>NC_139651.1:1027830-1290330 GCF_964638095.1 Poromitra crassiceps | reverse complement strand
TGAGAAAAGGGTCATAAAAAGGAAAATGCAATAAGCCTTACGTCAAAAGTTCACGACATCCATTGTTGTCTTGCGTCCACTGTGTATTACTAGCAGTGTTGGGCAAATTACTTTCAAAATGTAATATACTACATATTACTAGTTACTGTCATTTGAAAGTAATACGTTACTTTACAATATTATTGTCTGTGTAGAGTAACTCGTGACTTATTACACTACTTTTGCATTACTTTCACCAAAACAACAGCAGCAGCAGGATGACATCGCTGCCCGGAACCATCCCGAAAAATAATGTCAACCGCCTTGAGGTCAGTGTAAACCGTTCAAAATTATAAATGTTATACTTTTCCTTTGTTGTTGTCATCTATAGTGGTTATTTGCATGCAAACAAACAATTTGATTAGGAAATGATTGTATCTTTATTTGGTGCTTGATAAAAAAAAAAGTTTGAACTTGAGTTACTTGAAAAAGTAACTGGTATAATATTACTGAAATCCTATAAGTAAGAAGTTATATTACTGAGTTACTCCTCAAAGTAATATATTACATGTAATATATTTTTTAATTACTTTAGTATTTTTTAGTTAAGTTACTTTTGTAATGAGTTACCCCACAACACTGATTACCGCACCGTGGCCTCGGAAACGTTTAATCCGACACACAGGTTTATGGGATGTATTTCTGTGCAGCGAGCATGATGAGAGCGTATTGCACTCTGCAGTGCGTCTGGTAATCCGTGCAGCATTATTCACCCTCGGCGGTGTGGCGGCTACAGCTTCTCGGGGCGGATTAGATTGAGAGAGAGAGAGAGGGAGAAAAGTCAAGTCAATGTCATAGAAGGCCACTCTGTTGTTCAACCTTTAAATAGTCTGCGTGTATTTTAGGCGAGGAGCTAAGATGATGACTGTGTGTTCAGAACAAACGATTTCTACAAGGACGTTATCCCTTGTTTGTTTGGCGGTAAACCAACGTTCTAAATAAAACCAATTTGTTCATTGTTAATTACACAGTGATCAAATAAATTGGAAGCGGAATGTTTAAAGGCCAGTGAATGATAAAAACAGAGAAGAGAAAAGAAGTGCAAATGTGTGCAGGTAAAATAAAATAAAAACAATGCGCTGATCTCATCTCAAAACAAGCAAAATAAACTAGTGGTGGGGGAAAAATCAATACAGCATATATATCGTATCGTATCGAATGCCAAGTATCGTGATATTCTATTATACAAAATGTCAAGTGCATCATGCAACATTTATGACAGACTTTTATGACAGTGTTGGTCAGTCTGTCTGCTTGACAATCCCATTTTACTGCAATAAAAATGATTGGAGTGAGATGAACAGACTGGAAACTTTATCTGATTAGATAAAACAGATGTTGACAAAGTTTTTACCTTTGGGACATCATTTGCAGTTGAAAAAAGGTAATAAATCACAATATATCGCAATATCGCAATACTCAATATATCGGTTCAGAATACATGCTACAGCATGCGCTGGGACGCGTCATCGGTGATGTTAGCTGGGGTCGTGAGGTGTTTCGTCTAAGGTCTGTCAACATCATACACCCTCGTCCAGTAGACCCAGCCGAGGCCGATTAAGACCCCGACCCGCGTCCCAGAAGCAGCCGCTCACGGATCAGCCTTCCTACTCTGTCTGCAACGTTGCCCGCCGGAAGGGTTGATCACGCCCAATCCGCTGCAGTAGAGTTAGTGCTACACCGCAGTATTGTAATGCCTTCGGTGCATGGAGGGTCTAAGGCCCTGTGGGTGACTCCAGGCCGGGCTCCTCCTTCGTCTCACCAGACCCCCCCGGGGAAAAGGCAATCCTACCGTGGGCAGAGAGGACGCCTCAAGAAGGCCTGTGCGCTGCACGTCATTCGCCTGCGCCGAGCACCTCGCTCTAGCCTGAAGGACCCCAGGCCGCGCCGACCTTTGCGCAGATTTTCAGGAGGCTGATCCGTAGCGTTTGTGGATTTCTCCCTCACGAGAGAGCCAGGCTGGGGTGCTAAAACCCATCCCGTACCGGATGCCGTCTCTCCGACCGTCAACTGTCTCTCCAGCTTTGTCACCAAACTATACTCGGTTGTCGCAATACTAGCATATCGCAATATCGCAATACTATCGGATCGTGACTTCAGTATCGTGATAATATCGTATCGTGGGGCATCATCGGTGACTCCCACCCCTAAAAGAAACATATCCTTCAACATTTCCATCCTCTCTACGTCATATACCCTCATTGAAAGTCGGATGGTCATGGTCACCCTCCTTTGAAGTGTTGCATATGATTTTCTCCTTTCTTTCAAGCTGAAAGAGGCAACAACACACAGACAAAAAGTCAGTGTCTTCTTGGTTCTTGGCAACTCGCACAACGCAACACACAACCCAAGGTCAGTTTGGTCTCCCTGGCAACAGTGCAATACATTTGGCACGCTGTCAGGCTATTTAATCAAGACGGTCGGCCTCTCTGTGTGTCAGGAGAACATGGACCTTTCCTTTATCTCTAAAACTGCTGAGTGAGGGAACACCCTTCCCTGGAAGTGTGAAGGAGAACGCAGGGGACGATCGAGGAGATGTGTCTTGAGAGAGAGAGAGAGATGGGGAGAGAGAGAGAGAGAGAGAGAGAGAGAGAGAGATGGAGAGAGAGAGAGAGAGAGAGCACCGTATAGACTACGGAGCGTCAACAGTTGTGCGAAGTCCTTGACAATGTCTTTCCATTGATCATACATTACCGCGGTGACCCACAGTAAATTCTATTCACAGATGACCGCTGCAACAGGAATGATTTGGAAAATAGGGGGGGAGGGGCGGCAGCGACGAGGTATAAACAGAAACATTCCGCCAACTGATTTTCAATCCACTTAACCTCTCCACTCCCCTAACGATAACGGGCGCAGGAGAACGGGACAATGAAACGGAGGGGGGGGAACGGGGGGGAGGGGCTAATTTTGCATGCCCATCTGTTGACAGTCACGCATGTTGTTATCATTGTGTATTGCCCTCTGGTTTATCTGCCTCCTGAAGATAGTGGCGCGCTCCTGGTGACTATAGGGGCCAGACAACCAATTATCTATGTGGCCTGTATCAGATGTGATTTATATCAGGACGGCCGTGATCAATCATTCCCCCCGCCCACCAAACACCAAGCAGAGGCCTTAAGCTAAACAAACATGTGGTGAGAAGACTTACAGGTCTTCATCAGCGCGGATTTGCTGGTGTTCGTCTCGTTCGTACCACGGCAGCGCGCGTTGACATTGAGCGGGGGCGCAAGGTGGAGGCGGAGTGCGATTGATTTTCCAAATGTCAATGGCGAATTTAATTTGAGCAAAAAATAAATACACTCTTGCAAACCCACAGCAGCTTAGTCTGTTCATATTTATTTAAAGCTATGAATATGTACGTATTAATAGAAGGAAGCTGGATTGTTATATGTTGTACATGTAGCCTATATTCACCTTATTCAGAAGAGACCGTCTGGCTCGAGAGACTAACAGGAAGTGCAAATACAATCGGACATTCCGATTGTATTTGCACTTCCTGTGACTCATAAACCTAGTCTGACTCATAATGTGAGTCAAACTAGGTTTGACCAGGTGAGTCAGACTAGTTTGAGCAGGTAAAACAGCCGGCGTTTTGAACAGGAAGTCGCGATACAATGGGTCAAGTGGGCGGGGCTGCATAAGGGTGAATATCTTACTGCAGATACATTTTAAGCATGTGTGCCAATGTCAATGCCTGTTTGGCTCTTTCATTCATAATACTTATTATTATTATTATTAGTAGTAGTAGTAGTAGTAGTAGTAATTATCTAGTAATTATTTGTATACTTTGTATAACGGAGCTGGTATAAGTGTCCAGACAGTGCTAGAATAAAAACAGCCAATCCAATCCCCCTGTTAACAGTTAACACCACACACAGCAGACTGCTCAGGTCGGAGTCGGTGCTGTACTAAAGAAAATCTACACTATAGCCTTCTGTCTGATGAATGTGAATCAGTGCAGGTCTCCACCTCTGGACTCTCTGAGAGACCCTCTAGACTCCATAAAGCGTGTGCAGCAGCACAGGTGTGGAGACAGCTACTCCCGCATGTATTTTTGTTACTGCGAGAATGTGCTGAATATTTCAAGAATCACGAGGTAATCAATATAGCAGAAGTCTGGCTGGTTAATGATGTGTAGAACCTGAGCGTGGAGATGTGGAGGTAGAGTCAGGTTTTGTCATCTCTCGACACTTTCATTAAAGACGTGATCAGCGAGCACAACACTGTCTCTCACCCGAGGGCAGCTTACTAAAGAAACACATCTCACTTTTAGAGTGAGAAATAAAATAAGGTTCATTAGGGTTCTATATAAAACGTAAGGTTCTATATAATTTACCAAAGAACCCCATGTCTAAAAAGGTTCTATACAATTTCTGAAAGACAACAAAGAACCCTTCCCTCGACTGATTGGTGGACCCCAAATGGTTCTATATAGAACTGCAAAGTTCTATTTTAACCGGTTCTATTTAAAAAAAGTGGTTCTATCTAGAACCCCAAATGGTTCTACAATGTTTAAAAAAGGTTCTATATAGAACCCCAAAATGGTTATATATAGAACCCCAAGGGTTCTTTTAAATGAACCATCTGAAATGGTTCTACATAGAACCAATCGAGGGTTCCAAATACGTACCCAAGCTATAGGAACCCTTAAAGGTTCCATATAACCACTTCTTCTAAGAGTGTACAGTAGGTGCAACTTATAATAGGTGTGTGTATGAGTGTGTGTGTGAGTGTGTGAGAGAGAGAGAGAGAGAGAGAGAGAAGCAGAGGAAGGGAAGAGGGAGGAAGGAATGAACGAAGAAACTTTTTTAACTATGAATGTCTTTGTCTGTCAGAGGTCTCACTCTGCCTGCCTATACTCCTTTCTCTCTCTTTCTGTGTTTCTCCTTCGTCTTTGCCTCGGAGATGTCTGCAGCCAGTCGAGAGACAGCAGCACTGTGTGTGCTCTCTCCATTCAAAGAGGGTTTGTGCTGACGAAACCCCACCACCACCACCTCCTGTCCTGTGAGTGCTACCCCACCCCCCACCACCACCACCACCACCTCCTGTCCTGCTACCCCACCCACCCCCCACACCGATACAGTGGTCAGACACTGTGTGCTTCTGCTCTTTTGAAATATAGACAGAGGAGATCTGGATAATTGTGTGAGATTGATCCTCCTGTGTTCTTCTTCCACTTCACTGAGCAGGGTTTAGTTGGGAACTGAACAGGGAGGGAATCTTTAAGATACAAGCTGCTCCATCCAGCCTGTAGAGACCACCCCATCGCCCCCGGCCGCCTCCTCCCCGACACACACACACACCCTACCAACTCACCCAACTCTTTTTGGAGTGTGGTCGTGCTTGTGTGTGCGTGTGTGTGTGTGTGTGTGTGTGTGGGGTGTGTGTGTGTGTGTGTGTGTGTGTGTGTGTGTGTGTGTGTGCATTGATGAGTCAACTGACTCTTGCCCCTTTGTCTCTCTGCCACTTCTCGCTCAGAAAGCCAAGGCAGATCACATTAAGTGGGCCCGCTGTAGCGTGTATAGCTGCGTCTGGCTGCAGTGCTGAGGGAGATCTGCAGGCCGAGGCATTACTCTCTCAGTCAGTCCCTACAGGCTCCAGAGCCATCCAGCAACAACAAGGCCAGTGTCATTCACACAGAGCCAGACATGCTCACTTCAATGGTTCGCGGGTGCAAAGCTATAAGCCTGTGTTTTCTATTGAGAGAGGATCATTGTTGCGGACAACGTTGGGTATTTCTGTGGATGCGCACATGTTTAGGTGTGCATTTATTGAGAGGGTGATTTGAGAGTTCTTCAGACAGTTATGGCTCAAATGCTTATAGGTTTACATACAATTTTGGAAAGTCCGATTTTCATTCTTCGTCATTCCGATTTTGATCTTTCAGGGGGCCTCACTAACTCACCAGCTGCTGATGCTGATGTCATACATCGATGATGATGTCACAGTCAGTGACAGGTCATAAATCACCGATGACAGCGGTTGTGATGTCATCAGCAATGGCGCCATCAGTGATGATGTCATCGGCGATGCCATTCAAGCGACGCCATCGGAGACGCCGACAGTGAGCGATGTCATCTGTGACACAGTGAAGGACACCGTTTGAGTTGTTGTGAGCGACCGAGGGAGTTTGGGGACTAAGAAGATAGGTTTTACAGAATGTAGGGAAACAGTGGATGTATACATCCAGAAGGAGGCGGTAATGCAATAAAGCATGCCAACTGCAATAAAGCACGACAGAAGAAGAACAAGAGTGGTTGTGACATCATCAGCGATACTGCTATGTCATCAGTGAGTGATGTTATCAGTGGTGCGTGCCATCAGTGAGTGGAGACATTGTGAACAACTATGGCAAATGGGGGTCCGCGGACCAAACGTGGACCAAACCAGGGGTCCCCGAAACCAAAAATAAGTTGAGGAGAACCACCATAGTATACAACCATTTGTACTCATCTCTAAAGATGGCCCACTCCAGGTCCAATATTACTGGTTATACCTGTAGGGAAAGTGTGGGAGAAACTGGTTCTACCTGTAGGGGAGGTGTGGGAGACTGCTGTATTTGACTATGCCTGTACTGTAGTAGGGTTGGAAGAGATGCTATATTCTTGTAGGATGCTATCCAGTGTTGAATTATAGTATACATCCAGGCGGTGTCTCGTCATACGCACCTGGTCAGCGTGGGGGAAATCCTCCCGTTTCCCCCCACGGCCAGACATTACCGGAAGTAACGTTTAGTGGGCATCCCCCCACATAGAGCGACTGTATCTATTGGATGATAGGAATCACACTAGTCCTATGATTATGTACATACACAATCTATTTTAATAGAGGGAAAGTCAAAATTTACACAAAATTCATAGACAAAATATTTTTTATGGAGGCACTACCGTTAACTTTCAAATATACGGGTAGTGGTCGCCAAAAGATGAGTGTGAATGACTGTGTCTGGGCAGCTCTCAGGTGTGATTGTGAAGTAGGATGTTGCCGAAGAGCAAGATGTACTCAGCAGATTACCCCTGGATAAATAAACATAAAAAAAAATAGGTTCAAGTGTTTTTACATCTCTTATCAGCGAAATATAGGTGTCGGACACGAGAGTGCTCGAGGTTTTTTTTGTTGTTGTGCGGTTGACAACTGACACTGAATGGTCCTGATGCGGTGAACTCCATCCACCCTATGCAGGTTCAAACAAAGACTTTAACTGTCCATAATTGAGCTGCCTGATATGCTGGCTGATGTATTTACTGTACATCGGTGCCTATTATGCAACTGGAGTCCGTGCCAGACTTAACGCACAATTGAGGCATTACTACACACGCATACGCGCGCACGCGCACGCACACACACACACACGCACACACACACACACGCACACACACACACACGCACACGCACACGCACACCCACACACACATTTACGTTAATGTGGAATCGGTGGAGCCATTCTTGTCAGCGTTCGCTGCCCCTACATCTGAAGCGCAGAAAGATGAGAGGTGCTATTTAAGCATTTCTTCTGTTATGTTCTGTTGGTTGATGTGTAAAAAACGTCTGAAAACGCTTTTTGAGTTAAACGCACATGAAAAGCCCATTTTTCCCCCAGTGAATAAGTACCTCGGCTGGCTCGGTTATTGTGAAACAGTACAAAAAACGAGGCACAGTCCCTCTGCACATTTTCCATTTTGAAATTCCATGCTTCTTAGAGACTTTGTATTGAGTGGATTTGAAGGGTTTGGTGGTTGGTGTCCAGCAGTTTGCTGATTATGGCAGAAAGTAATTGGGCCACACTATACTTTTCTGAGTTTGCATGTTCTCCCCTCTGCATGCACTGTATCTGCGTGGGTGACTGAGAGGCAGCTAATATCTTATTCAGAATATTTCTATTCATGTGAGGGGGCAATTTCATCATTATGAATATGCCTCTAAGAGGTTTCTTGTTTTGTAAATCTGTACAAGTCACTCTAAATGAAATTTTCTCAGGCTACGCTAAAAGCCACCTTTCAGACTGATGGCAATTAATGCAAAGAAACCCGACTTGTCTAAGTGCCATCAAAATCAAGTCACAAATCACTACATGGAAATGGGATGAATGGGATACAGTGTTGTAGTGTGTTCATCCTGATTGCTGCTCCACCCTCTGCCGATCTGGGGAGAGCCGAAACTGGCTCCATGCTTCCTCCGCCGAGACATGGCCAGTTAGCCAGCTGCTTCTTTTCACCTGACAGGGGAAGCTTCACCGGTAGGGACATAGCACGTGGGAGGATCACGCTATTCCAACGAGTTCCCCTCCCTCCGAAACAGGCGCCCCTAACGACCAGAGGAGGCACCACATCAGCGACCAGGATATTGCATGTTTTTGGTGAGGGGTTCCTATATGAAGGAAACCCCCAGGGGGGCACGGGGAGAACATGCAAACTCCACACAGAAAGGCCCTTTTGACGACCCCACCCCGGCGGTGGGCACTCGAGGACATGCGGACAGGCACGCACTCCTTCAGCGCTCACAGCATCCCACGTGGGAAACGAACCCAGGACCTTCTAGCTGTGAGGCGACAGCCCTCTTCGTAGTGTTTCTAGAACCTGAGATTCGTCTGTTATAAGCATCAGATCTACGATGATCAATGCTGCAATGGCAATAATTAGTCCCATTATACGATGGATTTTGATCGGGTGGACTCTTGGAATGCCACAGATGTTGTATGTTGTGCAGGCAGTAGGCACGCATATATGAATAATTTATAATGTTGCTGTCGATAAGAGACTGGCTTCAGATTTCGTTAAGCCAAGCTCAGAACCAGGTGGCAGTTGGCCACCTTCCAATCTGGGAGCCCATAAGTCCTATCAGTCTGGCGACTAATAGGACTCTGGGACAGACTGGCGATATTTTGAGGTTATTTTTTGAGGCTGTTATTTTTTACATTCCAACTGACGCGAGAATGGAGTTGGAGCTGATCGATTATAGAGGTCCAGACGACATTTAATAAATAGCTGCATATGAGATGTAGTCGGACTGTAAACTATGCCAGAAGGGGGCGGGATGTCCGCTCTACAGCGTAAACCTCGACATATCAGCCGCCTGTCTGTCGCAGAGTCATATTGGACTCGTCAGTCTGCTACTCTGGCTTCCCAGACTGGCCACCTTCTACACCTGTTGTCAAAATGAGAACTATTTCCCCTCAAGCAAATCCCATTTAAATTTCAGCTCCCTATTCAAATGTCCAAGACTGAATTGTGAATTGACACCCAGCAGCCACCAATGAAAAAAAGCTGTTATTCCCAGCTCATTCCACCATCTACTTAGGTAAGAAGTTGGTGGTCCACATAATTGTACTGGGCCCACTCTGCTATTTGGCAAAACTGCTCCAGCTACAGTACATGATGTCCTTCCATTTTTCTTCAGCACAACTCTTGGTAAAACCAGGACTTTTTAGCAGTGTGTGTGTGTGTGTGTGCATGCGTGCGTGTGCGTGCGTGCGCATGCGTGCGCATGTGTGTGTGTGTGTGTGTGTGTGTCTTGTCTCTCTGTGTCGGCCCGCATGAGAGAGAACATATTATTAGAGACTAATCCTTTGAGCCAGTTGCCCCACTCTCGCGCTGTACAGCATCTCTGGTGGAACATGCCCAAAGAGTCACACTGTTATATTACCATGAGCACAAATGGGTCAGCGGGCCCGCGTGCTGTCGCTTAGAATCCTGCAGAACCTACTGAGACACAGCCAGTGGGGTGGAGGGGAAGGGGGGGATCCCTCTTAACATCCCCTCCAAGCCCTGGGCAAACCCCACAGGTAATTTAGCAGTTTTACCCCCGCACAGGGAGAGCACACCTCCAGGGAGAAGGGGGGTACTACGGATGCTCCTCAGCCTCCTCCACCACGGGGCTACTGTAGCTTTCTCTTGCCTCGTCAAAGAGCCTCCACTCGCTCTGCTCTCTCTCCTCTCATCACATCATGTCTGCAGCCAGAGAGCCAAAGCCCCATCAGACACTGCTGCACTACTGCTCTTAAGAGGGTTAGACGCACAGCAATAAGGTCAAGCAGCTGCTCTTTATACGGTACTGTACGAGCAGTGCATTACTTCCCTGCTGCTATGCTCCTATATATATACAGTATATACTGTATATATGCCATGGAGACATTTACAGCAGCACACATTTACAACAATTCCGACAAGATTCTGAAGACCATTGTGGGATTGCTTGATGTTATTACCGCCCCGGCCGCAAACTCTTTGAGGTACACTACTCCCCATCGGCAGGAGACTGAGGTCAGCTTCTTCACAACTGCCATCCGCCTCTTCAACGAGGCCCGAAAGCCTCCACCAATACCACCCCCCCAATATCTCCTGAGTCCTGAACACAGCCGGCTCAACAACAGCCCAGTGTGTTCCTATGTTTCAATGTTGTCCCACTGATGATGTCATAGTGATGTCATAAGAGTAAATTCATCTTACGACAGCCCTGATGATGTCATAGGCACTGATGGTGTCATAGTGATGTCATAAAAGCATTCTCATCTTATGTAGGCACTGATGATGTCATAGACATGGTGGCATAATCAGTGATGTCACAAGAGCAGGCTAGGCACGCAGCGTCCGAGCTGCGTATGAAAGCTGCAAGGCCAGCTCGGCGAGCTGCAGGGCGGGCGAGCCTAGGAATCGAGCGTGCGTGTGACGTGAGATGCCTAGTGTAAACAAATGCAGTTTTTTAATCAAATTATCATATTATAATTACCTGGCAACTGTCATATCATCATGATATGATCCCAAAGAAAGAGAGGGGAAAAAGTCCTATGCAGTCTGTGCACTGCCTGGTGGCACCTACGTGCCTCATGGCACTTATGTTGTTGTTGTAGATCATTGCTTGTGTTGTATAAAGCTCAGATGTACGTCGCTTTGGATAAAAGCGTCTGCTGAGTGAAATTGTAACATTGTAACATTGTAAACGATAGTACTGAAATATCACATTTCATAAAACCTAAGTCCTTTTCTCTGCCTTTTCACCTACAAGTGGCTTCAACCAGGTGCACTGCTCCAATGAATTATGGTCATGCTCTAAGACTGCTAGCTAATGAGGCCTATGATTGGATGAGCAACTATGCAGACAAATGTGATGTGAGCTGAGCGCACAGCTAAGATAGAATGACACAATCTGATGTATTATGCTTCTAAAATCTATTTTGAACTTTGATTTATTCATAAACCACAACTGACAACATTCAAACAGAAGCAAAACAATATCCCAAATTGTACGTATACTGTACTCATACTCATGGCTAATTCAGTGGCAGGAATATATGCGGTAAGAATATCTATAACGTAGCCTACTGTCAATCTCTCATACATACGGCAAGAAGCACCTGGTCAGAAATGGGCTGTCGTACAATGTATTCAGTATCAAAGCAGATGTAGATGAGAAATAAACACAAAAAGGAACAACCAGCTTTCTATCATTACCTTTCAAAATCAGTAGTATATTCGAAAACTAGAAACAGTTTAGCAGGCATTCATTTAGTTTTACAGAGGGGGGGGGTTATATATGGAGGAACCCCAGGGGAGCACGGGGAGAACATGCAAACTCCACACAGAAAGGTGCTTTTGACGAGATTGCCCACCTGGGCCGTAGCACTGCAGACATGTGGGGGGGACACCCGGACACACCCTCAGCGCCCACAGGACCGAACCCAGGACCTTCTAGCAGTGGTAGAGCTGTCGCCTCACAGCTAGAAGGTCATGGGTTCGATTCCCGCCTGCTGGGACGCTGTGGGCTTGAGAGTTATAAGTTGTGGACCAGTGACATCACTTGTGCATGATGAATGACATCACTGGTCCACAACTCAACTCAAATCAACTATACGGCGGTCTCTGCCGAGGGTCCCTTATTTCTATTTGAAATGATTAACTTTTCTTCTTCTTTTCGAGGAGCCGGGAGTCTGTTGATACAATAGCTATAATAACAGCCGAGCAACTACGAGGCTTCTCCATCAGAACGGTGAGGATTCCCCAACAGCTAGAAGCCAAACAGCCCCGTATATTTAGAGTGCAAGTGTTGCTGTTCCGTACACTGAAGGATATACTGTGTGTTGTAGAAAAATGGCTGCCTCCAGGTGTAGCATATTTGATAGCCCACAGCAGCATTAATCAACACAGGGAACTGTGAATAAATCTCTCTTTCAGGTGCGCTGAGAAGCTGGAGCTACCAAGAGAAGCAACATGAGAGTTTGAGAATTTGGGAGCGAGATTCTCCCTGTATTTTAATAAAGGGTGAAAAAGGAAACTTACAGCCATTGCTGGTATATTCTGTGTGTGAATGATGAAAATAATAATCGATGCTCCCTCAAATGGTCTAAAATACTGTACATCTTTACTTAGAAGTTGTTGATGAGTACACATTAAGATAACCCTGTTTTACTTTACAATAAGGGTACATTAAGTAAGGGTTAGTTAATGCTTAATAAGCATTACCTAACCCTTAATTAACAGTTAACTAATGTGTCTAGTAATCATTTACTAAAGGTGTTCATCTTAACTAAGCATTAATTTATACATTATTTAATAGTTGATGGTTAGTTAATGGTTATGGTCATGGTTAGGGTTAGTTAAGGGTTAACTAAGCCTGATGGTTACCAATATTCATTTTAGACAAGCTCTGCCTAAACAAATATATTCCTCTTGTACTTGTGTTTGGATTTCAAATCAACACAGTCTCATCAAATTCCATGAAATGATCAAACACAAACTCTGATCAGATGACCTGTCATGGACATATGTCACAGGCCAGTTTCTTTAAACATTTTGTACCTTTATTTTAATTCTGATCACCTGAATGAATGTGGGGAGGAGTGACCCTGATTGAAGACAGGTGTAGGTAATTAGTGGAGGGAGCTTTGTGCAGTGGGCTGGCGTCCTTCTCTTCTCTTAAAAGGCAGCCATAGAGGCAAGAAGGAGGAGAAGCAGACCTGAGTGAAGTAGACCTGGGTGGGAAGCAGATCTGGGTGAAGCAGACCTGGGTGGGAAGCAGACCTGACGGGGTAGCAGACCTGACGGAGAAGCAGAGGGGGACAAGCAGACGAGTCCCAGGCAAGACAGACACACAGACACGGCATCCAGACCTACGGCTGTTGGAGTAACGCCAGAGGAGCGACCTGACAGAACAGACTGCGTGGCTACAGAGGGGGAAGCGTCGCTTGAAGGCAGAGGGGGTTTATCACGATAACCCCCTCTTCAAGATAAGTAACCCCTCTAACAACGATTCCCCTTTTTACTGTTTCCACCATTGCTGATTTTTCCACTGACGTTTTATTATTGATTCGGAATTGGCCAAACCGGATTGTATTACATATGACACTGTACTTTTAGCCATAGCTCTAGTGGTAATGGCCTCTGCCTAACCCAGCCACACCGGTGTCTCCAGAACCAGACTCAGTGCAAATTTCCTGCACCTTAAGCAACGGCCCAGCCAAACTCCCTTCGTTTTTGTGCTTTTTATGAGCTGTGTTGGCCACGAACTGCCCTTGAAGTTTGTCATTTTTTCACGTGTGCAACTAATTGGAGTGTGGAGCTTTGTCCGCTCCCCTCCTCCAAACTACCCAAGAGGTTTATAATTCACGAGTGGAATTGCTTGCAGTGTCATCCGGTGTTTCGGGACTGTTGGACCAATCACTGACTTCTTATTAGGGAGCCTGGGCCTGTTGATCTGTCGAGTGACTGTCCCCCTTGTTCACCCTTTCAGTCTATCCTGGAGCTGGACGGAGGAGGATTGATCGAGTGGAGGACCTTGGAGGGACACCTAGCTCTGGACTGGGGTGGGCCTAGAGTCGCGCCACATGATTTTTTATTCAGATTATTATAAATAAAGATCATTGTTGTATCCTATCTCCTGTCTGTGCCTGGTGGTTTTGGGTGGCTCCCCGTATATATATTTGTGGTGTTTCCAACACTGTTGGCCACCGGTTACATTTGGCGATTGTCGGCAGGATTTTTATATACTTGGGTTGAGCCCCCTAACCATCTGACATGCCAGGAGAAGGATCACAGGGTCCAGGCCAGGCAGAAATGATTTTATCATGAACCTTTGGTTGTCATGTTTTAACCCTGCATAACAAGGCACAGGGATGTGGACTTTGTTTGTCATGTTTTAACCCTGCATAACAAGGCACAGGGATGTGGACTTTGTTTGTCATGTTTTAACCCTGCATAACAAGGTACAGGGATGTGGACTTTGTTTGTCATGTTTTAACCCTGCATAACAAGGTACAGGGTGTGAGTAGCGTCTGCCTGTGTGTGTTGAGTGACTGGGGACCGGGTTCTAAGGGACTAGAACCATTAAGTGTGGGGGGGTGTCACAGGCCAGTTTCTTTAAACATTTTGTACCTTTATTTTAATTCTGATCACCTGAATGAATGTGGGGAGGAGTGACCCTGATTGAAGACAGGTGTAGGTAATTAGTGGAGGGAGCTTTGTGCAGTGGGCTGGCGTCCTTCTCTTCTCTTAAAAGGCAGCCTAAAAGGCAGCCATAGAGGCAAGAAGGAGGAGAAGCAGACCTGAGTGAAGTAGACCTGGGTGGGAAGCAGATCTGGGTGAAGCAGACCTGGGTGGGAAGCAGACCTGACGGAGAAGCAGAGGGGGACAAGCAGACGAGTCCCAGGCAAGACAGACACGGCATCCAGACCTACGGCTGTTGGAGTAACGCCAGAGGAGCGACCTGACAGAACAGACTGCGTGGCTACAGAGGGGGAAGTGTCGCTTGAAGGCAGAGGGGGTTTATCACGATAACCCCCTCTTCAAGATAAGTAACCCCTCTAACAACGATTCCCCTTTTTACTGTTTCCACCATTGCTGATTTTTCCACTGACGTTTTATTATTGATTCGGAATTGGCCAAACCGGATTGTATTACATATGACACTGTACTTTTAGCCATAGCTCTAGTGGTAATGGCCTCTGCCTAACCCAGCCACACCGGTGTCTCCAGAACCAGACTCAGTGCAAATTTCCTGCACCTTAAGCAACGGCCCAGCCAAACTCCCTTCGTTTTTGTGCTTTTTATGAGCTGTGTTGGCCACGAACTGCCCTTGAAGTTTGTCATTTTTTCACGTGTGCAACTAATTGGAGTGTGGAGCTTTGTCCGCTCCCCTCCTCCAAACTACCCAAGAGGTTTATAATTCACGAGTGGAATTGCTTGCAGTGTCATCCGGTGTTTCGGGACTGTTGGACCAATCACTGACTTCTTATTAGGGAGCCTGGGCCTGTTGATCTGTCGAGTGACTGTCCCCCTTGTTCACCCTTTCAGTCTATCCTGGAGCTGGACGGAGGAGGATTGATCGAGTGGAGGACCTTGGAGGGACACCTAGCTCTGGACTGGGGTGGGCCTAGAGTCGCGCCACATGATTTTTTATTCAGATTATTATAAATAAAGATCATTGTTGTATCCTATCTCCTGTCTGTGCCTGGTGGTTTTGGGTGGCTCCCCGTATATATATTTGTGGTGTTTCCAACACTGTTGGCCACCGGTTACACATACAGTATATAGAGGCTGTTCACTTTATCAGAAGACCTGATGTCAAATAGGAATGGTAGGTAGGTGTTAGAGGTTAAAAAGTACGATTAGAAGACAGACATTTGGCTTCAAAGAGGTACAGATGTAAAGGAGTCAATGGGCTCTAAAGGATAGATACAAAGTTTGTGGTTGTGTGGAGAAGAGTTAGTGCGAGGGAGGCAGTGTAAGCTGAATCACTTTCATTGCCACCTTGCTCTGACTTAATGAGGGACTTCATGGGGAACATGAAAAACCTTGAACTGACTTAATGAGGGATAAAGTGGATACATTTCACCTCTGCTCTTTGATCTGCTTTTTCTCTTGACTAATTCTGGACAAATGGCAGAGTGTAAAATATACACTCTTTTCAAAGCATCAGATGATCCATTCTCACACTACTACACACTATTACACACTGTTGTTAACAATGTATGGAATGAGTATAATGTACTGTACGCATTACGCATTGTTACTGTAATTATAGGTTCCTCATTTGTACGAGTCAGAGAGAATATCTTGATAACTTCAATATTAATAATGATACTACTACTAGTACTACTAATAATAATAATACATAATAATAATAATAATATCACTACTATAATCAGGCGAATGTTGGTGCGGCTCACAATGGCCCACAACGCGCATGCCATGCGCTGAACACGCTGAAGAAGGCCGTTAGGCTGAAACGTCCGTGTGTTGTACCTGGTGAAAAGCTGGAATAAACCTGACGAAAGGACATTTTTGTGTGCTGGCTCTCCTTCTCCTACCAAGTATTCTCCTGTGCCGTGCACCGAAACTTTAGAAACACCGGTGAGTGTGCTCGCTGTTGGCTTATGCCAATTTGTTTGAACCCGGTCTAGAACATGACTTATTGGTGCAGCTGGCGCATTTCCTAAAAAAAACTCTTGCTTGTCACAACACTCGTTTGACAACTTATTTGAGGGAATTTAATAATGTTATCTATCACATCCGCTATTTCTGTTGCTCTTTGAACAACTCAGGATATTTATCGGCGAGATTTTTGGCCAAACTGGGTGTGATTTGCTCCGTTCGCGGTTCGCCTGCCTGCAGCTTTCGAACATCGTTGACAGACGGGCTATGTTGTGTCCGTGTCAACAACGTAACGGTGGGAGGGGCCTGGGAGGATGACACCGGAAGAAGCACCCATATTTCATCATGGCATGAAGGCATCATGGCAGCTAGAAATAAGGTGGATAGCTCCTTTCAAATGGTTGGAGTTTATACATTATAAAAAGTTAAAAAAAATAATGATGTGAAACAGCAGAAATGAATGCCATCCATCCATCCATCTTCAACCACTTATCCGAGGTCAGGTCGCGGAGGTAGCAGTTCCAGCAGGGGACCCCAAAACTTCCCTTTCTTTCCCTGGCCACATTAGCCAGCTCTGACTGGGGGATCCTGAGGCGTTCCCAGGCCAGCATGGAGATATATACTCTCTCCACCTAGCCCTCGGTCTGCCCCGTGGTCTCCTCCCAGCTGGACGTGCCTGGAAGGAACACCTCCATAGGGAGGCGACCAGGTGGCATCCTTACCAGATGCCAGAACCACCTCAACTGGCTCCTTTCTACGCAAACGAGCAGCAGCTCTACTCCCAGTCCCTCAGGGATGACTGAGCTTCTCAGCTTATCTCCAAGGGAGACGCCAGCCCAACCTCCTCACAAAACCCATTTCGGCCGCTTGTATCCGCGATCTTGTTCTTTCGGTCATGACCCATCCTTCATGACCATACGTGAGGTATAGGGGCGAAGATCGACCGCTAGACCGAGAGCTTTGCCTTCTGGCTCAGCTCTCTTTCTCTCCTCACAGAAATGAATGCCAATGAATGCAGAATAATTAATAATATAATATGAATAATATGGCATCGCCTGAGGGTCTGAGGCTGGACGCGAGCTCATACTCTGAGGAGACTGAGGAGCAAAACACAGTCAAAATAAAAAGCCATCAGTAGAATATTTAAGAATGCTGTGTGAATGCCAGACATCTTACGAGGACATTATTGTAACAGTACAATTGTCAGTGTTAATCTAATTGATACAATCAACACTGTATGTGTATGTGAGTGCAATGAACACTTATTACTAGGGGTGTCACGATACACTCAGTTCACGATACGATACGATACACGATATTGGGTTCACGATAACGATACGATATTTTAACAATATTCTTTTGCGATCGATTTGTGAGTTGAGGGAGCATCCTCCACACTCATTTGAGTAATTTCACCATTTTCATCCTCCGTGTCTGTAACATCCCTCGTCTGTTCAAACAAAGCAATGAAAAGGAGAGCGAGCATGCAATCAGATGCAGATCAGTGCCACCATGTTCAGCTTCTTTTTCTCGCGATATGAGATTTCATCTCAACGATACATAGTGTCACGTTTTGATATCGCGATATATTGTGGGACGATATATTGTGACATCCCTACTTATTACAGTAATACTGGAAACTTTGCTGTGTTGTTGTGTTGCCAGGCACTGTGCATACGGATCCAGTGACATGATTTGAAATAGAAACTCTGTGAGTGTCCGGCAGGCAGACTGGCCATCTGGAGGAGCAGGAGGTTTCCCCAGTGGACCAGCCAACCTGTGGGCCGGCGGTGAGGCCAGAAACACTCTGCTGTAGACTGGCCTGCTAGCTCCGTACAGGTGTGTTCTTTTCCGGACAGTCACCTTTTTTTTACTGAGCTGATAATAGCATAAATTTGCATCCAAATCGACCTAACAAATGAGCATTATGCTGCCTTCAGGTGCTTGTCAGAAAGATCCAAATGATGAGATTAGCACAAATGAACAATATAAAGGAGGGCTAAATATCACAGGGGAAGCTTTTTTATGATCACATGTAGAAAAAAGGTATTATGAGATATATATATATATATATATATATATATATATATATATATATATATATGTATGTGTGACACTGAGGAGCGGGGGAGTGGGTGGGGTATCTGTGGCTCAGTAGTGGAGACTGGGAGATAGTTTCAGTCATATTTCCAAGGCTTTCCAAGGTTTCTTTTTTTGTTTTTGTTTTTATCCCAGTCCGCCACTGGTGTCTGGCAGAATGTCGAGAAAAGTTTGCCAGAAGGTTACAAAAGTGTCATTGACCAGTTTCTGGCCAAAGTTGAACTATTCTGCAATTCAGTAGCCAGAGGTAAGGATTTCTAATGAATAACACATATCCTAGGTGCATAACTGGAGGAAGTCGACAACACTCAGATCAAAGGGACGCATGCCATTGACTTGCAGCACAGTGCAAGTGAAGATAAACAGTGGGAAAAGCTTCAGGGTTGTTCTGATCAAGGCAAAGACTGTATAGCAGATGTGTGTCGGCCATATCTATACATCAGCACTTGAATCATTCATTATCAATTTAGTGCAATGTTGTTCTGCCACCTACAGTATGTGTGCAATCACGTCCTGCATTTACCAATACACAGGGTGTGTGAGCATTCATACAGAAAGCCCAATTCAGATGTCAAAAGAATGATATATTAAGCTACAAATAGTGCTAAGCAGTGGTTCTCAACGTAAGGTCTGGGTACCACCAGGGGCCCCTCGAGGGTGTTCCAGGGGTCCCCCCAGCAAAATTATGAATGATTAAATTGAAGGATCATTTCATTCATAAGAAGTTAACACAATTAGAGAATGGAGAAGATGTATTGATCATAGTTTCACTGTTACATGTTGTACAGCAACATGTTTTTCCACATGTGGAAAATGGGTTTCACGTGTAATCACATAGGTTTCACATGTAATCACATGGGAATTGACATGGGTTTCACACATTTCACATGTGAAAACGTTCCAAAACCACACGCTTCCCATGGGCAAAGCACATGTTTCACATGTGTTCCACATGCTTTCACATGTGACGTTTAACATGTGATCACATGGGATCACATGTGATTTTTCACGTGTTCAGTGTTTCCTATCCCCATTATTAAAGAGCACATTTTCTGCCCTTTCTGTCATTTACATTACTGCTAAGATATTTTGTTTTATCCATGCAAGCTTTAATAAAATAATGTGTGTGTTTTTTTACTCGCACTTGGTGGCTGTGGTGACCTGGGATCAACACTATAATGGTTATTCAGCCTAATTAAGCTAAAAGGTCCTACACATCTCTTCCTACGCAGCAGTAACTTATCTTATTAATTAGTGACAGTCAAAAAGTACAGTAACAACACAGAAGATATACCTTTGCGCACAGAGCAAATCACTGTAGCATCCAGTATGGTATTCTGTGTTCTGCAAGTTAACAAAAAAAACATTCTTACTATAAAATAATCAATCCATCATCGTAATCACTTCATGCTGTACTATCTTATCCACAGAAAAAAAAA
Organism: Poromitra crassiceps; assembly: GCF_964638095.1. Taxonomy (NCBI): domain Eukaryota; kingdom Metazoa; phylum Chordata; class Actinopteri; order Beryciformes; family Melamphaidae; genus Poromitra; species Poromitra crassiceps. Next base: position 1,270,388 of record NC_139651.1, on the reverse strand, counting down.
TATTGACATGTATGTTATTGGTAACATACGTAACAACGTAAAGGGTGCGATTTGCTAGGGGGGATAGGGGGATAAACTTCTTACCTATACAGTACACAGCTTTCTGGCATCTTCACTTCACAGAGGTTTTTCTCTGTCCTGATTGTTATGTAGTGCTGCCAAGCGGAGTGTTGAGCACAGATTTTTCTCTGATGGAGATCTCATGGGAAAATACCCCTCCCCTCCCCTCAAAATGCCTTATTGTAACAACAGAATGGGGGAGGAGGTCCCATGGCATCTGAAGAAGGAATGTGGACAAATGACGGAGCCATCCAGCGTGGCCTTGACAGTCTGCTACGCCTCATCTCACACACTGGCCGACTTTCCTCTCGCCCTCCGCTGAGTTTGACCACTAAGCCAATCCCTTTCCTCAAAGCTTCCATGCCATGTAGGGACAGCATCATTAAAGGCAGTGAAGAAGACACAATCAGCAAATATAATGACGTTTTTAAATAAGTATAGTTGAACAAATGCGTAATACATGCAGAGGTGTCAAAAATATCATTTTTTTTAACACCATAAAAGCATAAAAGCATTTTTTTTAAATATCTGTTTATTGTCTGTTTATTGTTTATTATTTTTCACATAGGCACTTAACAGTAACAATTGGATTCACTATCCAACAACAACCCAAGTAGGAATAAGAATACACTCTCAAAAACATTCCATATTTGTACACGCTGACAGCCTGGAACCGTGTTGCCAATCAGACAGTCCACCATGATGCATCATGTAAATCCTGTCATCATCACAATCCTTTGCGGCCTGCACCTCGCTGTGCCGAGCTGTCGAGCGTGCAGCTTCTCATTTATGTCAACTCGGAGCGCCAGTCACTTTTGTGACGCCTTTGATTGATAATGGGGGGTTGGCTAGCCAAAGCAGCCACGGTGCCAAGTAGGCAAGCCGCTAGCCGCAGAAAAGACTCTTGGCCAGCGCCGATCCATTTCTGAAGCCATTTGTCATCGTAGAGAGGAGCAGAATTTGGAGAGTGTGTCAGAAGTACAGTTGCCAGCTGCACCGCACCGTGATCATATCCTATCATATCATTATGTAATCGACATTGTGGGGCTCCTTAATCATCTCTTACTGCGGCGATGGTCTCCTCGTCGCCACTCAAGGACCACTTTGGGAGAGGCAGTGACGTGCGAGTCGATACAGATCAATCGTTTTATTCAAGACTCGGGCGACAAGTGAATATAAATAATTTAGCAAGTCAAATCCGCTGCAGTGAAATCGCTTTATAGTCGTTGCTCGGCTCAGGTGTGAAAATAATAAATAATTTGTCATAATTTGATCCAGGGTTGCTCCAAATTCCATGCATTAACATTGTGTGACATAGTGTATTCCACATGTGTAAAGTTATGGTTGTTAAACTATGACACATGCTTGTTTTAGATTTGTTGGCTGATGGTTTTTTCTTGAATATTTTTAAACCATGGTCAGTATAACTAAGCACATAGGAGAGACACTGCATGAAATAGGCCACGCCCATCACGGGAGAAAGCTCTCCATTCACTTCCATACACCAGTGTAATTTTCCTTGAATTAAACATAGCTAAAAGCTGTTGTGTGGTGTGCTGCGCAGACAACACCAATTTAAAAACAAAATCGCCAATTCAAGTTTTTTTGTACTCCCGGGCGAAACAAGGAAGCCATTGAGAATTGGCGAGAAGACAAATGTGGATCTAGCTGTCAAGGAAGTAAGTTGGAGTGTTCATCTTCCGTATATGATGTTTGTGTGCAACGTACACGAGACATAGGAGAACGCCAGGATTGGGGGGGGAGTTTTTGTTTCGCCCAGTTTTGAGCGTGGTTTCTGAATGATGACGTGCTCCGCAGTGTCTCTATACTCTATCTTGTGGGGAAGCCATTTCTACTGGCAGAGCAGGATACAGTATAAAGACATTTCCAACAGTTCAACAGTATGATGGTCTATTATTAATTTCCCTTGGTTACAGTCAACCTCATGGAGTGTGCTGATAATTGTGACTAAATAGAGACCCACACCTTAGTGACGATGCTACAGTACTTCGTGTGTGGTGTTCATTCCCTCTCTGTATGTGCTGAAAGCCTGGTTGCGTCCTTTTTATTTATCACGAATGGAATGGAAACAGAATTTTGTTTCTGACACTTTCACTGAAAAATGTCGAGCCAAACATGCAAGGAAATTCAACGTGGGAATTTAATCCAGGAGAGAATGTGCAAATAAAATGAGAAACAAGCTACATTATTTAAAGCAATCACACCTTGTACCTTGTTTTCCAGAGTGCAGCTTAGTAGGCCTTATAACCAAACGTCTCTGGTGCATTCAAGCTTAAACTGCAAAAATCATGTCAATCACAAAGGCAGCGTTTAAACAGCAGCTCTCTCTACCTGGCAATCCATTCAGAAGAGTGTAATCCCTAAGACTTGATGCCCAGTGCTCTCTGCTGTGTGTGTGCAGTGCACACAGACAATTTAGCCAACTCTGACCAACTTTCAACCACAATAAAGACTGCACTGGTGATTTGCTTCATGGATTGCTTGCTTAGGATTATAAGGACAAAGAAAGTGTAATCAAGTGTAATCAAGTGTTTCTTTAAATGTCATTAACGAGGAACAGTACAGGGCTTTTTAGCTCTCATCAGCTTCCGTAGGTCTCAGAGGACATTTACACATGCGTTTTCTGCCTTCAGATTGCAATCAGATTGTGTTTGACCACATTAGCCTGATTGCATTTACACCTGGCGTTAACATGCGTTTTGCGTGATCAGATTGCAATCTGATCACCCAAAATGGGTGTCCTCTCAATCCCCATACAGTTGCTGTATCCAGATTGAGAGGACACATTGCATTTACACTTGTGTTCACTGTGTACACAATACTTCCCTGACCCGCCTCCGGAGGTGGTTTGGCCAATCAGATTGCAATCCATCTTCAATCAATGTGTCTTGGTGGCGTTAACACCTGTACTTTCAAGTGGTCAAGCACAATCTGATTGCAATCTGATTGCAGAAAACGCATGTTAATGCCAGGTGTAAACGGCCTCTCAGATGGCAAAACAGCCAGCTCTACCGAGATACTGTAGTAGGTGACGGGTAATTTCTTCATACCTTGCTAAGGGCAATGTGCAGCAGACCTCCTGCTGGACTGCAATACGGGGTGATGAAACACCCTGCATCCCAGTAGGAAACAGCCAATTATATATTTCCTTGTCTCAGACAGACTGCATGGCTATCTGTAATGTACTCTTGCCCCCCGAATCCACTCAGACAGTACTCCAACTGTGAAGCAGGTTGGCAGGCAGATGAGCTGCAGGGTGACAATATGATATAGGGATGCACTGATACTGTACTCGTGCTCGCCCGATACTGACGCGCCCACGCCCGATACCACTTTACTTTGCGGCACGTACATGTACGCAACGTGACCTGAACGCAGCAACTGGCTCACAGCTGATAATGTATTGCAGAGAGGTTTGTCTGTTCACTATTCACCGTATTTGGAAGAGACAAGTCTGGCTTGAGAGACTTAACAGGAAGTGTGAACACAATCAGAAGGTCCGATTGTGTTTACACTTCCTGTGACTCATAAACCTAGTCTGACTCATAATGTGAGTCAAACTAGGTTTGACCAGGTGAGTCAGACTATTTTGAGCAGGTAAAACAGCCGGCGTTTTGAACAGGAAGTCATGATATGGGTCAAGTGGGCAGGGCTACATAAGGTGAATAGCAGCGTGTTTTGCATGGAGAAAGCTGCCGCCTGCCTGGAACGCTTTATGAGGAGAAATAATAAAAAGATACACACAGCTGCTCGCTCACCCTCGCTCGCCCATTCAACTGCTAACAAAACTTTGTGTCGTTAGTTCTGCTAGCAGACAATACAGTGATGTTGTGGAACAAGCAGAGGATTACCAGATATTTGCAATAGCTACGTGTCCCATATGTAGTCCATAACGTCGCCCCGTCGACCGTCTAACAATAGATTTCCCCACTACAACGGTTGTGGATGCGTTCAAGGTCCAGACTCCATTCAGTAAAGTTGATGGTGCGTTCAAGGTCCATTCAATAAAAATGATGATGTGTTCAAATTTAATATTGTAAATGTAAAATATATTGTAAAATATAAATATACCAAAGAAAATGACTAAAATCCACGATGTTGAAAAGTTCTCTTTCAATTAAACATAAAGGGATAAAAAAAAAAGTTTACCGCTAATGAAGTACTCGTATCTTTATCTTTATTGTTTGTTGAAGCAGGGACAGTACACAATAAATATATTGCACCAGAGATAGCTAAAAGCTCATTTGCATCTGTAGTCCCTGGGCACACAGAGTCCTGTGTATTGCTACTTGGTATCAGCAAGTACCCAAATAAGTACTGATACTCATACTCAGTCTGCAAAAAACTATTTTTGTGCCAACATAGAAGTAAGAGTTCTTTTTTGTAGGATTATTTTTTGGGGCATTTTTGCTTTTATTAGACAGGACTGTAGGTAGACAAGAAAGGTGGGGGGAGAGAGAGAGAGGGGATGCCATGCGGCAAAGGAGCTCGGGTCGGATTCGAACCCGCGTCGACCGCGCAAAGGCCCGAGCCTCCGTGGTGCGCATGCTACCAGCTAGGTGAGCCACACAAGCACACACAAGGGGAAGTCAGATTTAATAGCTAGCAACTGGAGCTCAATGATGTAATCACGCAGCTTAACTAATGTTTATTACACCTTTTAACAAATGTTGCCTTGGTTATATGAGCCTTGTGTGGTCCTGTGACATTGTGTTTCCACGTTAAGATATTGTTTAGTGTTTTGAGACTTTGGGTGGCTGCTAATGAGACATCAGAAAATCTATCTGTTTGTGTACCCATGTTTTGAATGTCACCCGGGGGCCTGCTGGGCTGGGCCCCTCTCCATTAACAGAGAGAGGATGATATATGAAGCAAACTTAAGAGAGTAACTTGTGTGTGCTTTTGCTTTTCCCCAGACGGTCCCCATTTAATTGTGCATTAAAGACCGTGCACTGCGTCATTTATTACATAGGTTGTTTATTTAGCCAACACTCCCTTATTCCGACTGAGCGCTAATTAATCCTGCACGGAAATCTCAACTTCATTAACTTAGGAAGCTCGAGGCCTCGACTGGGGTTAATTACTACATTAAAAATGGAAAGATTTTTGTTTGGTGCAACCAAACATAAAGTGTGATGGGATTATAGAGAACATTTAAACACACGTTTTAAATGTCACAATTCACTTTTTGTCACTGTCAGAGGACTGTTGGAGGCTAGTGGCTCCAAAATGGAGATGGTAGGAAAACCAGCTCAACGGTCCACGAGATTTGATGTTGGCTGTCTTCACTGAAATATGAATAAACAACAATTCAAGATGGCGCCCGGCGTCGACCCCGGTCGACACGTTTTTAGAAAATAAACTGTCCGGTACAGGGGCGGGCTGGGATCATAATTCAGGCCGGGCATTAGATACCAAGCAGGCCAGGCCGATATGGACCGAGGAGCATCTCCCTCTATAGGACGAATAAGCGTGACGTCATTTGCCACCCAGAAATGCGGAACCCCGCGGCAGTTAATAGTTGTGCCAAACAAATGTTAATATCTCAAAAACTATACATCACATCGTTTATATTTTGACATTCTGAGTGAGAGCAGAATTAGCTCAAGAGTTTGATGTATAATGTCGTGTTAAAGTTGAGTGAACTGTCGCAGTTTTTAAAATGTAAACAGAGTTAGCCGGCTAGAGTCAGACACTCAAGCCTCGTGCCACTTGGGCTCCATAGGGTTCCATTGCCGTTGCCACCATAGGTGTAGTCCCGGCAGAACGCGTGGGAACGGCGTTCCCATACTTCTCCAAGCAGTGTTTTGTGTGTGTCAACGTGTGTGTGTATGTGGAGCCAATAAAACGAGTGAATCTGGACAAAGTTGTCATTCGTCTATATTTAAGGTGGGCTGAATGATTCACATGGCATCAACTCGTGGCTTGAAGGAAGAAGGAAACATTCCACCTTAACTAATATTTAAGGTGGGCTGAATGATTCACATGGTATCAACTTGTGGCTTGAAGGAAGAGGGAAACACTCCACCGGTCCACCTTAACTAGCTAGTAGTGGCATTTTCAGCATCAAAATGTTTTTTTTCTCCCAGTACCTGACGAGATAACAAGTAAAGATGAAAAGGCAGCCAAACATCCTTTCATTTTTCGGACCAGTTGCGAAAAAGGTACGTTTACAATCATTTAGAAACAATGTTAAAAGCTGTTTTGGCAATCATATCGTTCCTAACAGTAAATGGGTGGGCCAAATCAGCTACACACGGAAGCACACCGGTCCGGTTTCTCAGTTTCTGCACATGCGCAAGTGGTGTACATTTTACTATGGAGTGCACGTTACATTACCGAGATTTATTTTCAATTAACGCTAATCAAAAGTTAGCGTTAATCACCAGATTGCAATTTGCATCGCCAGAATTCGCCACAAAATGGTAAGTTACTTGCTAAAAATGCCAGCCGCCGTGCCAAATGATCAATTATGCAGCCTTGTGCAACTTGTGTGATGCTTGAGACTTGTTTAGCTTAGCTGTTTGTGATAACTGACTCTGTCATGGGCTACTTCTGCAGTGTCTAGAGGACACAATAAATTATGTGTGTGTGTCAGTGTAGTGTGTGTGCATGCGGGGGGACCTGTGCGTGTGCTGGGGGAGGGGGGTGTTCCGCAAATAGGTGCGTTCCCTCACTTCTCAAGATAGCACTACACCTCTGGTTGCCACCCAGTGACGCGGTTTGTTTACCAAAATGGTGCTCGGCTGATCCCTCGTATAGACCGGCCTCCTCAGGTTAGAATGTATATTGTTATTTTTCAACTGAATTTGTCACCCTAGGAATTTAATAAAAATAACCAAATAAATAAATCCTCCAAATGCTTTTTTCTCTCCATGCTTTTTAAAGCTCTTACTGTGCATTAGTCAACTTGACTTTCATCGGGAAGAAAAGGCAAAATCCTGAAGCAGCTAAATGGCTAAATCCATAAGGCATAGCTAACTTCTTTGAGTAGAGTTTAACCAAAATCAAAAAATAATGCCACCAAATCATTTACATTTATTTATCCTGTCAGTCTGTCAATTCTGTGCGTGTATATGACAAATGTTACAGTATACATTCAAATAAACTCATTAAGATGAATATAAAAGGGATTGAGTCACTCACAGTAAGGCCAATACAGTCTAAATCAGACCTGGGCAAAAGGCGGCCCGCGGGCCACATGCGGCCCGCGAGCGCCCCCTGTGTGGCCCGCGCTGGAATTGCAAAAAAAATAAATAAATAAATAAATAGATATATATATTTTTTTTTACAGTGCACCTGAATGCAACATGCAAGGTACCCGCTGAATAAGTGTCCAAATGTTCATGTCATTCTGGCCAATACTCCACTTCTGTTATAACATTTCAGTCTGGTATGGAATATCTTTCAATAATCTTTATGACTAAAAGGCTAAAAGTAATCTCATGTGTAAGAAATGACTGTTCTACATTGAAGTAAAAATGGAAATAATTAACTTGTTGGTTTTGGATTTATTTAGCTTCAAGAGTGCATTTTTGTTCGTGTGACCCTCAACACAGGCTTTGAGAATCCCGGGCCACTTACTGATACTTATGCTTAAATTAACACACTCATATTCTGGTTTATTTAAAGAAAAACATTTTGGCTAGTGGACATGCTAATTGGCTGGTAACTTTAAAATATAGCAGCCATATTGGCAGGTGGTCAAAAAAGTTAATGACATAGGAGTGAGTGAGAAAAGGATAAAATATTGGTGTTTAAGACTGAATAATGACATCACAACTGTTCATTTAAAATGAGGTATTCCTCTAAACCTGACTTCAAATGCCCCCAAAAAATTTGCGCCGGCGCCGTTCGGCCCCCAACGCTCAGCAAAATCTGGCGCTCTGGTAGCGAGGACATTTTTTTGTGGTCCTCTCTATCATCAAAGTTCCTGGGTTACGGCATGACAATATTTGTTCGGCCCCCAGCAACAATCTGGGTTTCTCATGTGGCCCCCCATGAAAAATAATTGCCCACCCCTGGTCTAAATGTAGTATTGCTCACTTCGGCTTCCTGTTGGGCAGCTCATATTCAAAAATTTGTGAAATTATGTGTCGTTCATGAATATTTAGCACAAATGTAAAAGTCTACATTGCTCTAACATTGCTTCTTTTTTTTGTCATCGGAGGTTGTATATTCCAGCTGCAACATCTGGCTCCCAGGTCTTCGGGGGGTGCTTAAATACATTGCATGCAAGTATGCACATATGGACACATAATTACACATACAGTACACGCACACACGCACACACACACACACACACACACACACACACACACACACACACACACACACACACACACACACACACACACACACACACGCACACAGACACACAACAGCCAGTGCAACGGAGGGGAGAGTCAGAAAATGAAAAAAGACACATTGAATTGGCTCAAAAGTTAACAGCTGTATAATATCGGTGGCGGGTCTCGGTAGATGCATCCCCACAGAAAAGACTCCACAATTAATTATGGCGCTTGCAGAGAACCCTGGCAGCCCTCATTTTACTGACGAGTGCACTCCTGCTGCTTCTTTAAAGATTAACATTTAAAAATTCATCAGCTGCCTTTTTTCCGGGGTACTTAGAAGCCCAGACGATCATTCCATAAGAGTGTGTTTTATTATCTCCATGTGCTTATTATCAGCACCATATCACAGCCCCGGAGCCAAATTGGGAGCGAAAATGGTCGACTCAGGCAGCCAGTTCACAAAAATAACGAATATATTTTGGACTTCAGGCAATGGCTGAACTGTAAGTTATCTGAATCTTAAAAGTCGATAAAGAGTGTGTACACTATAGACATTATATTACACTATACTGTATAATTGCATATGCTGAAATGAGCAAGGATGTGTAACGGCATGTGTGTAGGTGGTACTTGCAGCAACCCATGTTAAGGGCTTGCCCAGGGGTGGATACTGTAGCGGTTTGACCAGTCTTGTACTGTATGTTGTTAAGTCTAGTCACAACCCCACAAAGGAAACATGTATTAAATAAAACATGAACCCTTAATTAATCATTAAAGCAGCATGAGACACAAGACAAATAATTCACACAACACCAGGCAGCTCAAATGCAATAATGTGTATTAGAAAAAACCCCTTATGTGATCAACAGTTCAGTTCAGTCCGTTCCAAGTTCCATGTTCATTTAAACCAGCGCATAAATCCAAGCCGGGCTTTCCCAGACACCGTTTTCATTGGAATCCCAGTCCACATGAAACGGAGTCCACTTCGGGATTTCCCGGCTCCCTGCATGAACAAACACGGAAATACTAAGCCAGCAGTTTGAAGACAAAATACAAACACCACAAAATGAAGCAACCAGTCAAATAAATTAGTCAAAAAGGATCAGCGTGCCATTTTGGCTGACTCACGTTTGCAATAGAAGAGGAGTATACTTGGGAGAGTCTCTGAAGATTTGGGTCCGCTGGTGTGGTGTTTGATAAGATGACACCTGGCCACACGGATTCAGCGTAGCGCACCGCCTGGTTCGGCAACCGAAGTCCACCAGCGCAGACGGGGTTCAGCTCCTGCGACCGCTCCCGGCTCCTCGTCAAAGGCATCTGACTCCATATTGTTTTCCAGACATGATAAAGGGACGTGGCAACGTAATGGGCTGGACTTGGGTAAGTCAGCGTAGCGTCATTTTACTGGCTGACAACACCAATGGGTGCGTGTGTGGTGTGTGTGACAGCAATGATGCTGGAAACGTCATTCATAAATTATTAGTATTTTGGGCGATCGCCACACTCCTCCCCCCTTGCAAAAAGAAACTTGTAGAGTTTCAGAGGACTATCAGGTTTTCCTCTTCCACAGTATCAGCTTCATTTGCTGAGGGGTTGTAGCTAGGATCATGTTGTGCTTGTGCTTCCCATTTTCCAGGTGAACCGGATGGAGAAACAGGTGTCGCATCTGTGAATCCTAAAAACTCCTCGTCCTCCGTCTCCTCTTCAAAAATCTCCCTCAGCTGCTGGCGTTGCTGCTCTTCCAGTTGCTGAGCATTTGGGAGGCAGGAAGACGAAACAGGTGGTGCATCAGTGAATCCTAAAAATTCCTCATCCTCAGTTTCCTCTTCAAAAATCTCCCTTAGCCGCTGGCGTTGCTGCTTTTCCAGCTGCTGAGCAGTTGGATAGCAAGGTTTGAGGCGGGAAATGTGGGCAACCCGTCTGTCTTCTCCACTATCCTCCAGAACGATGTCGTAGTTCAGAGGACCAACCTGCCGAATGACGCGGTAGGGGCCCTGCCACTTCGGAGCCAGCTTTGCAGTGAAAGACTTTTCAGCTTTTGAAAAGGGGTGGGCACGTAGCCAGACTCGAGCCTTCTCCTCCAAATCCATATCTCGCCGATGTTTGTCATAGTTCCTTTTCTGTCGCTTACGGGCCAGAGAAAGGTTCCTTGTGACAAATGTCTTCAGATCATCGAGCTGTGAGAGGTTTGAATAAGCTGGTGAATCAGGCATAACATCTCGGGGCTGCAACAGTACATCCAGGGGTCCCCGGAGTGGCCGGTGGAGGTTGAGTTCAGCCGGGGTCACTCCTGTAGACTCCTGCACTGCAGAGTTCAGGGCAAACCTGAACTCCGAGAGATGTTTGTCCCAGTGCTTATGGCTCGAGCCCACGTAGGAGGCTATCATGGTCTTTAAGGTGCGATTCACTCGCTCAGTTAGGTTTGTCTGAGGATGATAGGCAGATGTAAGCTTGTGTAACACCTGCCATGATTTGCAGGTGGCTTGGAAAATGGAGGAGACAAATTGGGAGCCTCGGTCAGAGAGGCAGGGCCGATTTTACACTTCATGGGCCCCTGGGCTATTCATCTCTGCAGGGCCCCCCCTCAAGCGGAAGGGGGGGCTTCGGTGGCGCCCAACGGGCGCCGCCGAAAAAAAATTTGAGTGTTTTTTTTTAACCTTTTTTAGCCGTATTTAAAGGAATATCTCATTTTAAATCAACATTAGGATTATACTGTTGTGATGTCATTATTCAGTATCTTCTCCTTTTCTCACTAACTTTCATGTCACCACCTGCTCTCCTGTCAGCATTCTAACTTACAAACACAAACTGTAGGTTTAGCCATCATGTTCTTTCATAAACAGCCTGATTGGAAAGAAAACATTGCCACTGAGATGTCACAACAAGCACTTTTATTATTATTATTTAGTATTTATTATTGCTGTTATTATTACAGTGCACACACACATTCTCACAATTATTGCACAAATCAATCAAGCAGTATTCAAGTCTGTTCGTACCTGAAATGTCTTCTTCCTGACTTTTGCCGTGGCAAAGCGTTTGACTAGAGTGGTGAAGTCCAATGTTCTAACAATGTCACTTTCCAATGACATCAATGTCAAGTGGGTGAGCCTTTCTTGTCCCATTGTAGACCGTATCCTGTTCTTGACAAGCCCAAGTTTTGAAAAGGAGCGCTCTCCAGAGGCATTTGTTACAGGGAGAGTTAAGTAAATCCTGAAGGCAATATCCACATTTGGAAAAACTGATGACAGGTTCCTCTTCCTTATTATTTGAAGCACTTTCATTGTCTTTGTTTTTGATGAATTCTTTGAATTGCACTATATTTCATCTACAAATTCGGGAGCCCTCTCACAGGGTTCCATGTCGTTGTTTCCGACCTCTCGCTGTTCCGACCTCCCCTCTCCCAGCCCCATGCCTAAACCTAACCTCCCCCAGACCCTAACCCAAAACCTAACCTCTCCCCCACGCCTAAACCTAAGGTCGGCATTGCGAGTGGTCGGCATAGCGGGTGGACACCCTCTCACAGTGGATGTTATTACTCTGCAAAAAAATTTGAATGCCGTCAGTAAAAAAAACATTTTTTGCGAAGACCCTGGACAGGGGGCCCAAAAAAAAAACATCAAGGGTCCCCAAAAAAAAAAAAAAAAAAAAAAATTTTTTTTTTTTTTTTTTTTTTTTTTTTTGGGGCCCCTTGATGTCCCGGGGCCCGGGCTTCAGCCCGGGTGAGCCCGTTGGTAAAATCGGCCCTGCAGAGAGGACATAGTCTGGTATGCCCCAGCGTGTGAAAATCTCCTGGGTGAGGATGCGAGAGATGGACTCTGCTGTAGCTTTTCTTAACGGGAAGAGCTCCACCCACCTGGTGTAGTAATCCACAAACACCAGTAAGTAGAGATTCCTGTTAGAGCTCCTTGGGAAGGGACCCATCAGATCCATCCCCAGCATTTCCCAGGGGCGAGACACCACAGTCTGTTGGAGTTTTCCTGCTGGCTTGCGGCTTTCGGGTTTGTAAAGTTGGCAGACTTGGCAGTTTGTCACATACTGCTTAACATCCCAGCTCAGTTTTGGCCAATAAACAAGACTTTGCATTCTGCGGTAGGTCTTGTACCTTCCTAGGTGGCCAGAAAGAGGGTCTTGATGGAATAAGGCCAGAAGCTGTGATCGAAGGCCCTCAGGTATGTATATCTGGTATATGGTTTTATATGGCAACTTTACAACCCGGTAGATTAGATCCTCCAAGATGGTGAAAGTGACATTGGTGTTCAACTGTTTCTCCCCCTTCTCAACAATGTCTTGGTATAGAGTTTGACACTCAACATCTTCCTGCTGGGCTTTCCACACTGCTTCAATTGAGATGGGTAGGTCCTTTGGAGTCTCCAGCCTGGCCGACACAATAGAGGCACAGATGGGACCGTGAGTAGCCTCATTATAGTCAGCTGGAGCTCTAGACAGGGCATCTGGCACAGTGTTATATTTACCCTTTCTGTACTCCACAGTGAAGGTGAACTCCTGGAGCTTGAGAGCCCATCGGATGAGTCGGGTGCTAGGTTTGGTGGTCTTGAACACCCATAGGAGTGAAGAATGGTCCGTTACCACTGTAAATAGGCGTCCCTCCAAGTAAACTCTCCACTTCTCCACAGCCCAAACCACAGCCAGACATTCAAGTTCTGTAGCAGAGTAGTTTCTTTCCGCTGGGTTGAGACTACGGCTGCCATACGCCAGGATTTCTTCATCGCCTAGTTCTGTTCGTTGAACCAGTACGGCACCAAGTCCCACCTCACTGGCATCCGTGTAAACTAGGAACGGGAGATTGAAGTCTGGATGTCCCAAGATAGGGGAACTCATCAAGTGTTCTTTAAGTGTGTCAAAGGCAGCTTGGCATTCAGGTGACCAACAGAACTTTACTCCCTTCCTCTTCAGGGCATTAAGAGGCTCTGCAGTCTTGGAGAAATTTGGCACAAACCGATGATACCATCCTGCCATACCCAGGAACCGTTCAAGTGCCTTTCGGTTCCTAGGCACAGGAAAGTTTTGGACAGCCTCGGTTTTCTCTGGGTCCACCTGAACCCCGTCTGCAGAAACAATATGTCCAAGGAATTTCAGGGAGGTACGGAAGAATTTGCTCTTCTTCACATTTACTGTGAGGCCTGCCTGCCTGAGCTTGTCCATGATGGCTTGGACGTCCTCAAAATGTTGTTGCCAAGAATTTGAATATATAATGATGTCATCCAGGTAGACAAAGGCGATGCATCTCTTGAGTTCTCCCAAGACCGTATCCATTAGCCTTTGGAAAGTGGCAGGAGCATTCTTTAAGCCAAAGGGCATGACCTTGAACTGAAAGAGCCCGTATGGACAGATGAAAGCAGTCCTAGCCCGGGACTCTGGGTCCATCTCCACTTGCCAGTATCCACTGTTCAAATCCAGAGCAGAGAAGACTGTGGCTCCAGCAAGGGACTCGAGTATTTCCTGGATGGTAGGGATGGGATAAGCGTCAGTGTGTGTTTTATGATTTGGTTTTCTGTAGTCCACACAGAATCTGGGTTTGCCATTTTTCCTAGGGACGATGACCACTGGTGAAGCCCATGGTGAAGATGAAGGTTCGATTACTTTGCTTTCCAACATTTCATCTAGCAGCTCTTTTAACACCTTCTGCTTTGGTGGAGAGAGACGGTAAGGCTTCTGTTTTATGGGCATGTCATCAGTGAGAAATATTTGGTGTTTGAGAAACCCAGTGCGTCCTACTTTGGTGGTACAGACATTGTTATTGTATTGTAGCATTACCATAAGCCTCTCTTTCATTTCTCCTTCCAGATGTGAATCCTGTGCTGCCTTTTCCAAGAGGTCAGACACTTCTGGCAAAGGAGGCTCTATGCTCCAAGGTGTATTTGCCAGAAAGAGAGCAACATGGTTGCTAGGCTCCCCCTCCCTTGGTGCGCTGGACTCATTGCTGAGGAAGTGGTATCTCCCCGTCTGTCCACGAAACCAATATGATCCTCCTGCAACATCAATTTGCATCCCACTGAAAAACACAAAGTCCAGCCCCAGCACCACAGAGAATGCGAGTGCTTGTGGTGATAGCACAACCATGGGTACTGACCATGTTTTCCCATGCAGACATATCTCCACTTCAGTCCATCCTAGAGGGTGCTCCGGTTTACCATTGGCCAGGTACAATGGCATGCCTGTCCACGGGTTAAGTTTGCCTTCTGATGACATATTGCTGTTCCATATTTGCTCATTAACCAATGTATATGATGAACCAGTGTCCAAGATGGCCGTTCCCTTCCAGGAACCAATCATGAGTGGCACCTTCAACTGCTGCGGTAGTGGACTGCCGAAGGCAGACGTGGTGTTGTGTCCATAAGCAGGCGTGAAGGATTGGACAGGAAGTGAAGCCATTGATGTATTTTCTGCTGGACCAAGTGCACTTGCAGAGGGTTGATTCCTCCCCTCACTCCATGACTGCTGCGGTTGGCCCTGTGCTGTGGTTTGAGGTCTGTACTTTTTGTTCTGGTTAAAGCTTGGACATGCATAAGGAGGATGGCTGCCTTTACACCTCCAACAAAACACCTGAGAAGTGCTGGGTTGTGCTGAGGTTGAAGAATGTGATGGCTGTGGGAGGGTTTGGGTTGAGTCCCCTTTGTCTTTTTGTTTGCTTGGTTGTTTTTTTCGCTGGTCATATTGTGTTTGACTGACTTTGTCTTTTTCCAGTTGCTGTCCCAATCTGACCAGCTCCTCCACCGTTTTCACCCTACTTCGCAGTTGGCTGGCCATACGAGGATTGATGTTCCTCAGGATGAGTTTCATCACAGCTTCTTCTGTGATGTCCGGTTTCCAACGGCGGCACAGAGAACGATACATGAAAGCAAAGTCCCTGATATTTTCATCTTCAGCTTGAACTCGTGTCCGCACTCTTTCTGCCAGCTCATCCTCATAATCTTCTGACAGGAAAGCAGAGAGAAATTTGGACTCAAAGTCTGTCCAGGAATGTATGGTTGTACGTGCTACATCCCACCAGTCCCTTGCCGTTCCATACAGCACATTCCTGAGGGTTACCATCAACTCCTCATTTGTGAGTGAATTAAGCAACAGAAAATCTTTACATTTCTCTAAGTACAACAGTGGGTCTGTGCTGTCCTCCATCCTGCCGAAGGTAGGGAACTGTAACTTGATGGGACATTTCGACACAAATCTGCCTCCCAAGTCTGCTGAAATCGGACAGTCATTAAGTGAAGACAGTGGACTCCCTGTTGACCCAGTAATCATTGTTGACTGCAAGCGTTGCCGCTGGGGAAATGTTTGATCATTTTCAGGAACAGTTTGAGATGAAGCATCGCACGGTGCAGCTACACAAAAAGTTTTATTTTTCATAACAGACACATCATTGACCATGCCTTCAAGATGTTGGGAGCATTTCAAAACATCAGTTTGTAGGCACTCAACACTCTGAGCCATGGGACTTAGGACCTCTTTAATGTCCTCCACTAGCTCTGCATGATGGTGTTTCAACCTCCAGTTCATGTCAGCTTTTAACTGATCTTGCATGTAATTAAATTGTTTGTCCATTGTTGTCTTTATCTGTTGAAATTGACTATCACAGTATTTAGTGATTTCCCTTGAAAATTCAGATAAAGCCAGCTTGACCTCCTCCTTGTGGCTGCTCTGTTCATTTGCAAATGCCTGAATTTTCCCATGTAATTTTGCATACAACGTTTCCTGTGCTGATAGCAAGAGCTCTGGAGTACTGGTATCGGGGGAAACAGCACCATCTGGTGGCAAATGAAGCAATGGCATTGTGAGGTCTGCAACTCCAGTGAACTCCATGTCCAACAGTGAATAATTGGTTGTTGCTGAATCAGAGATTTGTTGAGGTTCATTGGTGTTTGTTGAGCTTTGTTGAGAATGAGATCCCATTAACACACCACTATCCAACACAGCACTCCCAGTAGCAGGTCCTGTCCTGCTTTGCTCTGTGCCAATCCCAAAGAGCTCATCCAGTGTTGAAGCCATTTTCTTTTCCAGTGTAGAAGCCATTTTGTCTGTCATTTTTTCCTCCTTTAATTTTTTTTGGTAAACCTCCTGGTTTACTTTATTTATTTTTCTACAATTCAAGTTTGTGAATTCCAGTTTCTCTGGGTTCTTTGACATTGGGCGCCATTTATTTATGTAGCGGTTTGACCAGTCTTGTACTGTATGTTGTTAAGTCTAGTCACAACCCCACAAAGGAAACATGTATTAAATAAAACATGAACCCTTAATTAATCATTAAAGCAGCATGAGACACAAGACAAATAATTCACACAACACCAGGCAGCTCAAATGCAATAATGTGTATTAGAAAAAACCCCTTATGTGATCAACAGTTCAGTTCAGTCCGTTCCAAGTTCCATGTTCATTTAAACCAGCGCATAAATCCAAGCCGGGCTTTCCCAGACACCGTTTTCATTGGAATCCCAGTCCACATGAAACGGAGTCCACTTCGGGATTTCCCGGCTCCCTGCATGAACAAACACGGAAATACTAAGCCAGCAGTTTGAAGACAAAATACAAACACCACAAAATGAAGCAACCAGTCAAATAAATTAGTCAAAAAGGATCAGCGTGCCATTTTGGCTGACTCACGTTTGCAATAGAAGAGGAGTATACTTGGGAGAGTCTCTGAAGATTTGGGTCCGCTGGTGTGGTGTTTGATAAGATGACACCTGGCCACACGGATTCAGCGTAGCGCACCGCCTGGTTCGGCAACCGAAGTCCACCAGCGCAGACGGGGTTCAGCTCCTGCGACCGCTCCCGGCTCCTCGTCAAAGGCATCTGACTCCATATTGTTTTCCAGACATGATAAAGGGACGTGGCAACGTAATGGGCTGGACTTGGGTAAGTCAGCGTAGCGTCATTTTACTGGCTGACAACACCAATGGGTGCGTGTGTGGTGTGTGTGACAGCAATGATGCTGGAAACGTCATTCATAAATTATTAGTATTTTGGGCGATCGCCACAATACGAACCGCCAAACTTCGGCTTGGGAGTCAAAGACACTAACCACTCCACTTGGCGGAGCTGATTAACATGCCTTTATACTGGGGGAGTGAGTTTAACCAATGCACTCGCTACCACACTGGACTCACGAGGAATCAACACTGATTCACCTCGGTTACAGATGCAAGAGTACACATTCATTTTTGAAGATTTTCAATCTTATGTTTGTCTTTTCCATCAGATTAAGTAAGATCTTCCTGCTTTGAAAAATTTATGAAATGTGTGTATGCCAGCTAAGATGCCTCTCTGATGTGTCCATGTGTTATGCTGTGCCTATATGTAACGGGATGCCTTTAGAATTTTCTTTAGATTGCTGATCTTTAACCTCCAGTTGTCCCCAACATCAGGCTTGATTCTGCTGATCCAACTGTCATTGAAATAATGATACATCTATTTTCTGTAGAGCTTGGGCCATGACGATACCGCTGGTCAAGTCATCTACTGTCTTGCATGGAGCCTCCACTCCAAATGTCTGGATCCATGTCAGGAGACTCTCACACAGTTCCATTCGGTCCAGGCACTCCGAGGTACTCATCGTAACTTAGCGTACACTGACTTTGTGCTGGGAACGGACAGTCCGCTTCATGCACTGTTCAGGGAGCTCTCTCTCTGTGTCACTCTCCTCTTCCACTGTGTTGGGGTTTGACTGTGGAGGTGGGTCAACTGGCAGGCCAGGGTCAGGTAAAGGTTGAGTCTGCGTCCTAGGCATGCTGGAGATACTCGGTACCACTCTGAGCTCTGATCGGTTAAGATTCCTTTCTGGCCCAGCATGATCTCTGGGGCATATTTTGTAGACCCTTCCTTCTTCATCCACATTTTTTACAACCACATAGATGACTGGGTCCCAGGCGTCCTGAATTTTGTGACGTCCCATGGGGTGACTTCTCCTATACACAAGAGTTCCTGGAGCAAGAATGGAAGTTGTGTTTGGCTGGTAGTGTCTATTTCTCCTTTCGGCTGCTGGAGCTGCTCCTTTGCATGGAGATAGACTGTACTCAACCGGTTTTGATGTTCCTCCATCCAATCCTGTGCTGACCTGGACACGGGTTCCTCCTGTGATGCACCCAACAGAAAATCCACAGGCAGATGGGCCTTCTGACCAAACATGAGCTCGTATGGTGAGTAGCCTGTGGATTGGTGTTCTGTGGTGTTGTATGCAAAGAGTACTTGGGGTAGGTGCTGCGGCCATTTCCTTTTCTTCTCCTGGGGGAGGGTGCGCAAGAGGTCATGCAATGTTCGATTAAATCTTTCACATTGTCCGTTGCCCTCCGGGTGATACGGTGTGGTTCTGCTTTTTACAATCCCATAAAGGTGACATAATCTTTTCAAAAGGTCCCCTTCGAAACTTTTTCCTTGATCGCTATGAATACGTTTAGGTACACCATAGGTATAGAACCACTTTTCTGTCAGAACCCGGGCCACTGTACTTGCACGCTGATCTGGGGTTGGGTATGCCTGTGCAAATTTGGAGAACACATCCGTAACCACCAGCACATTCTCCCGTCCATCACTCGCCTTGTCTAGTAGGGTGAAATCGATGGCGATGACTTCCAATGGTTTAGAGGCCACCAGACCCCCCCTGAATGTGCGTACTTTTGGTTGTACTGCCTTGGCCATTGTGCAACGGTTACATTCCTGACAATATCTTTCAATGTCATTTCCCATGAATGGCCAGAAACACCTCTGTCTCACCAGACGTGTGGTACGTTCAATGCCTTGATGGCCATGGTCGTCATGAAGGCTTTTCAGGACCTCGGTCTGCAAACACTGGGGCAACAACAGCTGGAGCAGAACTGATTGTTCTCCTGGTGCCTGTATTTTGCGATACAGGACACCATCCTTTGATTTGATCCTGGCCCACTGCTGCACCAACTTTCTCACTCCTTTGCAAATATTTGCCTTTTCTTGTTTTGTTGGAGGTTTTCCTCTCCCCCAGTACTGCAAAAACATGCCAATGACTGGGTCTGTGGCCTGTAGAGCTATTAGGTCAGCTTTAGGCCGTGATGGAAAAGCCCCTATAGCTTGACAGGTGGCAGCTTGGGCAAGTGAAGGCGGCTCTGTTTGTTTGTAGACTTCAGCAGGCACCTCCAAACCAGGGAATAGAGAAGACGTGCTCTGGGGATGCAACTGGCGTGACAAAGCATCTGCATTACGATTCATGGGCCCTGGTCGGTACTTTATTTCGAAATCAAATACTGCCAGCTCTGATGCCCATCGTTGCTCCACGTACGGCATGTTGAGTGGAAAACTATAGGAACATGTTTCAAATATACGCTTGTATGTAGCCTAATGTTGTTTTGCTTATTTTTATAGGATTGCCTCCATCTGCATCAGTCATTGACTGTCACTGTTTTTTCCATTATTAAGATTGTCAGTACGGGCCTTTTTGTTTCATTTATTTATTTTATTTACTCTTGAGATATGGTACCGCTACCTTGTGCAATATAGTTCCACCTTGTGCAATATAGTTCTAACGGGCACTGTGCAATTCTGGAAGTATCGCCTTATTACCTGGGATTGATTGGCTCAATACAAATTTATGCACCCCCTCGTGTGTCTTTACATTTGTTTGCAGTGCTGCCCTATTATCCCCCGTGTGATCTTTTATACGATTTGTGATTCTTAACGTATGCACCAAGACTTTGCCCTGTGGGGTTTTACTTTGCACTTTACTCTTTGGGTGCTACATAAAGTAGTAGCCTATTGTCCGCTGCGTTTTGGCCAGCTTCCGGTCACGTTTCCAGTGCCTCATATGTATTGCACATTTGCTAAATTGCACATTTGAATCCTTGCCACGGTCTCTCAGCCATACAGACCGTTCCTATTGCCCTCCTTTTTTAATGCCTTTTACGTTGTTCGAAACCATGTGAATAAATTGGATAATTGTTGAGACCTCAGCCTCCTGTCCAGTTAATTCTGACACTTACCTGTGTGAATCAGAGTATAAGGTAAACAGTACATTGGCCTTTAGCAATTTGGGTCACTACGTTTGGATGCTGCACTCACTGGAGAAAGAGATGGACAAGACGAAGAGCCAGAGAGACTACGAGGAGAAACCGATTGTGTCAGCCTGGTACAACATGGGAATGTCTCTGCAGAAGAAGGCGGCTGAAGACCGGCTGGCCAACACCGGGTCGGGTCAGTCCTTCCTGGCCCGGCAGAGACAGGCCACCAGCACGCGCCGCTCCTACCCGGGCCACGTCCAGCCCGCTACCGCCAGCAATGTCAGTGCATGACGGGCTCTCCAGTGAGCTGAGCTGGCCTGCTTTAGCCTGGCCTGGTTTGGCTTGGGTTGGGCCGGGCTGGGCTGGGCTGAGGCCTGCGATGCATGAACTGCCTGCCTGCCGTTTGCATGACTTTGTATTGAGTTGAGCCTGCGAATAACCAGTGATGGGCAAGCTACTTGGAAAATGTAGTAAGCTAAGCTATCAGTTACTCTCAATTAAATATAGCTAAACTACATTGAAGCTATCCCCAGAGAAATGTAGCAAGCTAAGCTACGAGCAACATGGCAAAAGCAGCTTGCTACATCAAAGCTAGCCTACTTTTTTTTCTCACATTGAATCAACTTCATGTCAAAGAACAACTTTCCACCAAACAAATAGGCACTTGTTGTCCGTCATAATGGAACTGGAAGTGCTTTATTGGCTACACAGGCACACTTGACATGCAATGTCTCCTGTTTAATCCAAACCCCAGCAGAAATCTCCACTGCGTGCTTTGCTCAAGGATTTTCTCTGGCAAGTAGCTTGTAGCTTTTTCGGGAAGCTACAAGCTACTTGGGTCTATAAATAGCTTAGCTACTGAAAAAGCTACTTGGTTCAAAAGTAGTGAAGCTACCACCAAGCTACTGAGAAATGTAGTTAAGCTATGTAGCTTCGCTACTTGTAGCAAGCTACTGCCCAACACTGCGAATAACCAACACCGCACCAGCAGCATGAGCACTAACACAACCCTCTGCAGCGTCATGTTCTGTAACCTGCAGAGTCATGTTCTGTAACCTGCAGAGTCATGTACTGTAACCTGCAGAGTCATGTACTGTAACCTGCAGAGTCATGTACTGTAACCTGCAGAGTCATGTTCTGTAACCCGCAGCGTCATGTACTGTAACCTGCAGACAAGCCTGAGGAGGGACGCAGGAGGCTCCTTTCAAAATGCAAACCTCCTCTTAAGACTCCTTTCCTTTCAAATTCTCCTCTCCTCTCATCCTCCCTCACACATGGACATGTCTGCTTGTGCTTCCATCATGACCTAAGGTGCAGCTTAGGAGGACACAGGCAGAACTATCTGCCACTATCTATCATCTATTTATCTCAGTATCATTATAGTCGGCCTGTAATGAGTTAATCAATCAAACAGTTGATTAATTAATAGGCATTTTCTGTGGTATTTGTGCCTATGTTGAAGTTCTGGTTGTTTCAGGATACCTCAGTAACATGTTTCCATGCATCTGTTCTTGGTTCAGAACAATGGTCGTAGGAGAGATGATCCATGAGAGAGAAATAGGAAGCGGAGTGCATATGAGTTCTTCTGTTTGATTTGACAATGACTTAAGATCAAGCGGTTGGATATTTTCTTTATTATTTTATTTTGTCATTTTAAGTGTTTTTGTTTCTACTGTTTGTAGCTTGCAGATCAGTCTGCATAACAGGATGGACTTAAGGCTTTTCTCCTGTCTGTGTCACTGTGTCACCTTTTGAAAAGAGCACATGGCTGACCGGTAGTGGTTCCGCCTGACCACTTCTTCTCACCATGTTACCAGAGAACATGTTAGAAGTTGCTTTTACCTCAAGTATTAGTGAGTGGGTGTACAATGAGTTTAGGAGGAGGAGAGGAGCTGCTCTCATGTCTCCCATGCTTTTGGACACCTTGTATGAGGTGCAGTGTTGGGAGTAACTAGTTACTAAGTAACTAGTTACTAAGTAACTAGTTACTGTAACTTAACTACTTTTTTCAGTAACTAGTAATCTAACTAATTACTTTTTCAAATTCAGTAACTCAGTTACAGTTACTAAAATAGTAACTGGGCTAGTTACTAGTTACTTTAGGACATGAAAATAACGGACAACTTCAGAGGATTACCCAGTTTCTGATCCTCAGACCTAGTCCGGGGAGAGAGCTGCAGCCAGAGCCCCAGAGGCTAATGACCTTCATAGGCTATAAGCCTCCCCAATAAGCGAAGGTTCAATGCCACACTGTGGCACAGCAACACTAACATAATGTGTGCATTAATAACAATCGAAGCAGACTTTTAAAAGTAACGCAAAAGTTACTTTCCCTAGTAACTAATTACTTTGAAGTAACTGGTAACTTTAAAGTAATTAAATTACCTTTTGAGAGAAGTAACTAGTAACTGTAACTAATTACCAATTTTTAGTAACTTTCCCAACACTGATGAGGAGCATAGGATGGCAAAATCAACGTCTTCTAAAAGAAAATATTGAATAACATTCTTACAGGTCTGTTTTTATACAGGATAAACGCCCCCATTAAGCCTACTTTTCCATGAAGATGTATTTTCTCGTGTCGGAGTGTAAACACCTATTTTTCAGTCAAATGTACATATCGTGTTACTGACTTTTTAAATTGTGTTCATTTGCCTACATTGTCTAATGGAGCCTGAAGCGAAGAGCACTGCGTACAATTATTTTCATCGCATAGATTACATTTTTTTTTTTTTACGACTGCCGGGCCTAATTTATGGAAATACGGTCGAAATGATAAAAAATAATAATATTTAAACTATACATTAGACTGTGAAAAAACCCATGAAATCCTATTGATTACAGGTCAAACCCCCTCTGAACACATTCCTAAAGTTTTCATGCCGGGCGATTTGGTAACGACCCTGTCTTTGTGTTTGGGTGCTTTTGGTAATGCAAGTTAATGGGTCAATTTCTGCACAATTTCTGTGCAAATAACTTCCCGAGTAGTTCTAGATTTATTTCCATTCTCTACCGTTACATATACATTAGAAATGTGCCTCTAGGCCAGTGGTTCTCAAATTTTTTCATGTCATTTAGGCTACCCCTAAACTGACTCAAATTAGACCCTGGGGGTCCCTGAACCCCACTTTGAGAACCACTGCTCTAGGCAACACAGAAAAAAGAGAAGGCAAAGTGATATGGTGTTGGGATGTCAGTTTTCAAACCTTAGCTACGTGTGGTATTGGGTTTGATTTACCATGTTGGCTCTGTCAATACGGCCAATACATAATGTATACAACAGAAAACACAGAAGCAAGTTGGGCAACATAATAAATTATGCAAATATAACAATACTAATAATTGTGTGATATAAAGATGATCTAGGCAGTTGAAATATGCTGCTAGAATTTGCCAGAGATTGCGGCCTCTTGACTTTTTAAGCACAAAAAGAAGAAGGGGGAAATTTATTATTTCAACAGGTGCTGGAAAAAATACGCGTATAGAAAAGGAAAAGGAAATCCGCACACTGTTTTTTAAGCTCCCACGGTGAGTTTTTTAATTACAAAAAAGCAACGTTTCGACCCTCACGGGTCTTCATCAGGCAGTACAGAGAACAAGCTCTCTGTGCATGGGCATATATATAACCTCACATGGGGTGGTGGTGCCCCAATCAGGTGATGACAGACACCTGTGATCATTACACAATACATAATTGTTGAAATAGGTCTTTCAACAAGAATACAACTTTTTTAAAGATAAATATAGCACTTCTGGGTCCATCCCAGTTTGTGTGGAATGTAGTTTTTCTCTATAGCCACACGGTGTAGCATCTCACTGACTGTTTTCTTCTTCTTCAGGAACAAAACAACATAACAAGGGATCTTTCCTTGCCGCCCAGAGTGCAAGGAAATTGTTTCAATTGCCACATGACCTTGGCAGTGCAGTAAGAATGGCCGGTGCTTGGCTCATGTGAGAATTGTTTCAATTGTCGGGTCTTAAAATAAAGAGCCTGGTGTTATACAGTACCTACTCTATTTGTAAAGCGTCTTGAAATAACTCTTGTTGCTAGTGCAGCGCCTGTTCAACACCCTCCCCTTCGCCCCATTCGCCCGCTCTTCCAGTCTTTACCCCCCCTGGTTTAATTCCATTAAATTTGACACTGCGCTTTCTCAGGTCCCCAGCAGCGCAGCCACCAATTTCGAAGTCAATCAGACAAAGGGTTCTCAAGATACTTGAAAACCATGTTCTGATTGGTCGAATAGAGACAGTCCGCATGTCTGGGAACTCCCATACAGGCTCTAGGAACGCCCACAATAGACGCTGGTTTAGCTGGCTCAGCCTGGCTGGGGGCGTGGTCAGGGTGGGGTAAAAACCCCCCGTTCTATCCATTCAGCAAAGTTAGAATTTAGCTGATAGCCCAGCCCAGGCAGACACGATCGGGGATTTAACCACCGCAGTAAACGCACATCTGAGCAGACGTCGTGTGTTCTGCTCTAGAACCCCCAAACCTGTAGTTTAGAGCCGCAGCACCGTCTTTTGGTGAGTCAGCCCATGAGATATATCGGCGGTTTTACCCCACTCGCGCGCCTCGCGTCTCTATTGCGCGAACGTTGACACTGCACTTTCTCGGGTCCCTAGCAGCGGCGGCACAACCGCAAAGTTTGAAGTCGAATTGCACGCAATTCCAGACATCGCTTTCTTGGGTCGCCAGCAGTGCACCCGCCAAGTTTGGAGAAAAAAAATACAGAGTTCAATGTAACCAGCAGCGCACCAGCCAAAGTCGAAGTCGATCGGACAAATGGTTCTCAAGATAATGTTTTGTGTGTGTTGCCAGTAAGCGGCGCAATGACTATGCGCGTGTCCAAATTGCACGGAATTCGGTTACTGCACTCCGTCGGGTTCCCAGCAGCGCACTCCCCAAGTTTGAAGTAGTTCGGACAAACGGTTCTCAAGATAATGTGTCCTAAATCTAAGCATTTTAAAATATGAAATATAAATTACACAAAAATTAAAATTCAAGTACCGGTAACACACAGACTGTGTGTACTTTGTATTTTTAATGTTTGTGTAATTCATATTTCATATTTTAAAATGCTTAGATAGATAAGATATAAGAGCACATAATGTTGCTTGCCAATGAGCATGACAATTAGTGCATCTGCACCCATAATGAGAAGAGGAGATGAAAAATAAGTTGAGTGTAGAAACATCAGCGGGACACAGTGAACTTATAATGGTTAGCTGAACAGCAGATGAGCAGATGACTTCATTTGGGGCCCAGGAGGCCATCTTTTCATCAGGCCAGAATTAGCCTAATTGTTTCACCTCGTCTGACCCAATGTGGGGTAAATAGGTGGGATGATTCATTTTGACATTTTTAACCTCACACACACACACACACACACACACACACACACACACGCACACGCACACGCACACGCACACGGAGAGTTATTTTTCCAATCCAATCGTTAAAGCTCAAGTTTCGTTTATTAGAAATATTTATATGATATCATGGGAATCCCCATCCAGATTTGGTCTGTGTTTAAGCTCCAAGGACTCAGGTCCTGGATGACAAGCAGATGTACATGCACCCAGTAATGAGCACCTCACTTTGGTGACACAGTGTTTTACACAATTTGCTCTCAAAGGGAGGTTCTATCCCGGAGGTCTGTCAAATAAAAAATGGCTAGATGCTGGATGTGAGGTTGAGGCCACCCTCAAGGCCATTTAGCAGGGACACACAAGCCCCATTCACGTCTGCGAAAAGCAGCAGGAAAACAGCTGTGGAAATGAGGATGAGGATGGGGAAATGAGGACGCCTCTGGATGTTGTTCTGACACCTGGTCTCACATCACTATCCCCATTAGGCATTAGCCCCTCAACTGGAATAAGCATGTCTCCCCCCCAAGCAGTCACAGTAACACACATGTACACACAAACGCACAACAAGCAGTCACAGTAACACACATGTACACACAAATGCACAGCAAGCAGTCACAGTAACACACATGTACACACAAACGCACAACAAGCAGTCACAGTAACACACATGTACACACAAACGCACAACAAGCAGTCACAGTAACACACATGTACACACAAACGCACAACAAGCAGTCACAGTAACACACATGTACACACAAACGCACAACAAGCAGTCACAGTAACACACATGTACACACAAACGCACAACCTACTCTGTTCGCATTGCACTGGCACCCCGTCTCCTTCAGGGTCGACTACAAAATCCTCACACTCACTCACAAATGCATAAACGGACATGCCCCCCCCTACCTACAAGAACTCATCTCTCCACAAACCTCCACCCGCACCCTCAGGTCTGCAAGCAGGCTGCTTCTCCGAGTCCCCAAAACCAAGCTCCGCACCATGGGGGACCGTGCCTTCTGTGCCTAAAAACCTTTTTATTTAGGAAGGCCTTCTCCTGTTAGCTTTTAACTATTGTCAATTGTATTATTTACTTGTGATGTTTTTAACTCTTGTTTTTAACTGTAGCACTCTGAGATTCTCTCTGAATGAAGAGTGCACTACAAATTAAATGAATTATTATTATTTATTATTATTATTAATTATTATTATTATTATTACTTCCTCTGGCATGGCAGACTTGCCAAGCCTTCCACCCACTCTCAGAACTCCATCAACCAAAACTGGATTCAATTTATACAATGGGCTGGACTCTTTGACAGAGCAACACTGCACATAGAGCTGTGGAGATTACGCTGTGAAGAACAAGACAGATCACACATTTGGCAGTCTTTGTCGACTACTATACACATCTCTCGGTCTTTGATAAATCCAGAAAACGAATCATGGCCGATGAAAGCGAGTGGATGAAGTTACTAGTCGATCAGAAATGTGAACGTACAGTAAGGTGTGGAAGGCCAGGGCAGTGGGCTATGAGGAGGCTCTGAAGCTCTTCCAGAGGATCTCAGATGAAAAGAGCCCCGAATGGATGAAGTTCCTGGGGCTCATCAAGAAGTTTGTGGCAGAGTCCAACACAACCGCCTGTGTTGTGTTGCCGGGTCACGTGTTGCACCACGTGTTGGAGCCATTGTGCTTATTCAAAGTATTCTCATTCTTTATTCTAATATTCTCTATTCTAATTTCTCTATTTTAATATTGAAATGTATTTGCCTGACATTTTGCACACTTTTCTAATCTAATTGCTTTCTGAGCACCCCACCTGGCTTTAGACTGGTGAACTGCGTGACGAGGGGTGACTTACAGACCTGTATCAGGAAATGGGTGGAGGCTAAATGTTTGAGAGGCTAGGAGAAAGGGCATACATTTTCTTTGAACCACATTATTTTGAATCCTGATTAATCCTTTTAATCCTGTGCTATTTTTTACAGGAGTTGACAAGAAAACAAAGATTAAGTTGCATGTTTTGAGCTGCCCTGATTATTTTTTGGAAACATTAAATAAATATCTGTTATTTTACCAACTTCGACTTGGACTCATGGACTCGCTTTTTTGGATGTGCGTATCAAAGTGTGCCTAGTCGTCTCAACAATGGAAAACAAAATGGAAAATGGAAAAAAGCTGATACAACAAGCAGTCACAGTAACACACATGTACACACAAACACACAACCAGCAGTCACAGTAACATACATGTACACACAAACGCAGTAACATACAACACGTACACACAAACACATAACATAGCTTAGCTAGATGCATCAATTCACATACAAAACAGGGTGGTGGAGGATTAAACATTAATGGAGGATTAAACAGAACATAAAATCAGGAGAGAAAATTATCACATATAAACTCACAACATTTGTTTTCAAAAAGTAATGCATGTTTATGAGAAATGGTCCTGTAACACTTGAATCATGATCATTGGATGTTTGTATGATTTATATTTTTAATGTCTATCATGTCTGATAACATCTTAGCTTTGTTAGCTAATCTAAAGGTGCCGGCCATTTTTCAGCTAGGCTTAGCTTGTCGGGATCGGTGTTAGACATGTGGATCTATTCGCGGGTGGTTGATGGCCAAGACACTCTCGGTAACTGAAGTCTGAAGTCTCGATGAGTAGGGATGCTGGGGAACTTGATAGCCAGGTCTGCACTTGTTCAAGGTTGGGGAACGGTTGCAGAGATTGACGAGGTTGCAGGTTGCAGGGGTTGCAGGTTGCAGAGGTTGCAGAGGTTGATGTGATCCTAGTTTAGTTTATGAATCACTCGCGGGAGCCTGCCGGAACGGGCCTTTATAGGTCCGAACATGACACCACCTGTGCTATGACATCACTACCGTTTGTGACATCATCAGAGACATGACATCACCTGTGCTATGACATCACTACCGTTTGTGACATCATCAGAGATCGATGACATCATAGTAGGAATGATGACATCAGCTAACATATCTAGCTAACCTGGCGCAGCAATACTGTGATGCAGTCACAGGTGTGTGTTTAGAGTAGCCTTTTACAACGGCTTCCAACGCGGTTCAGCCAATCGCAATCAAGGACCGGAACTATCCGTTTTATAAGCAGCAGTTAACCGATGAGCACGGAGGCCAATTGACAATGACTGGAAATCAATGTTAGATAATCATACAGTTGCTACAATCTTCTCAAGTATTTTTTACTGAGGAAAGTGAGTTTGGAGATTGGCCTGTAATTACTGATTGAGGTCAGATCAATGTTACTATTTTTGAACGGTTTAATTAGTCCTCTTGAGTCTTGAGAGAACAGGGAAAAACACCAGATTGGAGAGAACTGTTAACTCTGCTCTCTGGTTGTGTGAAAAGAATGATTTTTCTGACCAGATCCAGTCCGTTAATATACTGTAGCATTTAAATGTACCTTTATAAATGTTCTGATGGACTTGGAGTTTAGATGTTCTCCACTTCTCGACTTTCAGCTGTTGACTGTTTCACCATTCCTCTGTGAAGCTTTTACCTGAGCAAGTTTTCATTTTCAGTGGGGCAACATTCTGTACGCCTTATGATTCCATATTTTCTATTAAACCGGTACAGTTGAACCCAGCAGAGCATTATGCCTGATCAGTCACTGCAGCATCCAAAATGGAAGTATACCAAATCAAGTGTAAGTTCATATTTCATATTTGTGTGGTGACATGTTGAATCAAATCAAACGAGCATAGGAGGTTATATTTACATTTGAAATGTATTTATTTGTCAGAGCCCCTAGATGCAGCATCCCGTTTACGAGGGGGTGCTCAAGGGGGTCCCTTTTATAAATGTTCTGATGGACTTGGAGTTTAGATTTTCTCCTTTGATGAGCTCACTTCTGTTTGAGGTGCCGTTTTAAGTGGGCTATTGTATGTTTGAAGCACTTGCCAATCTGGGAACCCGTCGGTTTCAGAAAAAAGAAACAGAAAGTGTTTTCCCGATGCAAATCGAAAGTCTGTCTTGAGAGATTATCATTATTATTAATATAATGATTATCATCCCTCCATGTTTCATCAAAGTCAGACCGGTGGTTTTGCAGTTTCAACGTTTTGGTGCTTTAGCAGTTTCAAAGTTTTAAATTTTGACCGTTAACACGTTCACTGCCAATGACGTGTTTTTACGTCAAACTAAATCCAACGGTTGACTGCCAATGACGTGTTTTTACGTAAAAAAAATGATTTTTTTTTTTTGACCGTGGGATGTGCATCTAACCCTTTTACATCTCTTATATCAATATTAGAGCCACCGAACATGTACAACCCATTCCACCGACCCACTAAGTGGCGACAGTGCTCTCCCAGACTAGAGGAAGGCAAGCAAAAAGCAGTGTGAGGAAGCCATTCTCGTGAAAATGCATTGGCGAAAACGCTTTCGTTTTCGCGCTGATTGCTGGCGGTGCGGGATTGCAAATTTGCATAATAGATTACGGGTGGAACACACTTTGAAACACGCAGCATAAATAAGACCAGAATCGCAAAAGCTTCATCAAAGCTCTCAACACAAACCACAAGAAACGAGCGAGCCGATCCAGACTTGCACAGCGGCCGCCAGCAGACAGGCAGCAGCAGCAGAAGCAGTGAGCCTGGTGACGCGAGGTTACAGCAGCAGCAGCAACGAGCTTGTGACATGCCCGCTGCAGCCAAGAAGAACACACACGGAGGGAGGAGTTTGAAGTAGAGGGGTGTTTCCTGCTGTTATGGAGGAAATTACTGTTCAAAACTATTGTTTAGATGTCTGACGTCTTACTGATGCCAAAAATGAATGGTTAAAGTGACTGTTCTATCGAATTTCACAAAAAGCCGTTTATCTCAGAATAATTTTTCTGACGCTGAAACCATGCTGTATTCAACTGCTAATGCTTACATAACTACTAACTCTACAAACTAACTCTTTTAGACAGAGAAAGCACACATTCTATTAGTTCTTTTGAGATATTGTGTGTTCACAAAATCTTAGCAGAAAAGAATCCTCGGGTCTTGAAAGATGAGCCAGAATCCTCAAAAAAAACCTCTGGCAGAACCTACCTACAGTAAAAAAAAAACGGCTGGCAGTGAATGTGTTAATTATAGCCTCCCCATGAGATCAATAACTGTATTTTTTTTTAGCAAATTGTGTCATCCCCTCCAGATCTGAAAATCAAACTAGTCTCTGAGATATACTGTACTGTACAGGTTTGGTTAAATGGATGTTGAAGTCACCAGCTGTAACCACCTTTACCATAGTGCAGATTTTGGACAGCAAGTATGCAAACTCGTCCAAAAACAAAGAGCAATATTTAGGTGGATGATAGACAGAAGTAAAACATCACACTCCTGAGCAGCAGCAGAGTATCTCAAAGGTCAAGAGTTCAACAGGAAAAAGTGCCAGAGGAGAAGTAGCTGCCACTCCAGCGCCTATACCCTGCCTGGCTGTACAGAGTTTAAATTGAGGTGAGACGTCAGTGAGTGTGCTCATCATCAGCACAAGCCCACCACTCATTTCAAACGCAAGGCAGTTGCGGGCGAGCCATGCTACCGCTGTGGGAAATCAGGGCATCCAGCAATAGAGTGCTGGTGTAGGGATTTAGACTACAGAAGCTATGACAAGAAAGGTCACACAACTGTACACAAGTCTGGAAAAACCAAACAAAAAGACTTGGTCACAACAGCAGCACGTAGAGAACATTAAAAGTGACCTAAGGAGAAACTCAAAGAAACGTAAAAAAAAAAGATGGAATACGAACACGAAGAACGAAGAAGTTATTATTATTAAAAAAAAATTTGAACAATTATTTATTGAGTTTGATTTCATGTTGGTGACAAGAAACAGAATCAAATACAAACAAGTACAGGAACAGAAAATGTACAGCACAGCAACAGGGAACCCAGACAACAACTAACAATAGAGCACAATACGACATAACAACAACAGCAGACAAAACAAAACAACAACAAAGAAAATAAAAAAATAAACAGAGTTAGTTTGATAATGAAGATACCATTTAGAGTTCTCAGTTTCAGCCCGAGCCGATGGGGGTCCGGAAAAGCCCGGGGGGGGGGGGTGTCGGGCCGGGTTCGAGCTGACAATGTATTTGCTAATTGGTCGGGTCGGGCTCGGGCTGCGTGAAGAAGAAGACGTGAGGGGGTGAAAGAATGTGTGTGTGTGTGTGTGTGTGTGTGTGTGTGTGTGTGTGTGTGTGTGTGTGTGTGTACTGTATGTGAGCACTCAGCGCTGTCCATGGTGCCGATTGTTACATTTGGAGTCAATCAATTGTCAACACTTTCTCTACTTGTTAAAATGTAGCTATTTATTTTGTTCACCCCAACATTTCCTGTTTGCTGTAACTACACAGTGACTGTAGGCTTTAGAGAGTGCTTTGGACCCCCTCGGGTTTGCTCGGGTCTCGGGCCTAGTTTGACCTTTCAGGCCCGTTGAGATACACTAACAGGTTTGACCCATTTCAGACAGTGACACTGGATACTGCGTGACGCCACTGACGAAAGCCCCGAGCTGTGTGTGGGAAGCTGCAGCACCTCATCCCACGAGCGACTGAGCTAAAGCTATGGAGGCTCCACATGGTGGAGCCTCTTCCAGACCAGTGTTGTGGAGTCGTGGATGTGTCAGTGGAGCATAGCATGCAGTCAAGTGCTCCCACTCCACATCGTTGAAGGAAACCCGTCGAGCTCCGCTAGGCCGCAGATGGCTGGAGAAGCTTCAGTTGAACTGCCAGTAAGTGTTTCTGAGGAGGAGATCTTGAGAAAGCATTGAAAAGTGTTCAATGGAGAGCTTGGTGGTATAGACACACCAGTCTATAAGCTGACAACCAGGGGGCAAGCCAAAATGCCTTACGGCGAAAGTCATCCCATGTGCCATCAAACCTTGCGTCGAAGCGGAACTATAGAGAGGCTGGCGCAAAGTGAAGTATCGTTAACCAGTGTGCACGAGTGAATGGGACACTCTAGTCGTTTGGTGAGCGGCAACAGCGCCACCTAGCGAAGCGGATAGAGACTGAGAACTGAGTCTAGGCGGGGCACTCTAGTTGTCCCATTCATGAAGACGGATGTAGCTGCATGCAGGGATCTGTGGGGATTTTAAGGTCAGTGTTAAAGCATAACACCTGTGGAATTATAGAGACCCCCACTGTTTTCAAAAAAGACATTAAAAATTGCTCAGCGACAGACTGCTGTCTTGACCAATGTTTTCATTTGAGGTTTTTATGCACTGTATTTATCTTGGTACCTGTTCTTGTTCGTAATGCACCTGCTTGAAATAAAGATTTCCACGGTTATTAAGAGACAATTTATTTGAAACAAGCCAAAACAATTGTGCGAGACGCCACTTTAAATGACATTGGAAATCTGTGGCGATAGGAAGTAGATAGGAATTAGTTCATACAATGTACACTAACTGTCACTTTAAAATACATGTCTGATCTGTGGAAAGTAAATACAAATTACAGTAGTTCCATTTTAAGGTCAGTGGTAAAGGATAACATCGGTGTAATAATTGTTTTCAAAAGCACATTAACAACTGCTCAGCGACAGACTGCTGCCTTGACTAATGTTTTAATTTGAGTTTGTATACACTGTATTTTATTTATCTTACTACCTGTTCTTTGCTCATAATGCACCTGCTTGAAATAAAGAGTTCGATTTTCTATGGAGTCCCTGTGATGAAGTCGACGTCAGCTGAACCGTATGTGAACGAACAAATGCACTGGGTGCTTTTAGCGAGGTGCTCAGCTTAGACTGTAGGTGGAGTGGAGGGTATGCATGGTGGAGTGGAGGGTATGCATGGTGGAGTGGAGGGTATGCATGGTGGAGTGGAGGGTATGCATGGTGGAGTGGAGGGTATGCATGGTGGAGTGGAGGGTATGCATGGTGGAGTGGAGGGTATGCATGGTTGGAGTGAGTGAAACTATGTTGACTTTAAAAAGTAGCATCTGTTGACATCAAAGTGCTGTGGAAGCACAGTGTTGTTGTAACTAAGAGAACGGCTGAACAAAATATTTAAATCATGTAGCTGAGCCGCTACAGAAAATCACCAAGCTACTTCCTTGAATGTACAATGCAGCAGCCTCAAGTTGCTTTATGCTTGTTTGACAGCTACCATACTGCCTAGTAATGAACATTAACAGTTTGCCTTATAGCAAAGCGCTTCTTTATTTGGCCTCTGTGCGGCCTAAGAAGTCGATACCATAATTCTCACAAGCAGTACGCATTGCAACAAGTACAGATCCTCTACAGGCCCATGGCGCCTATACCAAATTTGGTGTTGACAACCTCAAAAATTAAATGTTTCAGCTGTTATATGGTTATTACACCAATGTTGACAAAACGTATTATTTTAACTAGTAGCATACAGCTTCCCTGAACATGTGTACTAGATTTCACGCAATTCCATCCTACAGTTTTTTGGCAGTTGTGGGCAGAACATGCAAACACAGAAAGGACCTGGGACGGACCAGGATTCGAACCTGGGACCTTCTTGCTTTGAGGCAACAGTGCTAACCACTGTGCCATCTCTTCTGACGTATGCCCCAGATTATATTAAATATGGTTGATATTTGACTTATAGTGTTCTCTATGGCTCATTTCCACCACATATAACAGCACAGTACAGCTCTACTCGATCTGGTCTTACTCGGCTCTACTTGATATAGACTCCATAGTTTCCATAGCAAGTTTACTCGCCTCCGCCCACACCTGGTCGTCATAGCGACCGCATATCTGCCCTCCGCCCATAGCCGAAGTAGGCTGTTAAAATTAAATCCATACACAGAACTTTTAAACTGATTATGAAATACTGGTGCCTCTAAATGACCTACAGTGTACATGGGCAAATGTGACAATCGGCCAGGAGAATGGATATCACTTTGTTGTTACTCAAACTCACATGCATGCACTGTGCGGGGGACGGGAGTCACGCTACGGGGAGAACCCCAGCTGCAACTCACCAGGCAAGACCGCGGCTTCGCTAAACCCCCGCCTGCGGCCTAGCGGAGCCAACTACAAAGGGCTTCCCGAGGAGCGGACTTTCTCTCTCTCAAAACAATTGAAAACCACCGTCATGTTAAAGCTGAGCAAGGAGATCGATTTTATTTCACCAGAGCCGAAGGCAGCAACACAAAAGAAATAACTTCTGGAAATAACAGAAGAGAAGGTAAGCCCCACTAAACTGGTATCCAGCATTGACAGTAGATGCCTACAGTAAACAGGATTCTGCCTGACCAATCAGTCGTCTGCAGTGTTTTCACGTCACCGTATGGTACCGGGTCCACAGCGCTGGAACCTCAACAGAGCAGGGACCAAAAGCAGCACGACTCAACCCCGACTCAACCCGGGCTGTACACGTTTTTGATCGGTGGAATGAAACAAAAAAGCGAGACGCGCTGTGCACGTTGATACCAGCGGTGGAAATGGGCTATATACGTTGGGATAGTTTTACATGTCCTGAATCAATAACTATATACTGTAGCTGCTTCCTCCGCACATTTTCTCCAAACACTAAATATTATTTGGTCTGGTTTTATGTTGTATCTGTGGTATTTGAGCAGATTGAATTTTTCCAAGTAGATTCTTTCCAGTAGATAGGCTTTGGGTTGTCATACGTGTTTTTCCATACAGTAACCACTTACATCCTCAGTTATACTAGTTGTAATTCATTTTCCCATTCTCGTCACAATGAGGTTGTCGTATCATTTTCACTGTCTTCGTTAATCAACCTTCATCTCCCTCGTCATAAACTTTTATAAGGTAAAGGGACTCAGCTCTTTGATGCACTTCGTTTTTGTTGCGATAAAGATAATGTATCACCTGCAAGTACCTCTATAAATATGACTTGGGGAGTCCATACTCTCCGTAGGCTTTTAGTATATCGTTTTTTTTTTATTGTTTCATTTTCAGACATCGGTTCAGTGTCCATAGGCTTTTAGAGGCCCAAGCGGTGCCTGCATCAATCGTGGGGTAAGACATGTTTACTTGTCCTTTCTTCTTCTTTGCCTATCCTGCATGGCGAGTACTCAACTCATTTCTGATTACCTCTACAGTGTAGGCTTAGGCTACCTTCATCAATAAGAGACAATCATACCATGGCCGCCCACTGCTTTGAGTGCAATTAAAACATTTCATTCTCACAGCAGGCTATAAAAGGCTTGGTTATCAAAACATCAGCTGAAGTAGCTAATGATATCTCCACACATGTCTCAGTGTGTGTGTGTGTGTGTGTGTGTGTGTGTGTGTGTGTGTGTGTGTGTGTGTGTGTGTAGGTGTGTGTGTGTGTGTGTGTGTGTGTGTGTGTGTGTGTGTGTGTGTGTGTGCGCGCGCGCGCGCACACACACACGCATACATACACGCATACAGTTGCTGTATCCAGATTGAGAGGACACATTGCATTTACACTTGTGTTCAATGTGTAGCCTACACAATGCGTCCCTGACCACCTCCGGAGGTGATTTGGCCGATCAGATTGCAATCCGTCTTCAATGTGTCCTGCGGGCGTTTACACCTGTAGGCTACTGTACTTTCAAGTGGTCAAGCATCTGATTGCAATCTGATGGCAGAAAACGCATGTTAATGCCAGGTGGCCTCATAGTGACAGCTTTAGAAACTAAATGAAGCTAAAAAAAAATCACCTGGGGGCGATTTCACAAGGTCACCATTTTACAATGAGTCACTTGCTGATTTCGCGAAGCAAGACCTGACGTTTGGGCTGAGAATGGATTCAAAACCTTCCTCTTGGTTACACACGGCTGCATCCGTTTTTCATGCCAGGAGAAGGAATTATACACGTCTTGAAGAAGAAATCATGTTGTAATGTGTGCAAGAATTTTTTACTTTCCTGGATTCAAATCAGTGACGATCGCCGCAATTATGAGCAAGCCCTGGATGTCTCCAGGCAGTACTAGTCGAGTTTGAGTACCGGAGTGAAGACGGTCTGAATCACCCTATTTGCATGGGGAAACCTGACGTCACTGGAAACATTTCACCATGAAGACCATAATAACTTTACGACTGAGATGATCCACTGATTTTTAATGCGATTTCTCATCCGATTTTTTGATGGGCAAGTTTTTCCACAGTGGCCTCGAGAGAAGTTTCCGCTATATTTGAAAAGTAAAACACTCAGCCCTTTCCAACCATTAAGCTGTGCTGCTGCTGTTTGAAGGCGTTGATTGGTCCCACAGCTGTATATTATATGTTGTCTGCCTTGTGGAAAAACCCGGCCCTCTCAAATTCATCTCGCCACCCAAACCACGTCAGCTAATTGACACTCAAACAAAGCTGAGAGAGCTGCATTTCTGCTGCACTGATTGATGGACGAACATGAAAAGTAGTCTGCCTTCTCCCATCGTGCGTCTGTTCAATCAAACCTAGACCAGTGTGGCTGTCTGTCATCAATATGCATGGAGGTAGCCTGTCAACGCTTTTTTTTCTTCTCCTGCTCCTGTGTGAAGCGCCACACAGCCACGCGGTCTTTTAGTGTGTGCTGCTTGTGAAGATGCTATCCGTCTGCCCACCATGAACATTGCAAGAGAGGGGCCCAGCTGCACCTTCCTCCTCATCAGTATGTTGAAGAGAGTGAGGAACGAGGCCTGCAGAGAAACTAACTGTTGCGAGGCTTCACCAGTGCTTCATCTGGGTTTTAATTTATACCTGCGCTAGAAGGACACCATCCGTATTTCCACCGGGTAATTATGTGAACCCAGAAAGCTCATCATTTGCGAAATAAACATGACACAGCGTGAGTTCATGATTCAAAATTCAAAATCTGGCTGTTTTTTTCCTCTGAAAACACATAAATGTCCAATAATTACTGTACATGTACCGGTATTTGAAATTTGAAATCGATGTAACAGATGAAAAACCAGCCTGATACAGTAAATCTCTGTTGGCCATATCTTCATACAGCTCCCACTTATTTTCTCCTTGACTTTCATGAATAAAAGATAAGCGACCATAAAAAAATAAAAACATATCCCTTATGGCCGTCAACCTTTAGCTATTTATTGAACTGCACAACATTTACCGTATATGGCATTCAAACTGCCTGCCTGACAAACAAAAGCTATTGGCACACATTGGCATTCGTGTTTTCTGCTAACATGTTGCATTTTGTAAGACTTTACTTTTTTATTGTGGAGGAGGAGAAAGGATAGGTGTTTATAGCTCATTATTATAACATTATAACAGTAATACTGTTCTCTCTACTGCTGACACACAGAGAGGATTTTAGTGATAGTCATCTCAACAGATAAGTGTACAATCAGCCACATAAAGTTGCTGTTTTTTTTTTATTCCAAACTTATTTGGACTATATCAACATCCTACAGTAATTGTTAAAAAGCAAACAGGATGAGCTGATAATAGACTATGTTATTGCTAAAAACAACAAATAAATAAATAAATAAATAAATAATCCTTTAGATAGCTACAGTAGGTACTTGTGCTGGCTATATCCACTACCTTTCTATTTGAAATTGCTGGACTTATTTGCCAGAGGGGAGATAGAGAGGAGGGGGTGAGGCTTTCAGATTCAGCCTGTACCTGAGGAGGTTACAAGCCATGTGTCTAGTTTGATTCGTTGTCCTTTATTGCATTCGCTGAACAATAGAGGTCAGTATTGAACCATAACTTACACACGATACCTTTTTTAATAACATTGTTAGCTGCAAAATCTATTATGCTGAATTTCACTACATATTATTTTGTTATGTCCGTGTAATTGTGCGGAAATAATTTCCGGGAAAGGTAGCGATAATGCCGATAGCGACACATTGCAAATATGATAATGTTATTTAATATTGTCGTCCCCATGCATAATATTAAGTATACACACAGTGACATTTGGGACCATACCACATCTGAAGTAGGCATATGGGGGGGGGGGGGGGGGTCTCCTGACGCTCCCTCCGACGGGATATTTGAACAGATGCTCCCCGTGAATGAGACACGAGTAAACTGGTCCTGTCAGTGTGGGTCTCTCTGGTGTATAACAGCTGTCAGCGCTCAGGAGACAGGAGTTAGGGGGGGAGAGCAGAGAACTTTGAGGAGGGGACAAATGTAAAGGACAAAGGGGGCTGGTGCCAGTAGATTCAACCTGCAGGGGAATGGCTGCAGGAGCTGCTCAGAGCTGTTGGGATTTGAATTGCACGAGGAATCCATATACTGTGGGAGCTGGTTTGATGCATTCATTATGGACCTTGATTGAGAAAAGTGAGGTTATGTAGATCTGATGTGGATTTACATTGGCATGTTTGAGCTGTTCCTATTCAGGCTTATAGATCTAGGCCTACTCGGTGTGCACACTGAGGATTTGGGCTGTGCCTTTCCCTTGTGGACAATTTTATTCACACTTTTATTTGTCCTTCCTGTCAGGAAAATTGGGCCGTGGACTTTTCTCCTTTTCGTGAGACGTGCAAATATCGGGTGCCTTTAATTAAATGTTGGTTGGGACGATGGCAACATGCCCTTGGGACATTAATTGGATAAAACCATAATAAAATATACTTAAGATATGAGATTTTTTAAGGATATATAACACTTTTTTACCCCCGTCAAAAATAAGTTTTATATAATAAAGTCACAGGAAGTCACATTGCAGTAAAACGCGCAGAGTGAGGAGCAGAAGTCGCTGCCATGACAGTCTTATCGCATCGATAATTTCTTTATTTTAGAGCCACAATATATCAACAACTAGCCAATGGATATCAAAGCTGGTGGGCTTTATGGAAAGAGCATGACTCGAACATGATCGGTATATCAAACTGGTCGTTCAGTGGCGTTTTGTTGCCACACAACTAACTAACGTTAGCTCACAGCTAACAGCTAGCTATGTTCCAGCTCACAGCGGCTAGTGCGGGTGCATGTATAGTGTGGGTACATGTATAGTGTGGGTACGTACAGTACAGTACTGTATAGTGCGGGTGCATGGGGGTGAATTTGCGCGTAACACCCGCAGAGACATGCGGAAGTCAGGTGTTTGTTGCCGTCATGATGTCATGCTGATTCCTCATATTGAATCATACGTATTGAAGGCACACTATGTTCTTTTCATAGTCCTATTCCTGCTCTTGTGCACATGGCACCCTGGTCTCGCACAGTACAGTCAATTACAATAATCTTTGGAAAGCTCGCAAATCGATGGTAACTGTTGTTGGTCATGAATTTTTGTATGTCTCTATATATTGACTTATCAGATAACCACATCATCCCAGGCCATAGCAAACGCTGGACGCACAGGGCATCTGTTGAACTCGGCACATTAAAATGATTTCTTGGCCATGATAACTGGCCAGACAGCGAGTGCTCTCCGAGGTGCTGAAATCCCATCCATTTCGGCGTGTGATCTAAACCGGGCTCTGAGCGCAGTCCAGGGTAGTGGTGAAGGCAGCAGCGGGAGGTAGCGGCCTATGAGAGGATGATAGAGACAGTCCGCATGTCTGGGAACGCCCACAAAATGTTAAACGGCTGGCGCGCGAGTGGGGTAAAACCGCCGATATATCTCATGGGCTGACTCACCAAAAGACGGTGCTGCGGCTCTAAACTACATGTTTGGGGGTTCTAGAGCAGAACGCAAGACGTCTGCTCAGATGTGCGTTTACTGCGGTGGTTAAATCCCCGATCGTGTCTGCCTGGACTGGGCTATCAGCTAAATTCTAACTTTGCTGAATGGATAGAACGGGGGTTTTTACCCCACCCTGACCACGCCCCCAGTCAGGCTGAGCCAGCTAAACCAGCGTCTATGACGAGACGTGGCCTCAACCTATAGCTATCAGTCTGCAATGATCTGTGATGTCTTACACCTGTTTCCCTGCCTATTTAACCTGTTGATTCACAGACTGCCAGTGCTGAGACTTCAACCTCCCGACGCTGTCAAACTCTATAGATCCACCCTCTGCCTGTGCCTGCGTCAGTCTGCCTCTCTTGTTCATATCGTCAGTTTGCCAGCGAGCTGGAAAGTGGCGGATCACACTTTGCTCTTATCTGATGCTGAAAATCGTGACTTTGAAAAGCTGAACTGGAAAACCTGCTTTTCCCCCCTGACTGTTGGAGGCTTGGCTGTTAACTTTGAGTTATTCGTGCTAAAGCCTTACCTCTGTTTGGATCCGCAGAAGTAGATTCCTCTGTTGAACATTGAACTAGTAATTCCTGTCGTCTCCCAGGGAATCGAACCGACCACTGTTTTTATCCTTTATTGTGATTCTGAGTCGGTAAAGACTTTAAAACGTGGGTTTTCAAAGTCTGAGACTGTGGGCCTCCCCTCAAACAGAGCTTGGGAAAAGCTCCCCCCCCCCTCAAACAGAGCTTGGGAAAAGCCCCCCCAGTGTACTTACTTAGGTCGGTCAAGGTCGGTCTGAAGATTTTTATTCTTATTGTCTCTGACTGAGAAAGTCGTATCTCTGAACTATCTCTTTAACGAAATCACACACATTTAGGCTATTCTATGTGGTCTCCTTTTGATAACTAATTACGCTCGATTCCTGGGCTCGCCTGTCCTGCAGCTCGCATTCGCAGCTCGGCCGCTGCGCGGCCTTGCCCGTAGCTCGGCTGCTGTGTGGCCTTGCCTGCCCTATTGGCACGTGCACAATGTCTCCCTCTCCCCCTCTCTCAGTCTCTCTCGTGAGCCTCAGACTGATGACATCACTGTGAATTTATGACATCACTGATGATGTTATCAGTGACATCATCACTGAACTATAGCCTTGGGTGTGTGAGTGAATTTGACATCACTGATGATGTCATCAGTGGGACAGACAGAGAAACAAACAGACAGAGCCCTGGTGACAGACAGAACCACCTGGTGTCGGCCACCATGAGCGGGGTGACCACCTGCCTGCGCAGGAGGTGGACGAGCAGATGCTGAACGTGCAGAACAAGAACAGCAGGAATGGATCCCCAACAACGTGAAGACGGCCGTGTGCGACATCCCGCCCCACGGCCTCAAGATGGCCGCCACCTTCATCGGCAACAGCACGGCCATCCAGGAGCTGTTCAAGCGCATCTCCGAGCAGTTCACCGCCATGTTCCGCCGCAAGGCCTTCCTCCACTGGTACACCGGCGAGGGCATGGACGAGATGGAGTTCAACGAGGCACAGACCAACATGAACGACCTGGTGTCAGAGTACCAGCAGTACCAAGACGCCACCGCCGAGGAGGAGGGAGAGTTTGAGGAAGAAGGGGAGGAGGACCTGGCCTAGAAACCAGGGGGTTGAGTAGCTGTTCAAAGTGTAGCCGGGTGGACTTGCGCTGGTCTGGCCGGAAGTGTAATCTGAGTGCGGAGCTGTGATTAGGCAATAAGACGCACCTGTTGGCGATCCGCGGATGTCAGACTGAGCTTGGTCGCCTCCGCGAGGGGTTGGGATCCCGCACCGCACGTTGTGGTACACACTGATTGGGCTCAGCTGCATTTAGCTGTTACAGCCAGCGGCCCAGCGGCGTATTGAGCAGCTCGCGAGGCTGCGACGGGCTGACGACAGCGTGTGCTGTGTTTGGGGAGAAGCGGGCCCAGTGTCGGAGAGGCGTCTGGCCTTAATTCCTTGTGTGTGTGTGCCAGTGGATCACCTGTACAAGGGCTCTTTGAGCAGGTGCAACATAGGCCTACAGTGTGGCAATAGGGGAGGAGAACAGAGTGAGTGGGGCCACTGCCTTGGTTATTTATGTTAGTTTTGTGTTCTTTTTACTGTCATCCTGTCCTGCCATAATCAACCTGTGCTGTTGTGCTGAGCGCTGTTTTAATTAACCAAACAACCTTCTTCTAAATAAAGATTGCTATTTTTTATATATTACTCTGCTTCCTAGTATTTGTGCCTTAACGGTGTCTGAACCTGTGGTCTGTGGTATTCAGCCGCCACAGAATGGCGCTGTGAGCAGGACAACTTTATAAAGAAGCAGTAGTGATTGTGATTTTATAAATGAGCATATAGTCACAGGTTGGTTGATTAAGGGTGGCAGCAGGTTTCAGACCAAGGCAGTGGGTCTCACGAAGACCCAGGTGGCTGGACGGGCTGGACCAGGGAGCCAGGGGCGAGTTCCGCCACTAAGCGGGGAGGCTAAAAATGGAGGACCTGCAGGCTGAGCTACGGGCCCTTATGGATAGGGCTCAAGAAGACAAGGCAGCTATGGCAACTTTAAAGGACATGAATGATTCTTTAACAGCCCGGTTGCTACAGCAGGAGCCTCCTCATGCATCCAGTTCCCC
This sequence comes from Poromitra crassiceps, assembly GCF_964638095.1. Taxonomy (NCBI): domain Eukaryota; kingdom Metazoa; phylum Chordata; class Actinopteri; order Beryciformes; family Melamphaidae; genus Poromitra; species Poromitra crassiceps. The sequence continues at coordinate 1,227,425 of NC_139651.1, read as the reverse complement.
TGTTGAGCTGCAGCAGCGGGGACCACTGGTTGGGGAGGGGGGTAGGTCTGGTCCCATGTCCAGGGATATTGTTTATGTCCCAAAAGATAAAAAATGTCCTGTCTTTAATGGAGGGACCTGTGCTGAGTTTTATGACTGGGTGGATGAAGTGAACTCAGTTTCAGGTTACCGCCATTTTGAAGATACTGAACGGGCCATGTACCTTTACGATCATTTGGGCGGGGAAGCCAGGCAGGAGGTAAAATATCGCTCACAGGCAGAGAGGCGGGACCCTAAGCGTGTCTTGGAAATTTTGAGAGAATTGTACGGACAGCCGTTCCCTGACCAGGCTACAAAAACAATTTTTTGACAGGAGGCAGCGCGAGGGGGAGTCCATTCGCGAGTACTCGCATGCATTAATGGCTATTATTGATGATATTAACCATTGTGACGTTAAGCAGACTTGGTGCAGCGACTTTGCTTTACGTGACCAATTTGCAGAAAATGTCCGTGATTTAGCACTGTGCAGGGAGTTAAAAAGGGTTGTCCGGCAGAATTCTAAAATTTCTTTCTTTGATTTACGAACAGAGGCGCTGCTGTGGGAAGATTTCGACGCTGGGGGGGGTCGTAGCCGGCGGGTAGCCACCGTGTGTGAACTGGGAGCCGAAGCTGTTGCATCCAACATGGTCACGGCTGCTGTGCTTCCCGAACCTGACCCAGTTTTGGCAGAAATTTTGCAAGCGGTAAAGCAGCAGAAAACCCTTGTTGAGGGTACGCTGAAGCAACAGCAGGCTCAAATTGCTGACCTGGCTCAGAAGGTGTCTGAGTTGGCTAGTATGGGGCCGGGCCAGACTGGGGTTCCAGGGGAGCAGCCAAGCTTTGACGCTGATGGCCAACCGATATGTTTTAAATGTCGAGCAGCTGGCCATATCGCACGGCAGTGTCGGTCTGGGGTGCCCCCCCGGAGAGCAGTTCCTGCGTGGCGTACTGCAGCCTCCTATGATCGGTCGGCCCATGTGGCTGAGCAGCAGGGAAACTTTCCCCCCGTGGCAATGAGCCCAGCTACAGGTGGGGCTCAGGCGGGCTCACATTTTGAGGTGCCAGGCGCTGCAGCGTATGAATGTTTAGTGGGCAGATGCCCAACCGTGAATGTTTTATTGGGTGATGTGGTGGTCAGATGCCTCCTTGACACTGGATCAAATGTTTCAACGCTTACAGAGTCCTTTTTCGAGCAACATTTTCGTCCAATTCTCAAAAACTGTGAGTGGCTCTCGTTATCGGCGGCCAATGGCTTGGGTATTCCCTACCTGGGTTATTTTGAAAAAGACGTTTGTGCCCTGGGAAAGACCGCAACAGGGAGGGGAATTTTGGTGGTTCGAGACCCCACGGACGCCGCAACATTACGTCGTAAAAGAGCTGTACCTTGCATACTGGGCATGAACGTGATAAAGCAGTTTTATGAGCTGGAGCAGTCCGCGGCGGGCCCTGGGCGGGATTCCAGCCCTTCGTTGAGCGCAGGTGGGGCTTGGGGTTCAGCATTCGCGGTTTGCCAGCAGGAGCAGACTGTTGCAGCTCTCTCCAGGAAGTATTCTGAGCAGAGGCAGTCATGGGGGGCGGCTGTGGCGCAAACTTTTCAGATGACGCACGGTGTGCTGTCGACGCCACATCAAAGGGTTTTATGTGAGGAAGCCAGTGCTAGTCCACACCATGCTTCAGTGTCCAGTTTTCCCGCCTTTGATTTGCCCACTTTATTAAGTCTTCAGCGCAGTGATCCTGTAATAGCAGCTTTCCAAACATACTGGCTGAGGGCGGCGAAGCCTGGTAGGGAAGAGAGGTTGCAGGAGTGTCACAGGACGGTTGTACTTCTGAGGCAGTGGGGGAGAATTGTTGAGGTGGGGGGAGTGTTGTATCGAGAGCTGTGTGATCAGAAAGAGGGGTTGATTAAACAACTTGTACTGCCTGCCATATTGCACAGGGAGGTGCTTGCTCACATGCATACGGACCATGGGCGTCAAGGTGTTGGTAGGACATTCAAGTTGGTTCGGAAGTGTTGTTATTGGCCGGGAATGTTTAAAGACATCGAGGCATTTTGTAACGCATGTGAGCGTTGTATCTCTAACACCCCCCAGCCAAGAGTGGTGGCACCGGTGGATGTTAATCTGCCTGTGTATTCTGTTGTTCCTGTTAATGTCTCCAAGCCACAGCATAGTCTGCAGCAGGGTGGGTTGCGAGTGGGTGGCCCACGTTTGCAGTCAAGGGGCCAAGAGCCTGAGGTCCTGGGGGTGGTGGAGTCTCCATCTCCTGTTGAGGTGGATTTAGATGAGTCCCTGTTTGGGGTGATAGTGTCTAGCTTCAGGGGGCAAGACTTGCCAGTAAAGGAAGGGTCCCAGCAGGAAGGTGATTTACCGGGGGTGCAAGGGAGTGAGGAGGGAGTGCGTGGTGAGCATGCGTCTTCTCCCCAAAAGCCTGTACCAGGGGCATTGGGGCTTCATCCCAGTCTGTCGGGGGAGGAAGTAGGTACTATGGGGGAGCTTTCACCTCGTCCACCGGCTTTGCTTTCACCTGGGCCTTCGGCCCCACCTTCACCAGGGCTTCGTAGATCGACTCGTACCACGGCTGGTGTTCATTCCAACCCGCACCGGTTGCCTAGGTCTGCAATTCCGCTGCAGCTGCAGCAGTGCGTGGCGGTGTTAAAAGAGGTTCTTTCAGGTCTAGCTGACGGTCTGGTGGGAGTGGATTTGGAAACTTACAGTAAGGTAGACCATACTGCATCAGTGGGACACTGATTAAGTAAAGGGGGGGTGTATGTAGCCGGGTGGACTTGCGCTGGTCTGGCCGGAAGTGTAATCTGAGTGCGGAGCTGTGATTAGGCAATAAGACGCACCTGTTGGCGATCCGCGGATGTCAGACTGAGCTTGGTCGCCTCCGCGAGGGGTTGGGATCCCGCACCGCACGTTGTGGTACACACTGATTGGGCTCAGCTGCATTTAGCTGTTACAGCCAGCGGCCCAGCGGCGTATTGAGCAGCTCGCGAGGCTGCGACGGGCTGACGACAGCGTGTGCTGTGTTTGGGGAGAAGCGGGCCCAGTGTCGGAGAGGCGTCTGGCCTTAATTCCTTGTGTGTGTGTGCCAGTGGATCACCTGTACAAGGGCTCTTTGAGCAGGTGCAACATAGGCCTACAGTGTGGCAATAGGGGAGGAGAACAGAGTGAGTGGGGCCACTGCCTTGGTTATTTATGTTAGTTTTGTGTTCTTTTTACTGTCATCCTGTCCTGCCATAATCAACCTGTGCTGTTGTGCTGAGCGCTGTTTTAATTAACCAAACAACCTTCTTCTAAATAAAGATTGCTATTTTTTATATATTACTCTGCTTCCTAGTATTTGTGCCTTAACGGTGTCTGAACCTGTGGTCTGTGGTATTCAGCCGCCACAAAAGGCTTTCTCTGTTTTCACTGTTTTTCACTGTTCGTATTTGTCTCTGCTGCTCCTGTTCTGTTTTGCGTGTGAATGTTTGTAACTCCTCTTTTTCACGGTTTATGTTAGTTCTGTGGCTCTGAGGCTGCAAGTTCGAAACAAGTTACATTAAAAGTCGATCTGCTATAAGCTGTTAATGTACCAGCAGCTAATTCTGGACACCCTTTGCCAAATTCCACATGCTATGATATTGACTTACATTTGTTGCATCCCAAGTGAAACTGTTCATTCGTTCTCTAGGCAGAGACGCATGTTTCAAACTATCACTACTAGCTAACTGCGATGGTACTGCACAATGTAGGCGTTTTAACTGCTGCTGGCTCTGCCAGGCTTTGTCTAGCTTTAAACATGAAGGGTGCTCTGCTCTTTGTACTCATTTCTATCATTTAGGCACAAAACCCTAAAATGAATTGCACTACAAGACTGAAAGATGCAAAGAGTATGTCTGAAATTGGCCACTGGTACATGATCAGGAATGTGCATTTTATGCAATGTTTGTTAGAAAGAAAAGTTGGTCTAATGGACGGAATATTTTGTAATGGTCTTGTACTGTGTGGAATAAACCTGGGAAAAAATGTAAAAAAAAACAAAAAAAAAACAGACAGAGCCCTAGCTCCCTTTTATATACTGATGATGATGATGATGATGATGATGATGATAGTCCTGCAACTCTTTGTGTGTGCTATTTTTGTTCAACTCGACACAAAGCAATCAACCCCATGTGGACTAGCAGCTCCGCGTTCAGTCATGTGTAAATGTCACGTTTTCAATTAGCTGAATTTGCTTTTCCCCAAAATATTACAAACCCCAGAAAAGCAATAATATTTGTGTACATATTATGCATTTGCAGTTGCAACTATTCTATTTGCAGCTCAGGCCTGCTATGGCCAGATTGACCATAATACCTCTGTGTGTGTGTGTGTGTGTGTGTGTGTGTGTGTGTGTGTGTGTGTGTGTGTGTGTGCGCGTGTGCGCGTGCGTGCGTGCGTGCGTGCGTGCGTGCGTGCGTGTGTGAGATAGAGAGGGAGGGGGGTTGGGTATATCCCTTGCCCGTACAGCAATCGCTGGCCATCTTCTGCTTCTCTGACAGTGATCAAGTGTGGTTTACCAAGACAGCACAGGTGATCGAGGTGTCCACAGTGACAATAAATCATGCTATCACAGAGCACAAAGATGACAAGTTGTTTTACTGCAAAATCAATTTCTATAATTTTCAACTTCAAAAACACGTCTTCTTTCTTTCTGTCTTTGTCTTTCTTTCTTGTACAGTACATTTAAATCTCCAGTGAATCAGTAACCTCTCCTGAAAACACACGCATGCACTCTTTCTCTCACTCACACACACACACACACACACACACACACACACACACACGGTCATCAAATGAACATTACGTTTATTCACACACAGTTTTCCACTCTGCAGAAAATCACTGTGGGTGACGGAGGGGGCCAGGAGGGGTTGGGTTGCACAAAGCACCTGAAGTTAAGATTTCCCTTAGAGTCCGAGTTAAGGTGTCCATCAAACAAAATTGCTTGCACAAAACACCCTTCAATCTTCTCCTTAAGGTTAAACATTTTAAGGTAAAACATGAGCACAAGATTTAAGGGTGTTTTGTGCGGCCGATTCTATTTTATGGACACCTTAACTCGGACTCTAAGGAAAATCTTAACTTAAGGTGCTTTGTGCAACCGGCCCCAGGGGGCATTAATAGCAGATTGGACATAATCAATTCTCAAACTGTTTCATCCACGGCAACAACAACAACAACATTGTGACATCAACAACAAGACACCCGCAACTGGCTATATGGAGTCGAGCCAAAGAATCGTGCGTGAAACAGAACTAAAACAGCGCAGAGGAGAGGAGAGAAACATGAAAACATGCCAACAGAGGTGAAGAGTTTGAAAGGTTGGCGCCCTGAGAGAGGTGAAGAAGCAGGTGGATTGGATACTGCTGGAGGAGGAGGAGGAGGAGGAGGAGGAGGAGGGGGTGGAGCGGTGTACAAGGAGAGCACGTCCCGACGGACTGTTCCCTCACATTTGTAGCCTGCCCAGGTTAAAGACACTCCTGTAAAAACAACAGAATCATTTATTGAGCTTACATAAAAATTTAATGCTAAATGGAACCCCCCCCCCCGCTGTTTCCTATTGTATTTCCAAATGATTCGCTAGCCTTTTATTTTCCCCTTGTTCCTCTTTATTATCTGGGGGCATTGGTTGGGTTTCTCTTCCACCTGCCTTCTCTCCTCCATCTGCTTCTATATACCAGCCTTTTGACTTCCTGTTGTTTTCCCCCTCGTTCTTTCGTCTTGACTAGCTGCATCATCCTCGGGAGATTCTGACGTGATATTAAGCTACAGTTACAACGCAACCCTCTGATGTGCGTCCCCGAGGGAAATCTCTCCGATCTGGAGTGTGCCATTTTTACCTGGAGGAGGAGGCAGGTGTGGCGTCTCGCCTCTCGCTGAACCAAACAACGATATTATTTAATTTTTGAAAATGGATACGTACTTGCCACCCTGGAACCACCAGGGATCTGCATTCTGAGATGAGAGAATCAGCCCCACCACCGCCCATCTCTCTCAGCCCAGGAGGATGTTGATTCATATGACAGAATGAGCTATGATTGTAGCCGTGACAGGTGTGGGCAGAAGCAGGTGCCGCCTGGTGATATTGTTGTGTGGAAGTTTATGTCTCTCGTCTCGCAGTGAGTCGCCTCGTCTGCGCCAGCTGCCGCAACCTCGCTGCGGAGAAAGCTAAGAGCTTTTAATTAGGAGTGAGAGTGTCATTAATTACACTGTTCGTTCGCACTCAACGTCACTGTCTCGGAGAGAAGAACTTCCTTCTATAATAATACCTCGGACTCCTCCCTCTCTCCTTCCCTGTCGGCGCAAAAACACATTTATGCACCCCGGAATTTACTCCATACTCCCCACTGAGGGAAAGAGCGGCAAATGTGTTAATTTGATGAATGGCGATCCTAACTCTCTTCATGCCATGCCTCCGTCCCCAGTCTCCCAGATCATTCAACATGCTCCTCCATCTTTGATCTAGGACCCCCATGGGGAGTCCTATTTGAGAGCTCAGACCCCCCCTGACAGCTCTTTCAAAGGGCCAGGATTTAAGTGTGTGTGTGTGTGTGTGTGTGTGTGTGTGTGTGTGTGTGTGTGTGTGTGTGTGTGTGTGTGTGTGTGTGTGTATGAGCGTGTGTGTGTGTGCAGCAGTTTCTTAAACGACTTGGGGAACAATGAGCAGAGGAATTTCTTCTGGAAAGCGCCTAGGATTCATCTCTCCGACTAATTTAATTTCGCCCTTTTGTACAAACGAGATGATGAGGTCGTAACTCAGCGCAGGAACCTGAGACAGTGGCTGTTGCTCTCCGACACTGTGATAAAGACGTGTAATAATGCTTAAGTTCCTCAGATTCCTCAGAGAGGAGACTTAATCTCCTGATATATAGGGCTTTATTAATATCCATTCATGGGGTCCAGCTAGTCTGCTCGGCGTTAATGTATAGGCACATTCTGTTACAGTACCGTAATCAGGAGGAGCCAGAAACAGGCTGATCTCCCGGGTATAGAGCACAGATCTGGGTTGAGCATAGTTTGCTATCCCCACCCCCCCCCCATGGTACTCCGATTGCAAAATATCAAAAATGGTAGAAATTGCATTTTTAAGAGGGCCCAAATAGAGATCGAACCTTATAATTCAATCGGTTCGATTATTTTATTCATTTAATTTTGCACAATCCCTGGTTCTGAAATCAAGTGCAGAATCTATCGTGTACAGTGATTGACAGCAAAGTTTGGCGATTGTGGACCTATATTATAATTTGTCTCTTACATAGGCTTAGCGTAGGGCCTACTTGGATCAGCAGAGAATATTGACTCCTGAGTCAGCTGTTGGTTGAAATGGCAAAGCTTGGAGCTCCTGTTGCTAAGCTTCTTGCTGCTACAGTAACAATGAGTCCAAACAGGGTTTGTCAAATGACATAATATCCAGTCTGTGCTGCTGCTGGAGCAGGGAGCAATAGTTTTGGGATTGCCTGATGTTTATACATTGTTGTTGGAGGTCCAAAAAGCGTGACTCATTAGCCAATGAACAGCCAGGAAGGGGTCTCGCGCTACTTTTGAATGCTAAAATGAAGCTGATAATGTACAATTTGATTAAAAAAAAAACTTTCAAAGTACAACACAAACTGTAAAGGAGAGCTCTGGCTCTAAGTTTCAATTTGACTTGTCACCATGCGGGCATCGGTCACGATGCAGAAACTAATGAATGTCCAGAAATGGCTTTTGTCCAGAGGAAAGTATTTATTGTTCCAGCACACAATATTTGGGCAATGAGGAAAAACACAGGAGAAAAACACACATGGGTTGCCCTTTAAGTCAGTGCTGCTCATCCCTGCCGCCCCATGCATTGGTGTGTGGTGTGACTGAATGATACTGAGGAGTGAAGACTTTAAATAAGGAGTGAGGAGGGGAACTCAGGTGAACTTAATGGGGACAATCAGTGAAGGAGCCAACAGGTGAACAAAATAACTAATCAGTGAGGAGTAAAGCTAGGGAAAGAAGTGAGGTAGAGGAAGTGAACTAGGTGAGGAGAGGAAGTGGAAAAACTAAGAATAAAAGGAAAATCATAAAGTTCAGAACACAAACTGTCAATTTTGCTGCAACTTGACAGTGCTGCTTAATCCAGAACCTTACTTCCTGGAACTCTTGAGGGTAAAAAAAACTGGTCCAATTGGAGTGAATGGAGATGTCGCGACTCTTCTATATATACACGGCTCTGGGCTTCACATTTTAGCGGTCGCAGCTCGACATCTTGGATAAAAAAGTCAAGTGGCACAGATTGTCAGATTACACTGTAAATCACTGTCCTCTGCAGGTCTGTAGGTGGGTGCAGGTTGATCAATTGTGGGTGGAGCAAAGGTAACGGCGGGTGCAGAAAGGGTACAGGAGCAGCCAGGCACAGAACTAAGAAACCTGGCATCACACTGACCCCATCAGTCACAATCATCTCTGTATTTCTATCTTCTTTGTTCCTAATCCCACCCATACGTCATCACACCTTCTCACACCTTCTCCACCGTTCCTCGGCTCTTTTGTCGTCTCAGCTCCGTTTCTCTCTCCTCTGCATCTGTTGCTGCCAGGGGCGGTTTTAGCATCAGAGCTTTGGGTGGGCTCAGCCCACCCAAAGGTCATGGACCACTGAACCCCTAGGGGGGTCCGGGGGCATGCCCCCCCGGAAGAAAATTTTGTACAGTTTCAAGTAAAAATGGATCAAACTGGCGCACTTTGAGATCAAAATGAAGAGACTAGATCTATGAAGAACTACACACATCAATATCTTCTTTACCGTTCTGTGGTTTTACAGCAATGAAAAAATAATTGTTTCCCTATATATACTATATATATTCTGCATACAGGTTACTATATGTTAGAATTATGCTTGCATAAATAATACCAAAATCACTTCAGGGGAGTTTCAAGTAAAGTAACATTTTGCTTTGTAGGCAAAACAAAAGTAAAATTAAATCAAAAGGGAACTTCCTAACTTATTGGCTGGAATAATATTCCGACAAGATAATAATATACTGTAAGCACTAAAGCAGGAGTTTGCAGTCAACTAGTTGAAATTAATATGTGGCAGTATTTGTGGGGGTCAAAATCTATGTAGGGTGTACCACCACAAATAGATCAGTGTATGGGAAACACTGACTATTAAATTGTGTGACTAGAAAGACATCAATAAATCTGAGAAAATGTACTTTAATTTTGAACAACAGCACTACAACGGTGGCATTACAAATGGTATTATGAAATTATTGTGTGAAAAAACAAGAATGCCACTTTTTTCATGAACTTTAAGCAGAAAATTAAAAAATGGTTTTAAAGCAAAAATAAATAATAAATAAAGATTATTTTAACATTGGCTCAACCAGCCCATCTTACTGACCACCAGGGGTCCTGGTCCTTAATCCCTTTTTATTACTCCCATGCCACTGGTACTGTACACAAACAAGGCTGTTTAAATATCTGCCTTGCACTCCCTTAGAGCAGGGGTGTCAGACTCATATTAGGTAGAGGGCCGGATTTGTTCAACTGAGACCTCATGGGGGCCAGATTTTTTTTTTACTAAAATCAATTCGACTCATTTACCCATTTACTTCACAAAAGAAATACTGCTCTTTCCATTTCTCTTGAAACTGCCTGCATTCCGTGTCAACCTTTCTCTTTTTCGACAGCATCTTGTTCAGGGGCAGACTGGGATCATAATTCAGGCCGGGCATTAGATACCAAGCAGGCCAGGCCGATACGGGCCGACGCGCGTGCCGGCGTCAGAAAAATTTGGGCCGTTTAAAGCTCAATTTGGGCCGTTTCAGGCCAGATGTGGGCCGTTTGAAGCCCAATTTGGGTCGTTTAAAGCCAGATTTGGGCCGTTTGAAGCCCGATTTCGGCCGTTTGAAGCCCAATTTGGGCCGTTTGAAGCCCAATTTGGGCCAAGTCCAATTTTACAATGAGATGCACCCACTTTAATCCTGAATAAAGTAATAAAACCACTAGTAAACCAGTAGGCGGCGCCTGGCCTGCTGTTCAGTGAGTGGCCTGACTGCGGGCACAATTTTTTTTTTTTTTTTTTTTTTGCAGGCCAGGCCAGGCCAGGCCAGGCCAGGCCACCGGGCATTTGCCCGACGTGCCCGATTATGCAGTCCGCGCCTGATCTTGTTGATTCTTTTGTTTTTTGGTAGGTAGCTGAATGCGCGATTCAATTCCAGCGTGGCATCATGGTGGCTTTGTTTACACCTGATGACCTACTGACATACTTCCTTGTAGTGCAGGTTAATTAACTTATGAATCAACTCTTAGCTTGCTTATTAGCCACACGTAGTTCATGATAATGGGGTGCGAATTTAATAATAATAATAATATATATATATATTTTTTTTAATATTCCAAAACATCTCGCGGGCCGGATGAAACCTGCCCGTGGGCCGGATCCAGCCCGCGGGCCGTATCTCTGACATCCCTGCCTTAGAGGGAAATAACAAGCCTGTAAGAACTTTTATTGAGATACTGAACTAACATCACAGCAAAACATAAGTGCTGCCATGCACACATGTTAAGCTATCGTCATCATCACATCAGACAGGCTGTGTAAAGCAGCCACTTGCGATTCTGAAGGGCTTAATTTCATTCAGATAACAAGGGACCCGTTTGAAAATGTTTGTCACATGCCCATATGTTTCTCAAAAAACATCACATCCATTTACACCCGCTTACTGCGAGCTAGCATGACATGGCTGGCTGGTGCCATGGTAGCCTACCTACCTTCCTCCAGTCCACCTGTTTGTCTGGCAGGCACAGCGACAAGTTCTTTTGTTTAGCCTACGACAACGTTACGTGCTAATTTGCATATCAATATGCGCTAATTAAGTAACTACTAACGACTCTGACTGTTCAATGCTCACCTCAGTTTCATTGATCATGAGTGGGGAGAACGATTGTGTGGACTGTGGAGGACCACTTCGCTGCTGTACTGTGTGTGTGACCTGTGTGAAGTGATGTGGGATTAGGTAGATAGATGGAGGAGGGAGCGCCTGCGCAGCCGCGGTTCTAGAAACTTTTCGGGTGGGCTGAACCCCCCTAAATGTTTGCCCACCATAAGAACATAGAGGGGGGGGGGGGGAACATGCACACAGCGCATTGAGTGTAGTCAGAAACTGCTACTAATGACCACCATGGATTTGGAGAGGGATTAAAAAAAAAAAAAAAAAAAAAAAAAAAAAAAAAAGTTTTTTTGCCTGTATTTTTTTGGGTGGGCTGAGACTATTTTTGGGTGGGCTAATGACTGTGATGCTCACCGAGCCCACGATTGCTTTGTGTTCTCATCCATCCTGCCGCCAATCTGAGAATCATCCCCTGCCCCCACCCCCGCCCCCCCCCCCCGCCCCCGCCCCGCCCCCGCGCCCGCGCCCGCCCCCGCCCCCGCGCCCGATACATGTTTTGCCTCTAAGACACCTGCTGATTTACAAAATTGGATAATTATAAAGAAAATGAGTGAGCAGCAGTCGGCTTGGAAACTGTATTATTTCTGATGGCACCTATTAAATAAGGGAACACTTAATCGTTTCACTCATTTTGTGTGCACATCAGCTCTTAGACTGCTGCCAATCCCTGCTACTATACTGTATATGTTTTTTTATGTACAGAGCTGGAGTTATTCAACAATCATGGAAGTCTATCCACGTTATTTTTGGTGGCCATTTTTGCCTGATCTGCCTGATGGGTGCTTCTTCCGGTGTAATAGATAGATTCCGGTGTAATGCATTATGGGTAGTCGGCTAGTGTAGCTAATGCTAGCGGCTAGCGTTAGTTACTTTACATGGCAGTAAAACGCCACTGAATGACCAAATTGATTTAACTTTTAACCATTTCGAGTAACACTGTTTCCATACGGACCCCCAGCGTACTAACTTTTATAACGTGCTCCAGCTTCCAGTTTATAATTCGGTATTGCAGCATAGGTCTGCAGCCGAGTATAACAAAGGAAATGGCAAGCTGCAACAATAAGTCACGTTAAACCAGACCTTGTACCCACAATTATTTTTTACAGTAGGGCATTCAAAAATAAGGTGGATAGAGCCCCCGTGATGTCTCCCGGTCCGGAAGAGAATTCCCCGTTCATTTTCTCCAAAGACATTTCTAAAAAATATAACGCGTTTTATGCCTGGAGCCGAGCCAACCAGCGACCTACTGAATCGTGAGTGACCATAAAACATTTCACTTGGAGCAAAAACCAAAAAGAAAAAGAAAGAGAAAAAAGATATCAAATGTAATTTCCCCCCTGCTTTTCATTTCATTTTTTCATTCTCTGATGGAACAGGTGCTGAGGAAAAGTGGGCGGTCACCGTTGAGCTCAATGGAGCCTTTTCACGGGGGCCATTTTGTGTCAAAAAGGCAGGGTAAACAAACACAGGTGCAAGCAAAACAGTAATGAGGGTTTCCAACCTCTAATCATGGAAGTTGGGGGGGGGGGGGGGGGGGCGGTAATGGTTGGATTTTCTTCTGTTTGTTTGCACCAGTAAGAGTCCAACAAGACGTCAAATGGAAGATTCTAATAGTCTTATCACTCTATGACCAAAACTCACTGAACTCGCAGACAAAGAAAAACACTGCCCCCTACAGGCGGTGGCAATAAGGTACTACTCTACTCTATCTAACAACAACAACAACATCATATCTGGCTTATTCCTATAGCATGACTCAGCCGACTAAAAGCTTTATACCAATTCAGTGAGAGTGAGGCAACAGTGTCTTGTGTGTTTTGTGTGTGCATGAGTACACGACTTATAAGTCTATTTCTTGTGGACAGACAGATTCCTATTTCCCTAGCCGAAAAGAGGGCAATTGTGTTTTAATAGCATAATTTTCATTTGAACTCAGTAGCACACACATTATACATTTGAAAGTGGAAATGGGATACTATTTACAGATCAGCGTGATATGACAATCATTCTTTTTTCTTTGACACAGCTAAATCTCCAAATCGGTATTATGAATCATATAGCAGTTAAGCATTGTGCGTTTGTTTGTTTGTTTGTTTGTTGTGGTTACTTTGGTCTGTGATCCATTTTTAATATAGGTCACCGTGCACACAGATCCTCCAGAACATCAATTTATTGCAAGATTTTACCTCCTATTAAATATGGTTATTTGTGTAAAAAACGCTGTTCTCTCCCTCCCTCCCTCCCTTCCTCCCTCCCTCCAGTAAATGTATGCGAGGCACAGAGGTAGTATTTTAGGTCAGATTTAAGGCTTATCCACCCTTGGAGATTTCCCATAGGAAACCTACTGTACAAGTGACATACTGTAAGGAATCCTGTTTCTAACACTTCGTTATCACAAGCATACAGTCTAGCATAGCCCCAGGACACAAGGTATAACCAATGTAAAACAAGACGCTTCATTCAGTGTGCTGTTCTTAGGTGACAGTGACACGTACCACATTGTGTAAGTGAGTTATATCATTAGCAGGGTTGCCTGGTTGCTGATGCTAGCCTTGATAGAGCCTACCTTAGTATAGATTGAAGGCAGGGGGGGGAACTGCAGCAGTCCATCACCTGGTTAGCAGATAGACCATCGTATTCATACATAACTGTACTGTACCTATGAGCCATTTAAAGTTCGCCATTTATTTTCCCATAGACATTTCGTAAAATGCTTATAAAAATAGTTGTACTTGTTCAAACCAAACGGTTCAGATATATTTAGAAACAGGAGAGATCGCATAACATTTGACTCGAGAAACGTTTAAAAAAAATGGGGTTTAAAGAAAATATATATATATATTTTTTAGTTTTGGTCTGAGTGAAATGTTCTATGGTCTCTCCCGATTCTAAATATACCTGAACCGTTTGGTTTGACCAAGTAAGACTATTTTTATAAGCATTTTACAAAATGTCTATGGGAATATAAATTGCGGAAGAAAGTCTCTGGTACAGTGCTGAAGCAGGAAGTGACGTTCACTTTGCCGATCTCTATTGAATTGTCTTGTGGCAGGTAGTCTCGACGCCAGACCCATGAGAGTTCTTACGCTGATACACTACATTACTGCATGCTGCAAAGCTCTCTCTGGGTCTGATACACTACATTACTGCATGCTGCAGAGCTCTCTCTGGGTCTGATACACTACATTACTGCATGCTGCAGAGCTCTCTCTGGGTCTGATACACTACATTACTGCATGCTGCAGAGCTCTCTCTGGGTCTGATACACTAGCTACATTACTGCATGCTGCAGAGCTCTCTCTGGGTCTGGGACACTTTCCCTCAGAGGGCTGGTTATGGGAGGGAACCGTTCACTTGGCCAGTGATATGCCAGTGATGGCTTCAGTCCTCTCCAATCAGTAACGACTTTGCGATCAGACAACACGGGAGGCGCAGCCCATTGCTCTCTCATCGGTGCTACGACCTGTCACTCATTCAATTTCAACCCGCCTTCAAAACCAGCAGTGGCTGTTAACTGGCACAGACTCACTTATGTAGTATGCGGAGCGCAGCGATTCAACGTAACATTTGAGACTGGGGAGAGACTACATATGTGGGAGGCAACTGGAGCCCCCTAGAAGAAACCCACGCAAACATGGGAATAAACATGTGAACTCCAACCACAAGGAAAAGGTCGAAACCAGGAAGCAAAACAGGTCCTTCTAGCTGTGCATCGACAGTGGCCCAGTTTCCATTTCTGTTTATGTAGACAGGGTTCTTCATGCATATACTGTATGAAGATGAATATAACTAAATCCCAATGGCCTTAGCTGGGATATGTGCACATAGCCTCAGACATTGTGACATTCACAATGGGAGTCCTTCTGAATTTACTTTCCACATTTTGTTTATGGTTTGTTGCCCCCAATTAAATGGACTTTTTCGTCTTGTCTAAAAGGTACGAGTATTTGCTCAGCTGTGCTTTTGGAATTAACACCCAGGCCCGTGCACCACCAGATTGTGAGCCTGGACCTTTCTCACAGGCCATGCCTGCAGCGTAGCCATGGTGCAGCTAGCATCTGCTGGGAAAAGCCAGATCAAATAACAGACTCAGATTTAGCCAGTCATTAATTTCATGTGCTGGCATTCAAAGCCCGCATGGCTGGAGAGTGATGAATACTTTCAATCAAAAGAATTGAATTCTTATTCAATCATCACAAATGATATTTGGGACCATGTCAATGCGAGTCATGGATTTTGGTGTTCCACAACAAACACAGTACAAAATGTAATTCTGGCCCTGCAGTTTTGCCTGGCAACTGAATTTATACTTGGGCATCCTTCCTCTCTTTTTGATTGGGAGAAAGAATATGGTGCAAATAAATAAATAATAAATAAATAAATAATAAATAAATAAATTAGTAAAAAAGAAAAATAATTTTTTTTGCCGATATTTTACATTAAGCCTTCACACTCACAGAGAAAATTTGTCCCATTGTGACATCATTAGAATCCTTTCCCTGCTTCCCACTGATGTCACCGATGACATGACTGTTGACATTGTGACCTCATGTCACTGTTGACATTATGATGGCACAAATGGTGGTCTCGACCTAGTTTCAAGATGAAGACCAGACACGCTGCCTCACGTCATATGTAATCCTATTGTGACGACAAGTGTAATCCTAGTGTGATGTCCATGTGACGCACTTGCCAATATGACGTGGCAGTATCTATAGCCATGCTCAGCGTGTCATCGTCCTCTTTCCCTGATCCTTCTGGTCGCTGTACCTGAGCTGATCGCATCCCATTCTCTGAAGCTGTGTTTCGCCCCACCCACCTCCCCAGTCCACCACCAATGTCTTGACTCCTGAAGAATCCCCTATGGGGGGGGGGGGGGATTCTCTATCCTAATCTGAGCAGATGCCTCAAGAAGAGAGGCATCTTACCACGGAGTCATTACGCCAAAGAACTAGTCGCCATGCTGCCATGCCATCAGAAGTAGTTGCCATGCCGTTTCATGCCATAGATCTTATCGCCATGCCATACTTGAATAAAGCTGCTTGTTAACTCTACCCTCTGGTCTCTCATGATTGAAATGATGTAACTGTTGATATTCTGATGTCACAGATGATGTTGACATCGCTGTCATAAAGGTGAGGCTATAAGTGGTGGTAGTATAAGTAGGATTGGTACTAGAGTACTTTACTTTACTTTATTGCATTTAGCAGATGCTTTTATCCAAAGCGACTTACATCACATTTCAACATTTCAACTTGGCACAGGAAAATAAAAACAATGAAAAACAGAAGCATAGATCACAAACAATCAATGAGAGTTAAAAGTCCATCACATAGCACCTTACAAAAATTAAATAAAAGATAAGATCAAAAAATTACTTGGACTACTTGACTGTGCCAGCAATGCCCACAAGGAAGGGACCTGCACTCTCAGGTCTCTCAACCTGCACTGATGATGCCATGTCATGCCCTACAATCGTCAAGTGATGTCTGATGTGGATGACGTCGCATGAGTTGAGTTTTGTCACAAACCCACGCACACAAAAGTTCGCTCATGGCACATCTTCTCCAGAGTCTCCACCCTACCGGGGGGGGGGGGGGGGGGGGGGGGGGGGTTTCATGTCTTTATATTCTAGTGGATACAGTCTCTGCACACCCAAGTGTGTGACAGGTGCGTCGGATGAAAATATACAGTAGAACAGAAAAAATCCCACACACCGTCTCCCTTCTCTGGAGAAATATTTTTTGTATTTCTGGAAGAACAAACGTTTCGGTCGATTAGACCTTCATCAAGTGTTATGATGGGCGACACATATCTCCCTCTATATATACATGTGAGGAGTGCCTCCATCAACCAATCATCCAATGAATGCAGAGGACATTTACCTGCTGAGCACCTGAGGTAATTGCAAATGGGTGCTCAATCAGGGGGGAAAAACATTGAATACACTGAATATTAAGATAAACAACAATCTACAACAAACATCCATAATTTATACAAGTAAATAGAAAAATAGAAATATAGAAAAATACAACAAGTATTTTCAACATCCTAAAGTGATCTAAGAAGGTTCATAAAAAAGGGGAGGGTGTAATTTATACAAGTAAATACAGGGTTAACCCTAACCCTAACCCTAACCCTAACCCTAACCCTATACAAATATAGAAAAATACCCTCCCCTTTCTTGATTTATTGGTTGATGGAGGTACTCCTCACATGTACATATGATAACACTTGATGAAGGTCTAATCGACCGAAACGTTTGTTCTTCCAGAAATAAAAAATATTTCTCCAGAGAAGGGAGACGGTGTGCGGGATTTTTTTCTGTTCTAATGTCTTTATATTCTCAAAGATCGATGTGATATATTGGAGGTTTCAAGCGCGACCTTTTCGAAACTATATAATGCAGCTCTGCCGATTACTGATCCTTATAAAAAAAGGAAGCACTGCGCGTTACACAAAGTTAGGTGACTCTTTTCTCTTTTAATTTTAGGCTAATTTATGTGGTTGCAATGCTATTCAAAGAATAGAAGGATTAATTAGCAACAAAAAGTTGATCGCTCTCCATGTTTTGGTCTCTGTCAAAGAACGCCATCTGTACTGCCTTCCTGATTAATGAGCAGGTGGAATAGAAGGCTTTTTCATCATGGTGTGCATTGAAGCAAACAAAACAGAGATGTGAATTTTCTATTCCTACCAAGACAATAACAAGTGGAAATGATGTATGCACTCATAATAAAATGTCAATAGAAACATCATTGTCATGCTTTTTGTGTGTATATGTCCATATATATGTGATAGGCTACTGTGCAAGCTGGTTGTTTCCTCAACACGCAGTTCCTTCACTGAATAGGCATACTATTGACAGTCAATTCTGAAGTTGTGCGTGGTTGATTAAATGAAGGATTGCATTCTTATATAGGCTACATAAATTTAAAAAATACATAAAATCCGAGTCTGATTTAACAAAATCAGTGTCAAAAATCAATGTAGTAATATGATATACCGTAGCCTAGGTCAGATTTTAGCCACCATCTTAGCATGCCAGCTTCTCCACTACCTATTCTGCGTATGTTGATCAGTTAAATAATGTCTTGGACTATTTTCAATAATGAAGACTACATTGCCAATTCAGGTTTCCTATCCCTCAATGAATTCCATTCATTTGAGATTATCTGATCCAGCGCAGCTGTCGTGGATTAAGCCTGGATTATGCCTGACGCTTTGGCCGGCCGTACGGAAATGAGAGACACGGAATCCGACGAGGAAACGTGTGGAGCTTGTATACTCTGTGTGGGTTTCTGCAGGCGGAATTGAGCGCGAGTCTTGAAAACTCCACTTTGTCCGCCCGTCCGCGTCCGCGTAGTTACAAATTTCGGCGTGCGCACGGCCGCTCGAAAACCGTCCGCACGGAGCCTTGCGGAGGGGCGTGTCTGCTGATTTGACGTCACTTCTCCGCACGGACACTCGCGTTCCTCGCTGATGCGGAAAGCATAATGAGACCTTGGCCCAATTCCAATCCGCCCCCTTACTGCCTCAAGCCCTTAGAGGCGCGTTCACGTGAAGGGAGTGAGGGCTTAGGGATGTCCCACAGTGAAATCGCAAAGTGAATGAGGGCTCGGAGTGAGCCCTTTCTGCCCCCTTACCGTAAGGGAGCAGCTATGGCCACTTACGGAAAGGGAATTGCCCACAATGCATAGCGTTGTGACGTATAAAACGGGGAAGGCTGCAAATATCTGTCAAAAAAATAAAACAACACGCGCGAAACGAACGCGGTGTTTGCGAGTGCGCTGGAATGCCTTAATTGACAATGAAACATTACATTAATAGGGATTTCAGATTAGACAAAAATATTATATCAGAGGAATGCAAGTAGTTATTTTACACAATCCTAGAATAATCATCGATCATTTCTATTAGGTCTACAATTGCAATCCACAACTTTTTTGATGAATGAGAAATAGTTTTACCGAATCTGTATTGTACAGTATTGACATTGTGTATAATGTTGGGTGACATGTCATTATTATGCTTATTTTAATTATAATTACACATGTTGCAGATTGCAGATTTTGCTACATTTATTTTTAAATGAGCTGTTGTCCACTCGGAGCCAGAGCCTGGATGAGAACAGACTCATCAGGGAGTCTATCCCTCAAAGCGTCTTGACAATAAACAATATATAGCGAACCCCAAATGTGCCAGAGTCAACATCATCTTGTCAAGTGCAAAGGGCTCTGCTGTCCCAATCCTCTTATTTAGCCAATGTGGATCCCTTCCACACTTGATGACTCAACCACTTTCAGATGGCGGCCATTAGAGGGACTGAGGGTTCAGGGCTTGAGTGTTTAGGGGGCGGATTGGAATTGGGCCCTTAACTCTTTAAGACACTAACTAGCACCACCTGGGTGCAATTGCACCTGCACGCTGATTGGCCTGACTCGGCTATATAATCTATTCTCAGGTGCGGCGCGCTTGCTCTTCCAGCGAGCAGACGTATGTTGTCGTGTGAGACTGAAGTAGACATGTGTGTAGGACAGAGAAGGAAAAAGCATAGCCATAGCCTACTTACTTAGAATAGAGAGCTGGTCGCGAGCGGCCCTCTCCGGGTGCATGCTTTTAGTGTTGTCCACACTGTTATTTGACTGTTGTGTTGTTGTGACTGGAATTCGCCCACGGCGGAGGAACGTTGCAGCAGCAAAAGCAGGCTGTGGCAGGGTTTTTTTTTTTTTTTTTTTTTTTTTTTTTTTTTTCAGAGAAAACTTAGTATTTATTCCATTTAAAAATGGGAAGACCTTACACAAAGACATGACAAATGAATACAACTTAATGAACGAGTAAGCTTCTGTACTCACCATTCAATTCTGTAAAACCAACAACTGTTACACACCAACGACAGGTTATGGTACTGAAATCCCTGAAATCCACATGAACACAAAATCCCAAACGAGGTTGACTGCGGTCAAGCTAGAGAGCTGGGAGTCTTTCTAGGGAACACACGCCTTCAAAAGCTATGTGGAGCCAAGAGAAAAGACTTCTCAGGTGAACAGCATGAACTGAATAATTGATGCTCCACCTCCTGTCACTCTTATGAATCAGTTCGCGTCATCCCAGAGCAGGGGCAGCCACATTTGAGTCCCAGCAGCCATCTGTACCGTGATCTGACCGGCAGGGTTCGCATCACACCAGAGGAGAGGCAGCGCCGTTTGGACACCCGGAGCTGCCTGTACTGTGGTCGAGCCGGGCATTACCTCTCCTCCTGCTCCCGGCGTCCAGTAAGTGGTCCCACCGCTCGCCGGCCCGTGGTACTCTCAGTGGATCAAGACTCTACGTGTCCAGCCGAAAAATCTGTACGGTTGGGTAGCGTTCCCTGCAGGACCCAGGAGTGGCAGTGTGTCTCCAAGAGGGTTAACGAGTTGGAGAGGACTGTCGATCGTCTCATTGGGAAGTTCAATCGCTGCCTGCAGATCAGCTCCGTCCCCCCGCAGGGGGCCTCCGAGTCTGCTGGCCCTGAGGCACAACCTGAGGCACAACCTGTGGACCTGCCCCTCGCCGAGTCTGAACCCGTACCTGAGGCACAACCTGTGGACCTTCCCCTCGCCGAGTCTGAACCCGTACCCCAGCAGCAGCCAATTCCTGTCCTTGACCCACACGTAGGTTCCAGCCTCATGCTGGGAGGTTCCCATAGTGTCGTCAGCCCTCGGTCAAGAGCAAGAAGAAATAAGAGGCGTTTAAAGGAGGAGACGGTGGGTGACCTCCCCAAACTACAGGTCGGGAGGGCAGGCCTCGCTGAGTCAGATCCCCCTGTGGCTCTGCCTTCGGAGACGGCGGCATTTGACCCTTTTGATGGTCCCCAGCCTCCCATGTTTGGATCGTGCCCCGGGGGATGGCCGGCCCCAGAGGATCCACCGGACCCGGTAGAAGTTCTGTCTACGTATCGGTCCATCTATGGCTTCGATATCCAGTATTAGGGAGGAGCACCTCACTCTCTTACACCCCCTTTGGGGTCTAACCACCTGCATCTAACCACCTGCTGAAGAGCACCTCACTCTCCTACACCCCCTTTGGGGCCTAATCACCTGCGTCTAACCACCTGCGGAAGAGCACCTCCACCAGAACCTGCGGATTTTTGTCTCCCAGATGCCATCCTTGATGGCCTCATTGGACGCCAGGTGGCGTCCGTTGAGGGGAGGGTACTGTTAGGATGACGTCATCATTCCTACTTTGACGTCGTCATTCCTACTATGATGTCATCGATCACTGATGATGTCATGATTCATAAGTGTCTTTCATGCCTTTCGCTGGTGATGTCATAACACAGGTGATGTCATGCCTTTCGCTGGTGATGTCATAACACAGGTGATGTCATATTCGGATCTATAAAGGCCTGTTCCGGCAGGCTCTCGCGAGTGATTCATAATCTAATCCAAATTCACATCAAGGATCATACCAATCTCTGCAACCTCTGCAACCTGCAACTTCTGCAACCAGCAACTTCTGCAATCTCTGCAACCGTTCCCAAAACCTCGAACAGTGCAGCCCCAGCTATCAAGCTATCAAGTTCCACAACTCCCCTACTCTTGGAGAGTGTCTTGGCCTTCAACTACCCGCGAATAGATCCACATGTCTAACTCCGATCCTGACAGCCTCTCGGCGAAGGGTAGACACACGCTGATCCACTCAGTTTGGGACTAGAGAAAGGTTCAGTGTCGGCGGGTTACCCACGCCTCTCGGCGAAGGGTAGACACACGCTGATCCACTCAGTTTGGGACTAGAGAAAGGTTCAGTGTCGGCGGGTTACCCACGCCTCTCGGCGAAGGGTAGACACACGCTGATCCACTCAGTTTGGGACTAGAGAAAGGTTCAGTGTCGGCGGGTTACCCACGCCTCTCGGCGAAGGGTAGACACACGCTGATCCACTCAGTTTGGGACTAGAGAAAGGTTCAGTGTCGGCGGGTTACCCACGCCTCTCGGCGAAGGGTAGACACACGCTGATCCACTCAGTGTGGCGCGCGTGCAGCCCCGGACATCTAAGGGCATCACAGACCTGTTATTGCTCAATCTCGTGTGGCTGAACGCCACTTGTCCCTCTAAGCAGTTGGACGTTGTTCTTCTTGAACATTCTTGGCAAATGCTTTCGCTTTCGTCCGTCTTGCGCCGGTCCAAGAATTTCACCTCTAGCGGCACAATACGAATGCCCCCGAGACAAACTTTCCCTGAACAGGGTGCGCATACATATGTATGAATTAAATACAAAAATTACAATGAAACGAAAAGAGGTGGGCTGTAGCTCACCCATAAAAACATTGTGCATGTGGTCAATCCCTGCATCAGACTCTGGCTTCAGAAATGTTCACATGATAAGATGCCAGGAGTGATGTATCTTAAAGATATTTGATGGAAGTGTGGGATGTTTGTAAATGTTAAAGAAGGCATCAAAACATTCACAATAGGGTTTGTCTCTGTTGAGTTCCCATGGGGGGCATTGTGTGTCAAATATGTGGCATGGTTCACACACACAAATAAAAATAAATAATAATAATAATACACATTATGTATATGTGACAGTGGCGGCTGGTGAGCTTGGAAACGGGAGGACGCTTCTCTTTTGCAGTTTGAAGACAGATTTAGAGGAATATCTCATTTTAAATTAGCATTAGGATTAGACTGTTGTGATGTCATTATTCAGTTTTAAAAGCAAATTAAAACTGTTATAAAAAAGCCGCAGGGCCTTAAACAAGGCATGCATGCCGCATGAACAAGGTGACGGATATTTGGGGGGGAAACAACAACAACATTTACAAAATACAAATGATTTAAAAGCAAATTAAAACTGTTATAAAAGTTGAGATTTTTGTCAATCATTTGTGCTGTTATGGTTATTATTAGCCTAGTTACTCACTTCTACACTAGCGTAGATTGTGTTACTTATGGATGGCATGGAATTATAGTGAAAATAGATTATCCCCCCTTTTTGCTGCGGACCCCACTTTGAAAACCACTGGCTTTAGGCTACAACTGTTGCAAGAAGGTTTCAGGATTTATCTCTATGCATTAGGCTGTGTTTACTATGTATATAAATCTATTTATTCACATAGATTCATGATATATTATGGTATACAGCCTACCTGTGACATCAATGTTTTGATTAATCTGTCTGAATGTAGCCTATTAGTGCATGACTGATCCTATGATGTCATTGTAATCACACTCAGGTTTGCTTTAATTCACAGGACAGGTGTTGTCCATTCAATCAGCCCACCTGTCTTTCTAATGGCTGTCTTGCACTGTGTTTGTATGAGACTTGACAAAGTCTACGGCCGAAACTGTTGTCAAATAGTGTTAAATTACACTTTATTGCATCTGGAACCAGAGTGTGCCTTCCCCTGCACTATCAACATACTCGTTTAGTTACATTCCAATTCATCAACTTTGGAGCGTTGTTTACCGCCCCCTTCCCGACATGCTAGGTTGACATGCTTCGTCCCAATCGATTCCTTATTTCTTCTACTTTCATATCTCTCTCCCTTCTGCAGCCACACCCCATTCAGTTATATCATTCATTCATTGATATACACGCCCCCTTCATTGCTTGTCCAATCACTGTCTCCCACGGTTTCCCCCTCTCTGGCCTATACCCAATCAGCTCATTTCCCTCGTTTTTCTGCTGGCCAATCAACTAAATGAGTTGTATAAAAGTTCCCATGTATCTCATTGTGTGTCTCACCTATGTGCTGTCACCTCTCGGTTGCTGAAACCTCGTTGAAAGCCCCACCTCCTCCCCTGATCACCACCAATGTCATGGCTCCTGATGAATTCCCTATGGGGGGAATTCTCTATCCTATAAATCACTGACGCCCTCCGCACGTCTCACGAGGAACCGTTATCATATCATGGAGTCATACGCCAAATCGAATTGCTATCATTAAAGTTTACTTGTACCTTCTCTCTAGTCTCTCATTATTTAAATCTATTTTGCATCTGCCTTGCCTCTGTTATTTTCTGATGTGCTTCAAATTCAAGCAAATAATTCATTGTTTTGCTTTCTTTGAACTTCTACAGCAAAAAAAGTAATCTGTCATTGTCATTTATTTTAAACCTCTGCACCACAAAAAAGTATGCTAAAAATCCCCAGAAATTCACCTTGGCTATTTTAACAGTGTCTGTCTCTCATTGGGTGTCGAGTTGCGCTGGGTTTATCTTTTGATAACATCGCAAGATTAGACTCTTGGCATTGTCTATGGAAGACACTTGTTCATGGTTACAAAATCTCAGACTAAACTGTCCA
Organism: Poromitra crassiceps; assembly: GCF_964638095.1. Classification (NCBI taxonomy): domain Eukaryota; kingdom Metazoa; phylum Chordata; class Actinopteri; order Beryciformes; family Melamphaidae; genus Poromitra; species Poromitra crassiceps. The sequence goes on along the minus strand of NC_139651.1, from coordinate 1,203,171 downwards.
AGGTCCGAGTGACTTGTGCAAATGTTTAATCTTGAGGTGAATCTCCCCACTAAGACCACATTTGGAACAGAATCACCGCGATGCATGAACAGCTGGAAATTGAATATACAGTATCTTTAAATGAACTCAACATAGGTGCAGTCAATTAATAGCACATACAAATGAAGCCTTCCTACAGTAGCCTAATTGATACAGCACAGGTGGTTGTTAGTCAGGAAGGCCCTGTGCATTAGAGGCTTGGTTTTTTAATCACCTTAGGGACTCGCTCATTTACATTCTGCCTCTAAAAAGCGGCTTCTCGATACAGGAAAATGCGTTTGGGTGTATGAGTGTATCCGTGTGTATGTCGCAGAGCGCTTTGCATGGGAAATAATCAATAGCGTTTTAATGGGGAATTGGATGTTTTCACTCAAGTAAAATTCAGGCCAAAATGAAATAAAGTAAGGCAGTCTTCCTCGGCCCTCAGGCGCACTTCTGATCTTGAAGGTCAGAAAGCTTGTTAAAGTGAACAAACATCAGATATCCAACTGATTAATACCTTCTCGTCATCTGATGTAAAAAAGGGCCCTGCATAATATAGCATCACTGCTACAGTCTCCACCACCTTCTCTGATCGAGAGACTCGTGAGGTGAGCCGCCTCATCATGATGTATCCAGAAATTAGGTCTACCTCCTCCTCCTGCATGCGGAAAACAAGCAGTAATTCCACAGAGGCGTCCCACTGACCTCACATTTTTCTTGGAGATCACACTTGCTTGAAGACTCTTCCTGGCGTGTCTGTTTTATTGATAGCGCCACAGTATAGAGAGAACGATAGGGGGGGGGAGAGAAATGTGCCCTGACTACAGCTTGAGACAGACTCCAATTTGCAGGCTTACAAGTACATGATATGCATCCTAGCCCATTGATCAACAGTCTCCCCGTGGATATAAGCATAAAATATAAAATGAATTCTAATGCTAATGTTACCCCCCTCCTGCCCTCAACGTCAACGCTATACCTTCCCCCACTATGACGCTAGCACAATTTATTAACATTTACACCGTTGTTTTACGTGCACTGAACATGTTATTGTACATTACACATTTCATGTGTTTTGGGTGCATCTGCAGATGCATTTTTTACAGTCATGATGTGGATAAAATGTCCAAGACACATCATAAGAGATGAATCTCATTAACGTAGAGTTGCGTGGCTGTATTCAAACAGGACATTTTAAAATGTTGTTCTCACACTTCTTTCTTTCCCAGTGCACTAAATTAACATGCAGTGCCTCACGCGTATCGTTTCATAGTCACATTTTAATTGCTCCCCACCAATTAGATATTCTGAGCGAGTGGTGGATTTGCATAGTGATATGCTTTTACATGGAAGTGTGACCTAACTGTCATATTTGTGAGGGTGAAAGGTTGCACTCTCGGCTAGGATGTGAATATGATTATGCAGCTGGAAGGTGCAACCAACTCTAGCAGACAACAGCAGCGCTGTACAGTAAGATCCAACAGGTTCTGCTCAGGGCAGTGTTGTACTCCAGTCCAAAGGACTCATCTTCAGGACTCGTGACTTGACTTGGACTTCAGCACGGACGACTCGGACTTGTTAATCGATAACGGCTGATTATTGTTTTTGTCGTAATAGGCCCTAATAATTTGGCATACAATTGATAACTACCATGACATTATTCAATGTGCTGTGTGTTCCACCTAGATGTGGATTCACGCTCATCTTCAGTAACTTCAGACCAGGGCCGGTTCCAGAACAAGATGACTAGGGATGCATCCTAGATAGGAAGGGGTGCACATGCACGGGCCGACCCGTGCCGAAAAAATTGACGTGTTATTTGTCAGGTACGAAGAAGTGTGTGGACCCAAATGCAGAAGAGAGACGCAGCAGGCAAGGTTTTAGGAGCAAAAGGTTTTACTGAAACTTCAATAACAAAAATAACAAAACCACTAGCAGGAGGCTAGGCTAAACTCAGAAACGATAGGCAATATACATACCAATGACAGGGGAAACAATGATTCGACAAGGACTAGACACAGACTGAGACAAATATTCATAGTATTCCCATGATGTCACAAGCATTTTCCTACCAATATGGCGCTACAATACACACAGCTCATTGGCTGTTTGTGTCACTTGATTGTAATCACCTGTTAATTGATTACAATCCCCTGTTATTTTCCGACCAAGATGGCGGTGTGGTGATGTAACAGAATACTATCAATAGACAGAGGTAACTAATGACACATGAGGGACAGCTGGGGAGGGCAGGAACACAGGGGACAAAACGGGAGAACTGATTGGTGGGGAGAACTCAGGTAATGGGGCAGACTAACGAGGGAACATAGGCAACAGGTGGGAGGAAAACAGAGAACACACAAGGAATAAACATAACAGGCCTTTCTCTATAGTAAGACTAATAGTCCACTGAGATTTAGCTCCTCAGGAATTACACACATAACAGAGCAGGCCACGGCGTGGCCTGGGCGTTACATTTTTACTAAAAATAATGCATTTTACCATCATTTCAAGTAGAATGATACCAGCCAAGCAAGAATATTTGAAGTGTTTCAAGTGCTTTACTGAAATATTTGGACCATTATAATAATACAATTATCTCAACCTTAAAAGGTTACATATAGGTGCCAAAAAGCCATAAATTCACATCAAAGAAAAACAACAATTATAATTCAAGTTTAAACAGTAAGTGTGCAGCTGCAGCATGGAGATTTCATTGTACCTTTTGGTTAAGACCAAATAATAATCTGCCATCTTGACGTGACGTCACCTGAAAACACGCAATGAACATGCAGCAAGGTCACGCGCACTTGTGACAGTGAAGTTAGTGAACAAAAGCAGATATTTTATTTAATTACTGTCGAATGAAAACTGGCAGCAAATAGAATATGGTTGATGGTTCATTACCAATGTTTTATATTATTATGACATAACAAATTTAACCCCCCCCCCCCCCCCCCCTTTTTTTTTACCACTCTTTTCAACTACGCATGCAGACAATTAAAATAAGGGTGCAATGCGTGCTTTTGCACCCCTGTAAAACCGGCCTGCTTCAGACTCGGACTCAGGTAATGAGGATTGGACATGGCCTCTTATTTGTTGAGTCAGACTTGGACTCGGCCTCGAACACTGGGGACTTGAGACTCATGGTGTGTTTTTCTTTAGCTTAGCATGCAGCTAAGGCCAAGCTGTGATTTAAGTTTGGTAATTCACCTACACATGTTTTTGTTATTATTCTGTGTTACTAATTATACACTAATTACAGTTAATTGAATTACTAACAGAAACTTTCACAACCAATTTACTGGTACTACCAGTAAGTTTAGGTGAAAGGGTCTATATTGACTATTTACAATGAGGACATGTAATTGAATTGGCCGAGCCACAGACTGATACAGTACAGATGAAGGATGCCATTTTTGCATCTGCCAGTTGTGATATTTTAGATTTACACAATAAAGTCACGCCTACTGTATGGCAGCCTCATATTGAGGGGACTGTTTTTTTTTTACATATGAGTTTGGGACATAAAAACTGCATGTCCTCAACTAAGAAGTATAAAGTGTCGTTTTTTTTTGTTTATAAAATAAAAAATAATATAAATGCAACTTTGCTGCAGCAGCCATTTTCTTTGTAACGCACACCTACACTTGACTGAATGTTGACTTCCAGTCATTGGTTATTTCCGAAATGGACCTCACTTTTTCTCTTCGTGCATTACCCCTTGGGCAATAGAGAGGCCAGTCTGCTCTGCACAGCACGTTCCCCTGTAAACACCTCTGGGGACTCTTCTCAGTGGCTATGCCATCGCTCCTATCATCAGTCCCCGGAGTCCCACTGAGCTGTACCTGTCCAGACAAACAGGGAGACACTGGCTATGCAATAACATAATTACCTGCTGCAACGGATGACTATAAATGGTAAATGGCCTGCATTTATATAGCGCTTTTATCCAAAGCGCTTTACAATCAGTAGATAGTCTACATTCACCCATTCATACACCAATGGCGGCAGGCTGCCACGCAGGGTGCCTACACACCATCGGGAGCAAGGAGGGTTAAGTGTCTTGCCCAAGGACACAGCGACAGCAGCTGGGAGGGAGCGGGGATCGAACCGCCAACCCTTGCGTCATTGGCCGACCCGCTCTACCTCCTGAGCTAAAGCCGCCCCTCTTATATATGAGATTGAAATATGTCATTTATTGAATAGATACTTTTACGCTATATATGTTTTTGGAAATATTGCGGTATGAATCCCTTAAATACAGATATATTAATTGCAAATAAATATGTACAAGGGTCAGCTGGCTTCCACATTAGCTACCATTCCTCTCAAGATCCATACTTTAGATCCATACTTTACACTGAGTAAAGTATGGATCTTGTATTGCTATCTTCTTCTGTAAAGTTTACAGAATAAGATAAGCTACTTTCTGCAGTGCATCGTGGATTAATTAGTCTTTTAATTTCCATACCTCAGTAAACACTACGCTATGAGAAAGCTAAAGTCCTCCGAAGTGGCAAGTGTCAGTGTGGCAAAACTCCTTATACTTGGGCTTGTCCTGTAACCCCCATTCCCAATGTTCCTATTTCATTTAGTTTTTTTTACCACTTGGAGAAACGGGTGCAGTGTGTCAGACTCACAGCCTTGTTGTTCTTTTCCAAAAGCCATATCCAAATAATATCCAGAGAGAGAGTTACCGTTCACAGGTGCTTAATTTATTACAAAATAAACTTAACACAAAGAATAAATGCGGGTCGATTTCAATGTCCTTGTGGTGTTTTTCAAGAGCAAACCTCACTGATCCAGCCTCATCCTGCAAGGGGCCAGACTCATTTCAAGTAGCTGTTCTCCTCTCCTGCAAGTAAAGGGGCCATTCAAGTCCTGTAGGCTACCTAAGTACAATTTAGAGGTAGGCCTACTTGTATTTTACTTGAATATTTCCATTTCATGCTAGTTTTGACTTCTACTCCACTACATTTCAGAGGGAAATATTGTACTTTTTACTCTTGGTTTTAATTTATTTGAGAGCTTTAGTTACTAGTTATTTTGTAGATTTCGATTATGAATACAAATGATAAATCACCTATGTATTTTTTACCCAACAGTATAACAAGTAATTAAAATGATCTCCACCTGCAACCAGCTGCAACATTAGTGAATGTTTTTGTACTTTTTGAATGCAGGACTTTTACAAGATCCTGGATGTTTGTTGTTTCAGGACCACAATGGAAATACGTTTAATGGTTTTCGGTGTATTGTATTTTTTTATTTGTCGAAACAATTCATTCAATCAAGATACACTTTAATAGCCAGAGTAATTCATTAGATTACAAATGAGGAATTTGACTTTGTGCAAGTATGCTGCGCAGTGGTCACATCAATGGGGTCTTTTTCATGTCTAAAAGGCAAGAAGTAACACAGGTGCAAGCAAACATTGATGAGGGTTTCCAACTTCCGATCCACTTAGGTGTTCCAGTGCCGGGGGCCCTCGTTAATGTTTTGCTTGCACCTGTGTTACTTCCTGCTTTTTAGACACAAAATGGCTAAGGTGAAAAAGGCTAATAGAGACGATGCGATACAGAAAAACAATCACAAATTCTAAAGTGCAGTTGCCTAAGTCCTTATTTGTGGGGTATTTTGGGCAGTTGCGTAGAAACTGTCCCTTGTAATAAAGATACATTGTGTGATTGCTACTTTTACTTAAGTCAAAGATCTGAATAGTTCTTCCGCCACTGCCTGAATAACATAAGATTTGAAGGCTCATACGGTGGCGTTTCAATGTGAAATGAAGGGAGGCAGGGAGGAGGCAGTATATCCAGGGGCTTCATGGAGGCTTAAAAACAATGAGGTCAGACACGTTGATCCTTAATTGCATCACGAAACTGAACCGTGGAAAAACAAGATGGGACATTTCCTGGAAGTGCACATGTCCTCCCGAGTGTTGCGTGAGATGTGATTGTGTGCTGCTGCCAAAATAACAACACAAACAGCTTCAGACTCCACTGGAACATGATGTCATCTGCTCCTTAAAGGAACAAAAATCAGCCCATTACAATGTAACACCGTTGTTATGTGCCGGGCCTTTCTGGGTCCATTTTGCGGTTTGGTGGTGTGTTTTTCTTCCTGCTGGTCAAATACATGATGCGATGTCATGCAGAGAGATTTCTCACGTACATACACAGCACATTTTTCAGCTATCTGAAGGCAACATGCCCGTTCTGTGGAGATTGTCAAAAGACAGTCTGGTAAATGTAGGAATGAACTAACTGAAGAAGTCGGTGGCAGGTTCAAGGAAAGAAGGTAAATCAAAAAAATAGTAAACATTTCATCACCAAATAACTCCTGGAATGGAATATACTGATCACAGATTGATATAATTAACAGTATCCGAGGGTGGAGTTTCTCTATAATAACTGTCAGGATTGGTGTTAACCTTGCTTAAGGTGTTAGACATGTGGATCTATTCGCGGGTAGTTGATGGCCAAGACACTCTCGGTAACTGAAGTCTCGATGAGTAGGGGGGTTGTGGAACTTGATAGCTAGGTCTGCACTTGTTCGAGGTTGGGAACGGTTGCAGAGATTGAAGTGATCTTAGTTTCGTTTATGAATCACTGGAGAGGACCTGCCGGAACGGGCCTTTATAGATCCGAACATGACATCACCTGTGCTATGACATCACTACCGTTTGCGACATCATCAGAGATCGATGACATCATAGTAGGAATGACGACATCAAAGTAGGAATGATGACGTCATCCTAACAGTACCCTCCCCTCAACGGACGCCACCTGGCGTCCAATGAGGCCATCAAGGATGGCATATGGAGAACAGAAAATCCTAAGGTTCTGGTGGAGGGGCTCCTCAGCAGGAGGTCAGACGCAGGTGGCCAGACCCCCAAAGGGGGGACCAGACAGTGGAGGTGCTCTTCAGCAGGTGGTTAGATGCAGGTGGTTAGACCCCGCTCATGGTGGACGACACAAGGTGGTTCAGGTCCCCGTAGGTGGGCGTGGTGAGTTTAAGCGTGCGGAAGCAGATGTCATACAGGGCCTCATTATCAATGCAGAAGGTATCATCTGTGTGACGGTGTTCCCATCGGATGGAGGGAGTCCGGTTATAAAGTCCATGGCCATATGAGACCAAGGGCGACGAGGTATAGGAAGGGGGCGAAGAAGGCCTGACGAGGGTTTAGTCGAAGTCTTGTTTCGGGCACAGACCGGGCAAGCGGCGACGAACTCCCTAGTATCCCCCTCCATGGCGGGCCACCAGAAGCGCCTGCGGATGAAGGCAAGGGTCCGTCTAACTCCAGGGTGACAAGTAAGCCGCGTCGAGTGGCCCCACAGAAGAACCTCAGAACGGGCGGAGTCAGGAACGAATAGACGTCCCGGCGGAACACCCTTTGGGTCAGGCTGTCCCTGTTGGGCTAGACGGACACGCGATTCAATCTCCCACGTTACCGTGGCCACAAAACAGGCCGCAGGCAACACGGGTTCGGGCTCAGCCCGTATGTCAGCAGAGAACTGGCGGGACAGGGCGTCTGGCTTGACGTTCTTAGAACCCGGTCGGTAAGTTAAAGGAGGACTTACCCCCTAGATATGTATTAGAACAGTGATTTGAAAATACCTATGGAAAAAACCAAGAAATGACATATACTCTTGTCTATACTAGACTCTTTGGCTGTGTTAAGTCAAGATTTTTTTCCGGAAATCGACGCCATTACAGTTTGCCTACTGCCTCAAAAATAATTTATTTGAGAGGGGCAATATCTTTATAATTATCAACAACTAGCCAACGCTGGTGGCCTGTATGGAAACAGAAAATCCTGAAATGGTTGATAGTTATATCAATTTGGCCATTCAGTGGCGAACTAGAAATTTTATTATTTTTGTCCCATTTTGTCCCATGTGTGTGTGCGTGGCTTGTCTAAACTTACGTTAAGAGCCTCGCTGCTCGCAGCACACAGCACACAGTGAGGACAAACAAACCTCTCGCTCTGGGGTAACACAATGCGAGATTTCTCCACGTAATTCCCTCGTCTAACTAGAGATAAACCGCGCGATGAAATCCGTTTTTAATTTTAGTTTGGGGGCTTTTCGTGATTCTTGTTAAAAGTTGTGCAAAGGTTTTCCTCTCAGCGCAGTGCAGGGCAGGCTGCGCCTCGTCCCTCCTGCCAGACCCAGGCTGGCGAAACAGCCTGCTGCATGCATGGGGCGCTCGTAACCTCACGGAGCAACAAACAAACAGACAGAAATAGCTGGTGTGCGATTTAGAGAATACAGTCTGAGATTGGGTACAGGATTGAGGGAATCCCGCATCTGTTTGCGAAGGTGCGACTGGACAGGACGCTTTTCACAGACGGGCACAGTAGTCGGAGCGAGGCGAGTGTCTCTCAGGGCTACTCAGGGCAGAGCTGCAGATCTCTCCTCCTCCGCGCATTCAGTCTGTCCAAAATCATTACCGATATAATCTCAGTAGGAGGGATGCAGGGAAATATGATAGTAGCCGATGTGTTTAGAGAAGCTTTGTCACGTTGTCACGTCGTAGTATAGCGTTATATTTTACATGTGCGCTAAACTGCGACCATATTTGTTTGCGGAAATATCAGACTGCTCTCTCTGCTGCTCTCAGAGCACAGAGAGCCCAGCTGCTGCTGGCCTGCTGCGCGCGCCCGCGGAGCTTGGGGCTCGTCCATGTTACAGTACGACTCTCTCCCGCCTGCCTCTGGGCTGGAGACAGTGCTTGCAACTCGGACTGATAATATAAACATCATCATTCGAGCTTATCCAGGTAAGATATCAATAAAGTAATGACACATTCAGCAGGAAACTAACTATAATTAAGACATGTGCCAACTTTGACGACGTTTGGTTCAGTATTTTAAGAGCAAACTTTAATAGAAATAGGCTTGGAGTTCTGAGGAGCCGAAAGGGTACAGGGGGGGTAGGGGAGTAATTATCTTAAGATCCCATAGTCTTTGGGTCACCGTGACGTCACGACGTGTCAAATATCCCATTCATTTGAGAAAAAAAAAAAAAGCAGTGTTACACCCTTAGAGGGCGCTTATGCCAGGTATGCTGCTGAAAAATGATACAAATGGTAAAATGGCAACAGTTTGGTGTCAAATGTGGAAATTCTGACCAGAATTCTTCACACATCACCCCCAAAGTCATATATATTGGTTAAAAGCTGAAAAAAAGTGTTTTGGAGGTAAGTTCTCCTTTAAGGTGAAGTTGAACCTCCCGAAAAACAAGGTCCACCTGGCTTGCCGAGAATTCAATCTCTTAGCGGCCTGGATGTAGGCCAGGTTATTGTGGTCCGTCCACACGACGAACGGGAGCTTGGAACCCTCCAGCCAATGGCGCCACTCCTCAAGAGCTGACTTAACTGCCAGCAGCTCACGGTCGCCGACGTTATAATTGGCTTCAGCGGGTGAAAGCTTACACGAGAAAAAGGCGCAAGGATGGACCTTATGATCCCCAGGAGAGCGTTGAGAGAGAACAGCCCCAATTCCAGTCTCTGAGGCATCAACCTCAACGATGAACTGCAGTTCTGGGTCAGGTTGGGAGAGCACGGGAGCTGTACAGAAACGGCGTTTGAGCTCGCGTCCAAACGCCTGTCCAAACGGCGCTGCCTCTCCTCTGGTGTGATGCGAACCCTGCCGGTCAGATCACGGTACAGATGGCTGCTGGGACTCAAATGTGGCTGCCCCTGCTCTGGGATGACGCGAACTCCCCCCCCAGATTATGCGCTTAGCAGCTGGAGGCGGCCGAGCGGCAGGGCTACAAGCAACGGCCGCTGTAGCTGGGGGGATAGCAGGTCTGGAAACCTCCGGAACGACAGTGCGCTCGGAAGCAGGGGCGGGGGGAGCGGAAGACTGCGGAATGACACCCTCAGGGGGATTCAGTCCGTCGAGACGCTCCAGCCGGTCAACCAGTTCCACGGCAAGGGAAGTCAGAGCCTGTGTTGTGCTAACCAGGAGGGCGTGCCGATCATCGGCCTTGGACAGCACACGAAAAAGGCCTCGCAGAATAGAGGCCTGCTCTCGCTGAGTTGCCTGCAAGTCTCCGAGCGTGATAGGATGGGGGGAGATATCAGGAAGAGTGGAGATATCCAGCTGACCGCCTGGTGGGTCAGCTGAAGCGGCCGGCCGGGTAGCTGGCCTCTCGGGACCTTCCTCCTTGATTGGGGTGCCCGCTAAATCCATTTCAGAGTGATTCATACTGTCAGGATTGGTGTTAACCTTGCTTAAGGTGTTAGACATGTGGATCTATTCGCGGGTAGTTGATGGCCAAGACACTCTCGGTAACTGAAGTCTCGATGAGTAGGGGGGTTGTGGAACTTGATAGCTAGGTCTGCACTTGTTCGAGGTTGGGAACGGTTGCAGAGATTGAAGTGATCTTAGTTTCGTTTATGAATCACTGGAGAGGACCTGCCGGAACGGGCCTTTATAGATCCGAACATGACATCACCTGTGCTATGACATCACTACCGTTTGCGACATCATCAGAGATCGATGACATCATAGTAGGAATGACGACATCAAAGTAGGAATGATGACGTCATCCTAACAATAACCTTCATTAATCCGTCGGCAACAGAAACACTCCAGCAGTGTTATTCTTAAAATGTTCATTTTAGTAAGGCGCTGAAAATATTCAACAGTCATACTACAGCACTGGGCAATTAAGGCCACATGTCACACGGTAAAAAGACAACCCTTTCTGTACAAGGAGAGCAAAGAATAAAATACAAGCATCAGGATATATACATTATAAAGCCTCCTCTCCCCCCACAATGAAAACAATAGTTCCTGTGCATGGCCCGACCAACTGGGCAAAAACACAGAAAGAGAAAAGTCACTAACAATTCAATTCCAATTCAAACTTTATTATTTAACATCACAACAAAAAATAAAATAAATAAATAAGAGAAACAACAAAATGTTAAAAGAAGTTAAAAGAAGCCTAAAAATCCTTCCGGTTGCCCATCACAGTGTTCACCTGCAAAAGAATAAACACAAACTATTGGATGGAAAAGCATTAACACACAGTACTTAGCATTACCAACCTTGGATCCTCTTAACACCATAATATCATCAATCAGTGACGTTCAACGCATTCCAGCATTATTTTGTGATCAAGTGTTGTAATCTACATTTCTGCTTTACACCCTTTCACAAATATCACAAAGTCTGCCACGATACGACTTAGGGGTCTGTGATCGATATGAGACTGTCATATGCCCATTTAACGCAATCAGCACAATCACTACAAAATTTAATACCTCATCAAATTATAAAGACTTTAATAGTTTAAGGGTCTAAATTTCCCCTAAATTGGTTAATACTTTTCAGGACCCTGGACAGTTTTTTCAGGATACAGGATACCCTGTGAATGATACACCACTGCACACAGACAGCTGGAGTTCTGTTACAGCCCAGACAATCAGAGGCTTGCCCCAACCTTTCTTGTGGCAAAACCCAGAAATGCGGAATTGCGATTCAAACCCCACAGTCGCTGAAGTGACGAGTTGTTGGGTCTCAGACTCAGTTTGTCAGTCTCAGACTTTGAAAGCCCCTGACTTAAAAGAAACAAAAAGTCACTTCTTCCAGCCATTAGCTTGATTACTCGAGTCGACAGTTGGACAGATGCTGGCAAGGTTCCCACCTCCTCTGTCTTGACCAGGGTCAGCGCTTTGTTCTCACAGGCAGAGAGCTGGAGGTGATCGCTGTCGCCTGCAGCCACCGGGGGGCGCACTCTACAAAAGACCATGATGTTTCCCTATAGGGGAGACAACAGGGTGATGGACACAGACCTCATTAGTCAGAGATGAGAGAAATGCAACATATCACATTATTTGAAACTAGGGCTTTTATACCCCGTTCTTATACCGGGTTTTATTCAGATCCGTTTCTTTTATAGTAGGTTTTAGTATTTGAAACTGTCTTATTACCTTTTAGCACTACTGTACTGTCACTAAATGTGAATTTAAGCACTTTTTGCACGAGTGTGTACTGTGTACAATAAAGTATAATCTAATCTAGGGATGTCAGACTCATTTTAGTTCACGGGTCACATGTCACATAATTTGGTCTCAAGTGGGCCAGTCAAAATAAATAATAACTAGGGATGTCACAATATATCATCCCACAATATATTGCGATATCAAAACGTGACAATATGTATCGTTGAGATGAAATCTCATATCGCGAGAAAAAGAAGCTGAACATGGTGGCACTGATCTGCATCCGATTGCATGTTCGCTCTCCTTTTCATTGCTTTGTTTGAACAGACGAGGGACGTTACAGACACGGAGGATGAAAATGGTGAAATTACTCAAATTAGCGTGGAGGATGCCCCTCAACTTACAAATCGATCGCAAAAAAATATTGTTAAAATATCGTATCGTGAACTGAGTGTATCGTGACACCCCTAATAAGCTATAAATGCCAATCTCAAATTTTTCTTTTAACAGTGTAAATAATTAGAGCCAGGTACCTTTTAACTCATTGAGTGCCAGCCACTTTTGGAGAACGGACGCTCCCAGTGCCAGAGTTTCAGAGCGTTTTCAGTGATTTCTCGAGGCCCACAGAATATTGTGTGATATTACTATGCACCGAACACGCACAAAGAACGATGAGACTCTCTTCTATCATCTGCAAAAAAAAGTTTATTGATACCATTTTCCGTTCTTTAGTTATGAGCCGGAGAAGATAGGTTGTTTTGAGCAAAAAGACACGTTTCAAATTAGAAGCTGAGTTATTCCGCCTTTTGTGAAATGAAGCATTTCAAGCACATTCACTGAGTCTGAAGCTAATATTTTCTGATGTAGTGACGTGGTGTAGTTGTGTGGTGCCCTGCGTGCCCCACCCCCCTCTCCCCCCCTCAGCTGAAAACTCCTCCCCACACTAACACACAGCCTCACGCACCCAGTCTATTTTCGGAGCGCTCCGTTTTTGTGCGCCGGCTCCCAGCGCGACACGGAAATGCCAAACCGGACTGCAGGGAAAGGTTTGGCCCTTCGGCGTCGGGTGCTGCCTTTCTGGCGGCTAATCGTGTGGAGAAACTATGCAGACAGAGGCAGAGGGGCTCAGTTGTGGCCGCGGATTGACTGCTGTTCGCAGCCAACGTCAGCTGCAGACAGAGCAATCTATATGGCTCTGGCTGCAGCATGAGCGGTTTCTCTTTGATCACGGGGCTTTTTCCTGCTGTTTTCCGGACCTTTCTCTAATCTGGAGAGCACTGTCGCCACCTAATGAGTCCGTAAAATAGGTTATACACCTTCAATAGCTACAATATTTGTACAGGAGATGCCTGAGGCTTTGATCCACGTCCCACCGTCAAAAAACGCAATTGACGAACATACTCGTCCTTGGCACTCAATGAGTTAAGAACACATTTTCACGTAGGGTTATCTCAGCTTAGCTACCGTCAAACACATGATCAAATCTACTCTCCGCAACTGTGCATTACAATTGACAGCAACTGTGTAATTCTCTATAGTCAAAGGTAATGGAAATAGTTTACCATTTAGTGATGAATACACAAAACATGAATAGGCTACTTACCATTTAACTTGCTCCTGAAATCTGGTAACTCCTAGCCTTCACAAGTGCATCACATTGGATTGAATGACTTCTCAGTACAATTTTTACACTTTGCAAAATCATCCTGTGGGCCAGATTGGACCTTTCGCCGGGCCCGTTCTGGCCCCGGGTCAATATGTTTGACACCCCTGATCTAAATCTAATCTAAGTATAATCTTAATTTGTGGCAAATAAAACATGGGGGAAGATTCGGTTGACAGAAAAAAGGGCACCTCTGTAACGTGGCCACTTTACCACATTAAAATCTGCTTAATAGTTAGAATGTTGCCACCTAGGTTAGAGAGGCTAGGACTCTTATTAAAAGGAAGAAACTGCACAGGTTCTTTAAAATCAGGAGTGAGTAGAGTTAAAAAACCACTAAAAACCCAAGGTAAAAAGTTGACAGTTTATTTGTTACAAAGTTGTTAAAAGATGATTTTCCCCGGCCCAGCCCCAAGTCCACTGCTCCAGTAATAGTCCAATCTTCCCGGTGACTCCGGTCCTGGTCTCCTCCGGCTTTCCTTAATGGGGCCAAAATGTAGCGTCAGCCAACCGTCACAGCAAAATACACGTCACACAGCACAGCACCCTTGATAAAAGAACCCGTAGGTAAAAAGGCTAAAAAACACATGCATAAAACACTCGATTGAGATTAGGGGTTGCTGTGCTAAAAAACAGCCCAACAAAAAGTCCCGGTGGCTTGGACAACGGAGTTAAAAGGGACGATTAAAACTGGCTGGTGATAAAAAGGCCCAATAAAAACAAGGGGAAAATGTCAAATATTAAACTACTAAAATGACTAAAATCTGGCCAATGCCGTATGGATTAAAATACAGAGGGAGGAAGAAGGAGCCAGGGGTAACAACAGCACTTAACTTGAGAGAGGGGCTCGTCGCAACGTTACCCCTCTGCTGCGGTTGCTCGGCTTTCCCCTGGCTTTCACTTACGATCACACAGCTGTCTGCCACCGCCCGAATCTCAGGACCTCAGATGTGTACAGCTTGTCTCGTTCCTCGTCTGTTGGCTCCACTCCACTCGTCTCGGGTCCTCGTCACTCTCATGGGGTTCGTCGCGCTCGTCCTCCCGTGCTTCCTCCTCTGTGTCTCGTTACTGCGTTCACAGGCAGAGAGCTGGAGGTGATCGCTGTCACCTGCAGCCACCGGGGGGCGCACTCTACAGAACACCATGATGTTTCCTTATAGGGGAGACAACAGGGTGATGGGACACAGACCTCATTAGTCAGAGGTGAATCCGCCACGGTGCGCCCATAGGTACGCATAGGAGAGAGGGGTACTCAGCGGCCAAGCCGCTCACACCTGCATCTTACCCAAGCCTTCAGACTCTCCTTCATTGTCTTATTGTCGCCCTCTGGGCAGGGCTACGCCCGGCTCCCCATCTCAGCCGCTCCCCCTCTGAACTCCTGTTAGCCGCACAACATCCTTGCTTCTCTTCTGGTCTGCTTCTGCCTCTGTCTGTGGCTCCTGCTGCTTATATCCCCCCACCTGTGCAGGCAGCACAGGTGAGGGCACTTTGTCTGATTGCAGCCACAGCTAGGCCTTCAGGGACAGTCGGACACACATACAAGCATTACATTTACAAATAATGTCAAAAACTGGCCCCGTCACACCTCTTCAAATAAATGCGGACTATACAGATAAAAACCATACATTTTGAAATCAAGCAGATGGGTTAATTTCAGATGTGTTTGTTAAGGTCATGAAACCCCAAACTAGACGTGGTAACTTGCTTTGCTCTCCTGGAGGGCGTTGTGGAGCCGGCGACGCTCCATCTCGACGGCATGAAGCTGGTCCTCCAGGCTCTTCTTCATGGCCTGTTTGTCGCCCTCTGAGGCCTTCAGACTCTCCTTCATGGTCTTATTGTCGCCCTCTGAGGCCTTCAGAGCGGCCTCAGCGCGGTCCAGACTGCGTCACTGAGAGCGTCGCCTGGAATCGAGAGGACAACCAAAAGAGGAGAAGAAAGACGCTTTTACCCAATCAAGCGCTCTAAAATTTCTACTTAATTTCTTGACTGAATTTGGCCAATGTTGCCAACACAATAAGCAGCATCTGGACAATAGGACTATAACAAGCCATTGTTAGCTTATAATTTTCTTAGCAAAAACAGATCACGTGCAATGAGAATGGGCCTACACGTAGAGATATACATCGTGTCTTACTCATTTAACACTATCAAACTAAGTCAAAACTTGTCCACGCCATGCAAACGTATCAATGTGTTGCAACAGGACCCTCCGTTTATGTTATAGCACATCCAACAGAATAGAAACTGGGGGTCGTCGTTACCGGCCCAACTGCCTGGTCCTATACTGTATAACTCAAAGGCTAGATTATGGCACTAACGCTGATGTACAGCAGAGCTTCCCAAACTTTTCAGACCAAGTAGCCTACCACTATGTCCGGGCTCTCTCGGAGCGTCTCCGCAAGTCTGTGGTCATCCTGGCCTCTTACCTGGAGGCTGGACAGTTCCGTCTTGAGGAGGTCACGTTCACGCGTCCGGTCCTGCAGCTGATCCATCAGGTCCTGCAGCTTCTGCTTGTACTCGCTAAAAATCACAAAATGATAGCACATACAGCATGAACTCCCAGCAAACACATGTCACTATTTCCTCAAGCACGTTGTGCCAAAGATTAGGCATATTTCAAACCCTAAACCCTACTTAAACGCGATTCACATCACAACTGCAGTATCAATCAGAATGATCAAACTGTGAGATCGGTCAGCCAAGGTACCAGTTCTGCACCCTCAGCCGATCATTCTCTTCTCCGCCTTTGGCCCTCAGCTGATCAAGCTCGATCTCCAACTTTGTGTTTTTACTTACTGGGAATTCCTCGTTCATGGGAAATAATTGCAATCCCCAATCCCTATCACGAAAGGCTCAAAAACACATGCATAAAACACTCGATTGAGATTAGGGGTTGCTGTGCTAAAAAACGGCCCAACAAAAAGTCCCGGTGGCTTGGACAACGGAGTTAAAAGGGACGATTAAAACTGGCTGGGGATAAAAAGGCCCAATAAAAACAAGGGGAAAATGTCAAATATTAAACTACTAAAATGACTAAAATCTGGCCAATGCCGTATGGATTAAAATACAGAGGGAGGAAGAAGGAGCCAGGGGTAACAACAGCACTTAACTTGAGAGAGGGGCTCGATTTATACAATCTTTATTAAAGAAATTGGGGGAAACAAAATAACTATAAAGACTAAATACAACATTCACTTCCGATTGGCTATTCTTCTGCCGTTTCCAGCTTCCTTTGCAGGGCTTCATTGGTCTCCTGTGAAATCAAAAGTATTTCTTTAATCATCTTAGTTTTCACTTTGCTTTTTTGGCTGCTCAGGCAAACACTAAGCAGCATTACAGTAAGTAAGGTGAAAATTTTTTGAATTAAAATTAGAATGAATTAAAGATTAAATGCAATTCTTACCTCTACTTTTGCAAGTTCGGCTTTCAGGCTGAATAACTCGCTCATCAGCTGCTTCATCTCCAGCTGAAACCGCACATAAAACCATTGAAAACCTTGATAAGCCATTGATAGCTGTTGGAATGAGACTCAAATTAAAGATGGTCTCACCTGCTTAGCGAGGACTCTTTCTTCTTGCTGTCCAGTCTCCCTCTCCTCTTTCTTCATCCTATCAGTTTTTGGATAAATAAAATAAGTCCCATTTGATGAATTCATGTTTTGGTCGCACTTTAAAATGTCACAATACAAACCTTTATACATGAATGAGAGGGGTAATTTTGACAATGGATAATCAATAGTTGTACCAGTAGCAATGGCCATCTTCACTGTCTCAAAACATGCGGCTCAAACTACACAAATATCATTACTTGTCTATCAGCGTAGTCTTCTTTTGAGCGATGAGGTCTCTCTTCTGCGCTATGAGTCTCTGGACATCGGCCTTCTTCAGCTGGGCCAAGAGAGACTTGGGGTCCAGGCACATGACCTGAGTTGAAGGCCATCTCGTCTGGAGGGACATCCTAGCCAAGTTGATGATCTCCTCACAGGATGGAAACTGACAGAAAACGGGAGCGTCAGATCATCTGAATCTCTTTATACTGCGTCATTCCCGTTTATGTATCAAAAAGATGTACCGTGCCAATTTTATTGAAATACAATCCAGCATTGGGGGCGTTCTGCTGGCTCATAGGTTCAGATGTCAAATCTGCCTCATCACATTGCATGTCATCACTACTCATCTTTTCTGTATATTTCCACTGTCTGTTATCTAACCGAACACAAATGCCAGAGAAAGTACCTCAAAGGATGCATCATGCATTGCTTAGTGTGCGTTTATGCCACAGTTTAGCTTAAAGGGAAGCCAGGTTTTGCGAGCTTAAACTATTCTGTAGACAAGGTCAGACGTTCCCCAATAGCAACTAGATCTACAAAACGCATATGGCTCCCGTCACCTGAAAACCTCATAACTAAACATACTAAGCAACCAAATAACTTATTTTCATGTCTTAATTTCAGTTGGAAGAGTTCTTGCTCCTCTATGGGTGGAGAACATTCATAGTTTCTGAAAAGAGGCATTACCCAAAAACCGTGATATAAACATCGCCACCTTAGTATCAGGTATGTGAATATGTATAAGGCAAGAAAGTTGTACCTCTGCAAGTTGGGCCTGGGCGTTCGCCTTAGAAGCCAAGGTCAGCTCCAAGGACGTTGGAACGTCCTTGGCACTGCACTCTGTCCTTGTCCATTTGACAAGTCCTTGTCCATTTGACAAGCAAATGGAGACGTCAGGCGCAGTTGGTGGGGAGCAACTGCGGCGCCTCGCTCCAAATCTGCTCTCGCGAGAGTCACGTGACTCACGCAGTCGGGCAGGACCATGGACCAGAGCCGTATAATAGAAGATTGCTCTGCCATGGACAAGGAAGATCGCTTGAGGGCAGTGGTGGAACTGCGACAGATGTCTGATGGCCTGGATGAAGAGGAGACTGAACTAAGGGAACCGTTCATGTTCCATTTCAGTCTGCAGGAAGATTACGAATAATTTTGTGTAGAAATTATAGACACAAGGCGAATGCGGGTGTCTGCTGCTTTTGGAATAAAGGAATAGAGTGTACAGAACACTTACTGTTTTTGACACCGACAGGAATAAAGCGTGTTCAAGTGTCAATGGCACAGACAGTTCAGTCTCTGATCTCCTTAATGTAGCTGATATAATTGAGTGTACACAAATTTAACGTGTCACTCACTTGTGGAAATGCTATGGTATATATATATATATATAGGCAGCATGGATAAAATAATGGACTTAGTAAAAAGAAAACATTTAACAAGTAAAAATATAGGAATATCTGTCTATCAAATGCATTGATTTCACTTCACTGTTCCAATTCAGCTGGCCCTAGTTACACAGGTTTCAAGTTCAGTGGGAGCTGAACTTCAGTAAGAAGTTGTGTGTGAAGTTTTGAGAACTTATGAAAATGTAAACGTGTTCCCATTATTTTATTCACAAGATGAGACAAGAATATCGAATATTAGGTAAAAAATATCCCAACACCTACACAGAACATTACAATAATAATGTGTTGTAGTCACTGATGGATAAACCTATACAAAGTCTGCTAGGATCCCCACTAGCTGCTAAACACAGTGATATTCAGAGTCGATGGGTTAGGTTTTCTATAGATACCTGGTTTCGTCTAGTGAAACAACTTAAAATTCAGAAAGAAATAATATTGAGGTGGCTGAGCTTTGACCCAGACTTTAAGCCAGCTGCAAGTGATAATACCCACATGGAAAGAATCTATATGTACCCTATATGTTTTAATATAGGGCCACATATAGTTTTCCCATATATGGTGCATACATAAAATTGGCCGTTTTCCTATATTATATGTACATATATGTACCTATATGTATAGGTACATATATGTACCTATATGTACATATAATATAGGAAATCGGCCAATTTTATGTATGCACCATATATGGGAAACCTATATGTACATATATGTACCTATATGTAGGATTTTAAATTAAAAAAAATAGCAGCGCACACGGGATTCGAACCCCGTTCAAGCCGTGCGCTCTAACGCTGAGCTATACATTTTCTTATACTAACCAGAGAGCCGGCACATTATATACTCTCTCGCACACAACGTAGACCACAATTGTCAGCGATCGGGAAGTTATTTTATGTGATGCGTACGATCGTAACAGACTAAAATGATGTTGTGTGTGTGTGTGCATCTATAGTCTGTAGGCTGTACGGCTTCAGAGGTTAACTTCATTTAACACCAGAGACTCAGGAGGTAGGCCTACACAGAGCCTCGTATAGTCTGTTACAATAACATAGTGTGCGAGCACCTCGTTCCGCACTTGGTGCAGACCGGTGCAGACTTGCTTTGGTCTAGTGACTAGACCAAAGCAGGCATGATAAATATGTGAAATCATAAATTTTCATCTTGCCATGGCTTTGCCACATGTTGGTAGCATTTTACATTACAGCGCGGTAATGACATGGTAATAGGGCCTATTACCATGTCATTACCGCGCTGTAATGTAAAATGCTACCAACATGTGGCAAAGCCATGGCAAGATGAAAATTTATGATTTCACATATTTATCATGCCTTAATTGGTAGACAAAATAGATTTTATTTTAACAATGCAAAAGTCACATTTTAACAAAGTTTAACATTCATTTGACATGCTAAATATCAGATTTACAAATATTGAAATTGAAGTGGTTTTGAATCCAATTCATATGACACCCTTGTGACTAACAACAAAAAAAGCAAAGATGTTAAGCAACTTGTGCTGTGGCCTCATACTTTGACCAATTAGATTCTAATTGGTCAAAGTATGAGGCCACAGCACAAGCTGAGGATTTTCCCATCCTGAGGAGACACGCCCTGAAGTTTGCATCTCTGTTTGGGACAACGTACCGCTGTGAACAGTTCTTTTCAAAACTGACTCTTGCAAAGACTCGCTACCGCTCAAGACTGACTGACCCAAACTTGGAGAACCAGCTTCGAGTAGCATCATCATCACTGCCAGCTGACATCAGATGCCTCGCCAAAGAGAAACAGTTCCAGCCATCGCATTAGGTGAGTCTGACATGTAGAAATACAGCAATCTTGAGGCTCAGTAACACAGTGGTTATATAGACATTTATTTCTGTCTTTTTTTTGCATCTCTGGTCACGTGTTCATAATAGTATGGCCCTTGGAGGACTTTATAAAATTTATATGGCCCTTGATATGAAAAAGGTTCCCCACCCCTGGTCTAGTCAGTCACAGCTAGTAAGTACTTGCGCATGCTCGTTGCTGCAGGAACTGAATTCATTATTTTATAGTATTGCGCTAAACTATTAACCATAGTTGTGTCCTGGAAGCTTTTTGCTGGCACCACATAGCCTATAGTCCCATATTTATGATATTTCATGTGACATAAAATGCGTTGAAATGTAGTTTTCGTGTAGATCAGATTTCAACTCTCAGTTACACAATAAAAGACAATAAAATGCCAATTCACACACTATCAATATTGTCTCTATTCCAAACTACAACAAATGTTTTAACAATATGATGAACCAAATTGTGTTTTTTTACACGTTTACGTTGTAACCGCATTTTAGCCGGTTGAAAAGAGGGTGAAATTAGGTCTTAGACGTTCAAACCCAATATCACCCAGATTTAAACTAAAAATCAACGTTGAAAAAACGTTTTGTGCTCGCTGGGTATATATGGATTATGACACAGTGTATACAAACAGATTTGTAAATGACCTATATAGGAGGCATATACCTTGTATTGTGTACATATATGGCCTATATGTGGATATAAAGAAGTGAGACCTATATGACCTGTATTATGAACATATAGGGCCTTTATGTGTATATAAAGAAGCTATATAGGAGACATATATGCCCTGTATGTGCACATATAGTACCTATATGTGGATATAAAGAAGCTATAGGAGACCTATATGCCCGGTATATGCACTTATATGCACCTGAATCTGGCCTATATGCAACCTATATGCGGCATATATATGGCCTATATGCTCCTATATGCGCATATATGCACCTAAATCTGGCCTATATGCAACCTATATGCGGCATATATATGGCCTATATGCTCCTATATGCGCATATATGCACCTAAATCTGGCCTATATGCAACCTATATGCGGCATATATATGGCCTATATGCTCCTATATGCGCATATATGCACCTAAATCTGGCCTATATGCAACCTATATGCGGCATATATATGGCCTATATGCTCCTATATGCGCATATATGCACCTAAATCTGGCCTATATGCAACCTATATGCGGCATATATATGGCCTATATGCTCATATATGCTGCATATAGGTTGCATATAGGTTGCATATAGTTGCATATATGTTCATATAGATTCTTTCCATGTGGGTAGATTTATTCAATGGGCAGAGAAAGGAATCACAGCACTGTTTGTTGGTTCAGTTTGATAAGCAGGAATTTCCAGACAATCTCATAAAAATACGATCTCGTTCAACAGGATTTTTACAGATATATTAGAGTAGTTTTGTGGATACATGATAAACACTGTAAAAAGAGTCACTATGAACTTTATCCTGCGGAGGGCAGTAATACGCCTAGAAGCGTGCACACTGCCGAAGATCTGATAGAAGAAGAAAGAGCTGAGTTTTACTTTCAGTGGGCGGAGTCAAACGTGTTTGACTCCCCCCACGATGAGCCACTCCCCGATCTGCGTACTGCAGTCAGGGGCTTCTCGATGAGCTCCCAAAGAAAACTGCTTTAAGAGCTAGCTTATTGGGGTGGGTCAGTCCCCAGACTGAGGCAAAACAACAATACTCTAAACGCAAACTCAAGTGTAATCTCGTCCTCAGAGGCCATTGTCTTATTTATAGATACTTTTGAAAACATCTCCAGCGTACTTAAGTGTAAATTTTGCTTATGTGTAAATCATACCAAGAGTTAAATGTTGGTATGCACATTTTATAATAATATTTCTCATCCACCCAATTGGTGGTTCATAAATGTGTATTTTTCTGTTTAAAAAAACACTTCAGGTTCAGATTATCTCACACAGGAACTCTTCACCCTTCACAACACATTCTATTATGATTTATTTTCAAAATAATAATCAACAGTCTATTTATTACTAATTGATTGATTCATAACAAACAAAAAACATTCAATCACTTTGGTCTCTCAGGGTGTGTTGATTCTATTCAAATTTGCTTACTGCATTTCTATTTTATAAAGGTTTGGGGATTGAACCTGGGGCTTGTTTCGACATTCAATTGCATAATGAATAATACTGTGGGGTTTGAACCTGTGACACAGGGCTTAATTGTTTCTGGCTAAGTTTAACCTTGTTGGAAGACTGTTCCAAGGGAACATAAACAAATTATTTCAGCCTGCTATGTTCCAAAACACATTGATAAGGGGAAGAATGACCATCGTGTTGCTACTTGAGCCAATTGAATCAAAAAGATGGCTGTTTGTCCACTCGCTGCTCCCGTTTTTTATATCGGCATTTGTTCGCGTAATGTCCTCTCTTTCCGCAGTGCTTGCATGTATATCGAGGGCATTTAGGCTGAGGGGCACCCTGTGTGGTGTATTGATTGGGGGAAACCCAGGCATATTGAAATTAGGCTTTATGCACGCTGGCATGTGGTTAGCACTTCTGACACCAGATATGAAATGTTGATCGATCTGGTTGGGCAGATGATTTGAGGTTACCAGTATTTGTTGGGCCATATTAAAAACACTTTGTTCGCCGTTTGTGTCAAATATCCCGTCCCTACATAAGTCCGACAGAGCTGCTATAGTCTGATCAAAATCTGCTGTGTGCCAATCTTTTGCAGATATCTTGTATGCAGTTGTGATCTCGGGACGTAAACAATTCATGAGTATTTGTACAGCTAACAAATTGTGCTGATCCACTCCAACAGAATTGTCCGACGTCATTTGAAACCGCTGTATGAAATGAAAAGTGTCTTCCTTCAAACCTTGTATACAGGAAATTACTTTACTATAATCTATTGAGTCTCTGGCTGACCTTTTGATCGATTCCAGACATATTTCTCTTATCCAATCATCCCTGGAATAATTTCCTCCTGTTGTTGCTGCTATCCAATTTCCATTCCCATCTCCCGCTGGAAACAAAAAGTTTGTGTGCACACTTTTCCACTCCAGATTGTAAGCCAGTGACAACAATTGTCTCACATCCGGAATCAAGCAGTCATACAAACTTATCATTTGAGCTAGCCAGCTATGGAAAGCAATGGGTCTTTTTAAAGGATTTGGACTGTCCTTAAGCATGCTTCGTGCTTCCTGGGGGGTCCATGGTTTGAGAATGGCTGTATTATCACACATTATCTTGGGGGCAATTAGATGAGGATGGTCAGGTTTATCAGTGAGTGACTCTGTGCTGCTAGTGTGAATTTGTTCTTCATCAAGGTTAGACTGTATCGCATGTTTAGGGTCAATTTGGTCTGAATCCCTTTTCTCCGAGTCAATTTTTGTCATATCTGGCATGGGAGCCTTATTTTTGTCCATGTCAGAGCAAGGCACTCTCGTTGCGTTGCCTTGGGGAAGCTGATGATGCCTATCAGCAACATGCTTCCAACCTCTTATGCATTCTGTCACATAAGACTCTGACCATTGGAGATTGGGTGACTGTCTGGCTTCAATTTTCATGTATCCAATCTTATCTTTATCAAAAGATCCTCCTACAGGCCAGAGGCCTCTAGTACCTTTATTAAGATCATGCATGAAAGGTATCACATAATTTTCTCCTAGTTTTAAACCTACTATGTCAGCACATGAGCCAGGTGGTATGGGAGGGATGTTTTTCTTTTCATGCTGTCTAATAATGTCTCTCGCCCGCAGACGTTCCGCTTTTCGTAGTTTCCAAGGTTCTGGCTGCCCATTCTCTGACCTATTATCACTCATTTTTACAGGTCCCAGACAGGGGAATCAAACCATTTTTACAGTATAAACAGGAAAAGAGGGAGAGAGCTGCTTATCTCAATTGTCTTTTTGGGGCTGTGCTCTATGAAAATTGTCAACACTGCTGGTGTACGCATTTGTCTCTCTCTCTCGTAAAACACTCCACTTTGTTGCTTAAGCAAAGCACTGATTTAACTAGTTTACTGTGAATGTCCCATTTTATATAAATGTCTCATTGATTCACATTCAAAACACTTTATATTTCAGTCTTGCATTATCTATGCACTAAGGGTGTTAAAATTGCTTACTTCATTGAGAGAGAGAGAGAGAGAGAGAGAGCTACTGTTTTTGTTTATCACTTACTTACTGTGTCCGTGTGTGTGTAAAGTAATTTTCAACACTTTACCTTTTAGTCGATGTGGGGTCTCTGGTGACAGAGGGACGGTTGTTCTCCTGTTGACCAGTTCCGTCCGTGTTTGGGGTATCTGGAACTACAAATTTTGGTGACAGATCAATTTGTTCAAGGGACATAATTGATTCTGTATTTTGGGGGTGGTTAAAATACACTTTTTGCAAACTTCCCATTCAATTTTTTCTTTAACATAGGCTTCTTAAGAAATTGTTTTGTTTTACAGTCTAATATGAAATAGCTGCTTATTTTTGGTTGTTTGTTTATTACATGTTGTGGGAATTTCAAAAATGCTCAAACATTTTGAGCTTTACCAGTTACAATCGGCTAACTTGGTTCTGCTCCAATTTGGTCTTGTTACAATGTGCCTAACATGGACCTTACTTTTGAACATAATGAGCTTTACCAGTTACAATCGGCTAACTTGGTCCTGCTGCAAAAGTGGTATAGCTTTACCAGTTACAATCGGCTAACTTGGTTCTGGCTACAATTTTACCACTGATTATCCACATGTCATTTTTGACACACCCACAATATGCAAACATTTCAGATTCTTTTAAATATCAGACGACAGCTTCAGTAATGAATTATGAAATTAATTCAGACTTACCCGCTCTCGTAGATATCCTGGTCAAGTGACGCCAACTGATAGAGAATAAAATTCTATACATCCGCTAAATGTGATTATTTATAACAGCTTATCTACCAAATGAATTGAAGCCTTGAGTCCAGGAAGATTTAACATAAAAGTATATTTAATACCATATATTCTCTGCAATATGTATATTGACAGAGGGCATGAATCTCAATGTACACATGTCTGATCGATGTACAGAGTCAAATATTCAGCAAATGGCCGACAGTCAACATATGCTTTATAGGCAAAGGTAGGCAGAGAGAAACAGAGAGGAGGAAGGAGGGGGTGAATTGTGTGTGCATCGTGCAGACTCCTGTCTGTATCAGTTTGTTATGGGACTTGATGCACTGTCCAAGGTTTCAGCAACTGGAGCAGTCCCTGCTATTCTATATGGGTGAAATGTCAGTGTGAGTCTGTGTCAAATGGCATGGAACTTATAGCATAATTATGCGTATGCAAATAGGCCTATAGCTTATTGATTAATGTGTCAGATGTCATGTTAACTTATATTTTTCTCCAACAGGATGGTTCCGGGGCGGCAATGTCATTCTGCTGCTGCTGCTGTTTTGCTAAAAGTAATGCAAAAGTAGTGTAATAAGTAACGAGTTACTCTACACAGAAAGTAATATTGTAAAGTAACTTATTACTTTCAAATGAAAGTAACTAGTAATATGTAGTATATTACATTTTGAAAGTAACTTGCCCAACACTGGTGTCTTCACGAATCAATGAAACTCGGTTGGCTACATAGGTCTTGAATCTGGTGTGGTCATTTCCAATGTAGTTGAGCACTGTTTGGCTGTCAGTCCAGAAGACTGAGGGTTTGAAGTCAAGGTGTCATTCTTTTCTCAGCATTTTGTCCACCTTCACCAACAGTGCTGCGGCGGCCAGCTCGTGGCACTGTGATGTGCTTTAAAGGAAGGACTCTGGACTTTCCTAAGACAAAGGTGCACCACATCCTGAACGTTGATTTGCCTAATGTAGCTCACTGAGCCATAGCCTTTCCAGACTGTCCATCCATTCAATCCATCGCTTCGATATAGCGTGGGGCAAAGGCTTGTCCCATCCAGCCTCTCTGGCAGAGCTCCTGTAGCAACTGCCTGGCTGGGAGAACGAGAGGAGCAAGAAAGCCAAGTGGATCAAAAACAGAGCTCACGACAGAAAGTATTCCTCTTCGGGTGTGTGGCTTCTGGCCGAGATGGATGTTAAACTGAAAATGATCAGAGTCCACACACCACTGCAAGTCCCAGCGCTCTTTCAATGGGGAGGCTCTCTTTGTCAAGATCTAATGTCCTGACTTCCTTTGCCCCTTGATCTTTGGGGATGAAGGCTAGAACACAAATTCTTAGGAACCATCATAGACAATAGACTCAGCTGGAAACCACACATAGAGAACATAAGAACAAAAATTTCAAAAACAATTGCAATACTACACAAAATGAAATATATAGTGAACAATAACTCGCTGTATCTTCTGTACTGCTCCCTCATACTTCCATACATAACATATTGTGTGGAAGTATGGGGGAACACATACAAAACTACCGTCAAACAATCTACATCCTGCAAAAGAAAGCCATCAGAATTGTAAATCGAAGTGATTACCTTGCACCAACCAATCCACTCTTCATCAGTACAAATACACTTAAACTAGAAGATCTGGTCAACCTACACACTGCTTTAATAATCTATAAGGCACATAACAACCTACTTCCACCTTGCATACAGGAGCTGTTCACAGTCAGAGACTCGCCATATCCACTCAGGGGAACTTGTATTTTAAAGACATCCATGGCAAGGACCAACACTAAAGGCAAATGCACATCTGTAAATGGAGTACACTTATGGAACAACCTCGACAAAGACTTCTGTCACCAAATTTAAAAAGATGTTTAAAACTCAGGTACTCAATAAATATAAAACATTATGAAAAACAATCCAACCACCAATAAAACCGAAGATAAGATTGTACAATGATCAACCAAAACCAAATTAAACAAACAAGGACCAATGTATTTGTTACTAACCTGAAACAACTGCATTGACTTGTCTAACATGGTGTAAATATGGTATATTGAAGTATATGTAATGTATATATATATATATGTTAAAATAAATCTATATATGTATGTATTATATATGAGCATGATCACTTGTAAATTTCTTTCTAATTTTTTTTTCTAAAGTTCAGTTAAATACCATAATTGAAACTGCGTTAACATGTTTTGTTTTTGTAACTTTCTTTTATTTACATAGGGTAGGCAAAATAAGCTGCGGCTTCAGCCTACACCTTTTCGGCCCATCTTGCCTCAACTCATTGTATGTGTGTATTGTCATGATTTGTTGAATGGACCGAAATAAACTAACTAACTAACGGCTCGGCTATTGCTAACCCAGTGAGTGAGCTGAAACCCACCTTTGCTGCATAGCGCAGTGAGGTCTTTTGCCAGCTGGATGGCTTCAGTTTCTTTGGCCACTGATTTTACACAGTCGTCCACATAAAAATTGTGTCGGACTGTTTCAGCCACCTGAAGAAGGGAACAAGCTTTCATTGTCATTTGCTGTTTTCTGCAGTGCAAAGCTGGCACAACTTGGGGGAGGATACAGCACCAAATATGTGCACCAGCATGCGATATTCCTTGGGGGTTATTGGTGTCACCTTGTGGCCACCACAAAAAACGCATGTAGTCCACATCAGATTTATTCACTCTAACCTGATGGAACATTGACTTAATGTCGGCCATGATTCCAATAGGCTCTTTGCGAAATCTTAAAATGACTCCTATGAGAGAATTAACCAGATCAGGACCCTGCAGTAACTCTGTGTTGAGGGATACGCCTTGGTAAGAGGCTGCACAAGCGAAAACGACTCTTCAGTTTTTTCTTTTTTGGGTGGTACACCCCATGGTGGGGTGGTACACCCCATGGTGGGGTATGTACCAAGTGTTTCCAGGTGACTGTGTTAACGCTTCCTGTGGGACCTCCTCTGCATAATTATTCTCAAAGATGTCATCGAGAAACGTAATGTATTCCTGGTTGTACTGCTGGTCCTTGTTCATCTTTCTTTTTAGGCTGTGCAGGCGCTGTTCTGCCATTTGGCGGTTATTAGGCAAGCTGACCTTGGCTTTCCTGAAAGGTAACTTCAGATATTTTTTTTTCTTTTTTGTACTTCCAATATATTTTATTTGATTATTATTATTATATATATATTTAATAATCGATTTTTGACGCGATCGACCTGGGGTCAGTCTGCGGTCGACCAGTAGACCGCGATCGACTGGTTGGGCACCCCTGATCTATAGGAAGGAGTCACACCATTCCTTGAGACAGCCGTAGCAGTCACCTTGCTGTTTGACATTCGCCCCACATGTGTCCTTCAGCCAGTCACGGAACCTCCTCATCTTTCCTGAGGACCAGAAACTGCCCAAGGACAACATAGGCCTTGTCAAATCCTTTTTCCTCCAGTCTTTTGCCAAGAACCTCTCCAATGCCTGCGAGAGCCATCACAGGCTTCTCCACCATGGGCTCTGCCACAAACTCATGTTTCTGGGATGTCGACGACATGGCTGCTGTGTAGGCGGTCGATCACCAGCTACTGCTGAGCTTTTAATGGTCCCGAGTCGACTAACGGATAATAATAATAATAATAATTCATTTATTTTATATAGCGCTTTTCAGAACCCAAAGATGCTTAACAGTAAACAAAAGACAAGCAACAGAAACAGGCAACAGATACATGTGTAACACTAGGGTGCGTATGTGAGCAAGCAACTAGCCAGACAACGCCACCTTGGGAATTGCACCCAAGGAAATAGTTCAAACACCTTAATGGTTAGGTTCTTTTCAATGTAATGAAGACCGAGATGTGATTCAAAATCAAAGGTTCAATTTATTTTAAATATCTAAAAAGGTATAGCTGGAAGCATCTGTGGAGAAAGCAATCAATGGTTACTAACAGGAAGCTGTGAAGAATTAGGCTACCAAAGTCAGCCAATGATACTTTATTATACAATTTAATATTCTAAGTAAAAATGCTATAGAACAACAGTAGACAGTAAAAAAGACACTTCCAGCACACACTGATCCCAGTACTGCTGGTTTACCTATTTAAGTAGTTTTCACTATGGGTTGAGCTAAGGGCCAACTGGGGGGGGGGGGGGTATACTCACGTATCCGGCTATCCACCCAGGTGCACAACCACACAGCAAGCTTAAGAAGAGTGCAGAAAAACTGATGATCACAGTGGAAGAATACAACACGGCAAGCTTAAAATGCATAGAAAAAGGTGATCACTGCAATTATATCACACGCATGCAAATAGTGGTGGTAGCCTATGCCCAACTAACCCCGTCCACCAGCCTGGCACCTTACCCAGATAAGTAGCTATAACCCAACAGGTAATACCAGATTAATAAACGGACCAGTTGGTTTATCACACAAACAAACAATTAAGATGACTAGTGACAATCCTGCAGCCGCAGACAAGCGATGGCGGGAGACGGAACCAAAGCAAAATCCTATACAGAGGCAAACAGTTATTTTATGGCAAAGGGATAAGTTTTGCCGAAGGCAAAACAGCAGCTAGTGCTCTGACAGCCGACCTATGGGCAGAATACACACAATCCATAAATGAACATTACAATGAAATGCTACAAGCATTAAGACATGGTGTATGTGGGGGGGGGGGGGGGTTTATAAATCCCCATTACCTTTGTCAGTGGCATGCATCAAATTATCCTACATTGCATCCGGAACTACCTCGGCGGTGGGAACCAGCAATGTTAACGGCCACCAGCCTACCAATACGGGCCAACCTACGGGCAAAATACACGCAACCCATGAATGAAATGCTAGACATGTGTATGTAGGAGGAATCTTGTAATCCTATTACCTTTGTCAGTTGCATGCATCGATTACCTACAACACATCAGCAACCTTTACTTACTTTACTTTATTGCATTTAGCAGACGCTTTTATCCAAAGCGACTTACAAGATATACAATTACAATTTATGAACATATCAGATAAGAACAAATTAAAGAGAGAAACATAGGTAACAATCAAATGTAAACATTAAGATAAGTTAAAAGCAACAAATGTAGCAGTGAGATGTAACGGTAGCATTAACCCTTAAGGAGGACCCAGGTGTCGTCCAAAGAGGTGGGTTTTCAGCCTCCGGTGGAAAATAGGAAGGGTTTCGGCCAGCACGACCGAAGGGGGAAGCTCATTCCACCATTGTGGAGCCAGAGAGGAGAACAGGCGCGAACGGGACAGACGACTACCAGGCGTCAGAAGTGGTGGAGGGGCGAGGCGAGCGGTGGAGGTGAAGGAGCGGAGGGAACGGTGAGATGTTTGGAAGGTGACGAGGGATCATGCACATGGTGCAAATATGAACAATATGGTTAAAATATTGACAAGGGTGATCAGCGGCCGAAGCGGTCTGAGAACTTGGGGGACTGTGGAATGGTCAGGGGCAGAATTACTTTTCTCCACAACCAGCTCCCTGTATTGTCTCACTGGCTGGGCCTTGTGGACCTGTTCCTGGCGCATCCTGGCGACCTCCTCCTTCTCGTGCTGCTCCTCCTCGCGGCGCTGCTCCTCCTTCATGCGGTCGTACTCCAGCCGCTCCCTGGCACGCCTCTCCCTCGACAGCGCAAAAGGCCTCTGCAACTGTGGAGTTAGTGCCTTCCAGTTTGGTGCTGCTCGGCTTCTTGGGCAGGAACGGCTGCTTGTGGATGACGGTGTTGGGTCGGGCCTTGAAGTTGGCTGCCTCATCCTGATGTTTCTGCTGTTCCTTCACCTCCTCTTCGCGCTGCTTCTCCTTCCGGGTCTTCCTCTGGCACTCTCGCTCGTCGAAGGAGAAGGCGACCACCTGTGGGGTGGCAAGGGCCAACTTCTTTGGGAGCTGACTGCCAGCCAGGGCAGCTTTGTAGCTGGCCTCGTTCTGCTGCCGATGCTCAGCGACTTCCCCTTGGAGATTCCTAATCCGCTCCAGCTCCTCATAGCTGTTTGGCCTTCCGAGTCTCTTGCCTGGTGGTGCCGCTGGAGCCACAGCGGCAGGCCCAGTTTCCCCTTTGCGCTTCTTCAACACCCTGCTAGGTTGGGCAGGGGGAGCTGCGTCATTCCAGGAAGCTACGATGTTGGAAGGTGGTGACAAAGGCCTGCTGGAACTTGTGGGCTCATCATTCCTGAGTGGAGTGGATAGGGGACTACCGCTGGCATCGCCACTGGCCTCCTGTTGCTCAGCATCGGATTCGTAGCTGAGGTTATTATCGCTTGGGTCCATGATAGCAGTCAGTGTTATCATGGAAACACGAAACCAAACAGTCTTTCTCAAAGCAGTACAAACAAAACAAAACAGCCCTGTACCTCGGCGGTGAGAACCAGCAATGTTAAGTTTCAAGTTTCAAGTTTAATGATTTATATAGCACCTTTCATACAAAGTATGCAACTCAAAGTGCTTTACAAAAGGAGAAACAAAGGCACACAACGCCTTATTTAAAATCAAAAAATAAAATAGGACATAACATGACAAATGAATCATAAAATGTATCATAAAAATAATAATATAAGTATATATATGTATAAAATAAATAACTCAAAAAGTGCTTTACAAAAGGAGAAACAAAGGCACACAATGCCTTATTTAAAATCAAAAAATAAAATACGACATAACATGACAAATTAATCATAAAATGTATCATAAAAATAATAATAAAAGTATATATATGTATAAATAAATAACTCAAAGTGCTTTACAAAAGGAGAAACAAAGGCACACAACGCCTTATTTAAAATCAAAAAATAAAATAGGACATAACATGACAAATGAATCATAAAATGTATCATAAAAATAATAATAAAAGTATATATATGTATAAAATAAATAACTCAAAAAGTGCTTTACAAAAGGAGAAACAAAGGCACACAACGCCTTATTTAAAATCAAAAAATAAAATAGGACATAACATGACAAATGAATCATAAAATGTATCATAAAAATAATAATAAAAGTATATATATGTATAAAATAAATAACTCAAAGTGCTTTACAAAAGGAGAAACAAAGGCACACAACGCCTTATTTAAAATCAAAAAATAAAATAGGACATAACATGACAAATGAATCATAAAATGTATCATAAAAATAATAATAAAAGTATATATATGTATAAAATAAATAACTCAAAGTGCTTTACAAAAGGAGAAACAAAGGCACACAACGCCTTATTTAAAATCAAAAAATAAAATAGGACATAACATGACAAATGAATCATAAAATGTATCATAAAAATAATAATAAAAGTATATATATGTATAAAATAAATAACTCAAAGTGCTTTACAAAAGGAGAAACAAAGGCACACAACGCCTTATTTAAAATCAAAAAATAAAATAGGACATAACATGACAAATGAATCATAAAATGTATCATAAAAATAATAATAAAAGTATATATATGTATAAAATAAATAACTCAAAGTGCTTTACAAAAGGAGAAACAAAGGCACACAACGCCTTATTTAAAATCAAAAAATAAAATAGGACATAACATGACAAATGAATCATAAAATGTATCATAAAAATAATAATAAAAGTATATATATGTATAAAATAAATAACTCAAAGTGCTTTACAAAAGGAGAAACAAAGGCACACAACGCCTTATTTAAAATCAAAAAATAAAATAGGACATAACATGAATTATAAAATGTATCATAAAAATAATAATAAAAGTATATATATGTATAAAATAAATAACTCAAAAAGTGCTTTACAAAAGGAGAAACAAAGGCACACAATGCCTTATTTAAAATCAAAAAATAAAATACGACATAACATGACAAATTAATCATAAAATGTATCATAAAAATAATAATAAAAGTATATATATGTATAAAATAAATAACTCAAAGTGCTTTACAAAAGGAGAAACAAAGGCACACAACGCCTTATTTAAAATCAAAAAATAAAATAGGACATAACATGACAAATGAATCATAAAATGTATCATAAAAATAATAATAAAAGTATATATATGTATAAAATAAATAACTCAAAGTGCTTTACAAAAGGAGAAACAAAGGCACACAACGCCTTATTTAAAATCAAAAAATAAAATAGGACATAACATGACAAATGAATCATAAAATGTATCATAAAAATAATAATAAAAGTATATATATGTATAAAATAAATAACTCAAAGTGCTTTACAAAAGGAGAAACAAAGGCACACAACGCCTTATTTAAAATCAAAAAATAAAATAGGACATAACATGACAAATGAATCATAAAATGTATCATAAAAATAATAATAAAAGTATATATATGTATAAAATAAATAACTCAAAGTGCTTTACAAAAGGAGAAACAAAGGCACACAACGCCTTATTTAAAATCAAAAAATAAAATAGGACATAACATGACAAATGAATCATAAAATGTATCATAAAAATAATAATAAAAGTAACAATATGGTTAAAATATTGACAAGGGTGAGCAGCGGCGGAAGCGGTCTGAGAACTTGGGGGACTGTGGAATGGTCAGGGCAGAATTACTTTTCTCCACAACCAGCTCCCTGTATTGTCTCACTGGCTGGGCCTTGTGGACCTGTTCCTGGCGCAAAGTTCAAAGTTCAAAGTGGCAGTGAAAATAGGACAGAACAAAACCAAACAGAGCAAATAATTCAACATGCGAAAGTACAAATATAAAAGGAATTTCCGCACACTTGAATCTGTACAGATTTCACATTTATTAACACATTGACTGCCAGCCGTTTTTTTTTTACTGTAGGTAGCTTCTGCCAGGCCTTTTTTTGAGGATTCTGGCTCATTTTACAAGAGCCGAGCATAATTTTCTGGTTGGACTTTGTGAACACAAAATTCAGAAAAGTACTAATAGAATGTGTGCTTTAGTTTGTAGAGTTAGTAGTTATGTAGATATTAGCCGTTGAGTACAGCATGGTTTCAGCGTCTGGAAATTTATTCAGAGATAAATGGCTTTTTGTGAAATTCGATAGAACAGTCACTTTAACCATTCATTTTTGGCATCAGTAAGACCGTCAGACATTCTAAACAATAGTTTTGAACAGTAATTTCCTCCATAACAGCAGGAAACACCCCTCTCATTCAAACTCCTCCCTCCGTGTGTCTTCTCCTCCTTCCTCCTGGCTCTACAGCGGGCGTGTCAGAAGCGCGTTGCTGCTGCCTGCCTGCCTGCCTGCGTGCCTGCCTGCCTGCTTGCCTGCGTGCGGACGCTCCTTGTGCGAGTCAAGATGGGCCGGGGAATGCGTGGGCGATGGGCAGATGTTGATTCTGGCCTTTCTGAGGTGTTTCAAAGTGTGTTTCACCTATAATCTATTTTGCAAATCGCTCTCCGCTCTCTGTGTGCTGCTGCCTGCGCGGCCGCTCTCGGGCAAGACAAGTCTGGATTACTGTAAAATCGCCTCGCCATTTCCTTGAATGGCTTGCTCCCGCGGCAGTTTTTTCTTTGATTTCGCTCGTCTGGGGGAGCACTGTCAACACTTAGTGGGTCGGTAAAATAGATTATACACATTCAATACCTCCAATAATTGTATAGGAGACGTAAAAGGGATTGATCAACGCCCCACCGTCAAAAAAAAAAAAACGATTTTTTTGACGTATCAATACGTCGCTGGCAGTCAACGGTTGGATTCTGCTTGACGTATCAATACGTCGTTGGCAGTCAACGTGTTAAGCTTTCGGTCGACTAGACCTTCATCAGAGCATACAGATCACAAATGACAGGCAGGCTTAAGACTCCTGCTCTGGTCATCAGCAGTATGCCAAACACCTGTGCACACTCAGGTAGAAGCAACACCTTCTGGGAATTGTAGTTTTTGGTGTTTGTAGTTCTCAGGCTGTGAGTCCCACTGAAGGGACCTACCAGACTAACTGAAAAAAAGTGTGCGGTGGCCCTCCCTCAGAACATGCGAAAGTACAAAAAGAGGATTAAACGCTCACAAAAATAAGGTTTTCACATTTGCATGCAAGACTTTGGCAAAGCGAGGTAAACTGAATTTAAACCTGGACATTTTGTACATGCAGTTAAAAAACATCCACTAGAGGTGTGTGGTAAGGACGTGAGGAGGAAATGTGGTTCTGACACACAAGACCGCCTCCTAATTTCAGTTCTTATTCTTCTTCAGATTCAGATTCAGATTCAGATATCTTTATTTGCCATTGTGTAAAACACATAGGAATTTGTTTTGACATTGACAGTGTGCGCATTCCTTAATCTTTTCCACATATAACAACAAGACAACAACACAAACATAGCACAGTGCAGGAGGTATAGATATAAAGTGCAGAGTTAAGGAACATAGTGCAAAAATGTCCGGTGACACTGCCTAGGGGGCAGGGGTGGGAGGGAACCCAGAGGCATTTAGCAGCCTGGCGGCTGAGGGGAAAAAGCTCAGTCTATGGCGGACCTTTGTAGCCTTCGGCAGCCGCAACTGTCTCCCAGAGGGGAGCAGGGTGAGGAGGCCGTGGCCAGGGTGGGAGGGGTCGGCCATGATCTTTCTTCCTCTCCTCAAAGCCCTGGAGTCATGCAGGGACTTGAGGGAGGGCAGAGGACGGCCAATCACCCTCTCCGCAGAGCGTATCACCCGCTGCAGCTTGGCGAGATCTTTTGCAGCTGCAGCAGGGAACCAGGTGATGATGGAGTGTGTGAGGATAGACTCAATGATGGCTGTATAGAACCGAGCCATCATAGTTCTTGACAGTCTGAACTTCCTCAGCTGCCTGAGGAAATACAGCCTCTTCTGGGCCTTCTTTAGGAGGGCCATGATGTTGAGTTCCCACTTCAGGTCCCGAGAGAGGATCATGCCCAGGAACCGACATGACTCTACTGGGGTCACCTGAGTGCCTCCCAGCATGATGGGAGGGGGCGGGGCTGCGTTCCTCCTGAAGTCCACCACCATCTCCACTGTCTTTAGAGCATTCAGCTCTAAGTTGCTGCACCAACTCCGTAGCCGCTCGATCTCCCTCCTGTAGGCCGACTCATCCCCATTGGAGATGAGGCCTACCAGGGTGGTATCATCCGCAAATTTCAGGAGTTTGACGGATGGGTGGAGGGAAACACAGCTGTTGGTGTACAGGGAGAACAGGAGTGAGGACAGGACACAGCCCTGCGGGGAACCGGTGTTGGTGGACCTGGAGCTGGAAGTGCACTTCCCCAGCTTGACCCGCTGCGACCTGTTGGTGAGGAAGCTCGTGATCCACCTCCGAGTGGACTCCGGCACTTGCAGCAGGGACAGCTGGTGCTCCAGGATGGATGGCAGGATGGTATTGAAGGCCGAGCTGAAGTCCACGAACAGGATCCTGGCGTAGTCGCCTGCAGTGTCCAGGTGTTGTAAGGTGTAGTGCAGAGCCATGTTCACGGCATCCTCCGTGGATCTGTTGGCTCTGTACGCGAACTGCAGTGGGTCCAGTACAGGATCTGTGATGCTCTTCAGGTGAGCCAGGACAAGGCGCTCCAGGACCTTCATGACCACAGAGGTCAGGGCGACGGGTCTGTAGTCATTTAGGCCCGACACCTTGGCCTTCTTGGGGACGGGGATGATGGTCGAGACCTTGAAGCACGCTGGGACGTGACACTGCTCCAGCGAGGCATTAAAGATGTTGGTAAACACCGGGGCGAGCTGGTCAGCGCAGTGCTTCAGGACAGAGGGAGAGACAGAATCCGGGCCGGCTGCCTTACGGGGATTCTGGCTCCTCAGCAGCAGTTTCACCTCTCTTTCCGTGACAGAGAGAGGGGGGTGTGGGGATGAAGGTTGTGGCAGGGGGGGTGGAGGAAGGGTGCTGTTGAGGCGACTCAGTCTCCCTCACGAATACTGTCTTCCATCATGTTGCACTCATGAACCTCACGACTGGACTCAGAGTGACATATTTTGTGTGGTTTATTCTGAAAGGAATAATAATAAAATAAAGTGAGTCGGCTGGCTCTGCAGTGACTTGACCATACCGATGGTGGCAGGCAACTAACAGATGTAAACAAAAATACATATTGCATACAAATCTCTGAATTACATTCATACAAATCCCTGAATTACATTTGCATATTCAAGTAATTATAATTAGACTTCTAGATACAAATATAAAAGTAAATCTAAATATTATCAAATAAAGTAAGATCAGATTCATTAGCAGTCATACACACATACATTCATCTAATATACTATAATAACATTCCCAACAATAACCATTCTCTAAAGTAATTATGTTTCTACAAATAACAAGACAATAATACATTAACCAACTGAAACACTGTCATCCGTGACACATATAGAATATACAGTAACACTGAATCCACGACCATTTACAACACAGACATCCGGGTCATCTGCTCTACGCGTCAATTATAATGGAGCACTCTACTATTAGCATTAACGTGAGTTAGCATTTCACAAAACAAACTAAAACCGGATTCCTTTAAGGTTTAAACCACCCGATCTAGTAATACACACAGAACCCCAACCAAGTAACACATGCTGGCGAGTTAGTCCAACCCTTCATTTAACTGTGTCTGAAGCACAACAGCCCGACCGGCACATAACGTTACTGGACGTGCAAGTATGCTAACGTTAGTTTAGCGCAAAGTACGTTATCTCGGTCGGCACACATCCCAACACAAAACACACAGCCCACAACCAAACATCTTATCAACAGCTTCGCTAGCTAATATACAGTGCCACTGTTATATCAAGGTGCTTGGTGACGTTTTACTGACCTGAAAGGAATAATAATAAAATAAAGTGAGTCGGCTGGCTCTGCAGTGACTTGACCATACCGATGGTGGCAGGCAACTAACAGAACAGCGCGAGCTCACTTCCTCACCATGACGACACTCTTACTTCTTCTTCTTCTTCTTTAGTGTTTTATGGCGGTTGGCAACCAACTTAAAAGTGCATTACCGCCACCAACTGGACTGGATTGTGGAACAGGGGATTCAAAACGAAACAAAACAAACAAAACCCAAAACAACTACTCTTAAATTCTTGTGTCTACCCCAATTTCTTTAAGAAACTTAATAATATGCATATAAATGCTACCTGCTGTTTTCCCTAATAAACCTGGCAATGAAAAATCTTGATGTTTTGCCATTCTCAATGCCTGAAACATAGAATTCCTTTCTGTATTGTATTTCCTACAGTGTAAAAGGATATGTTCAACAGTTTCTGGTTCGCTACAGTGTATACATTTCCCATCAGGATGCTTGCCTATTTTATGTAATGTATGATTGAGAGCTGTATGACCTATTCTTAAACGGGTGATAATGCTTTCTTCCCTTCGTTTCCAACCCACCCTCCTTCCAGCCCCAACCTGCCTTTGTATGTTATATAGATGCCTACCAGTGTCTTGACCATCCCAGTGCTCCTGCCATACTGACTGCACGTATGATTTAATGAATGTCTTGACTTCAGCTTTACTTAATGGAATGTTTATATCTACCTGTTTGATTCTTAATGCTTGTTTGGCTAAGATATCCACCTGCTCATTCCCCTCCACACCAACATGAGCAGGGACCCAAAGGTAGCGTGTAGCTATGCCCTTCACCTCCAACCTGTACATTATATTGAATATTTCATTGATGATATCTGTTCTGAATGCTGATCTACCAGATTGTATGCTTTGTAGTGATGAAAAACTATCAGATGCAATAACTGTGTTGTTTCTTTCTCTCTGCTCCACCCACCTTAATGCTAATATAATTGCCAATAGCTCCGTTGTGTATACTGAAAGATGGTCCGACACCCTTTTCTTAATACAGATCTCACCCTCTGGAATATATACTGCTGCCCCTGCACACCCGGTTTCTGGATCTTTGGAGCCGTCTGTAAATACAAACACTGAATCTGAGTAATGCTGTTCAAAATAGCTCTGGACTACATACCACTTTGGAATTTTCTTTGCCTTGTCCTTTAATACCTGCTGAATGTTGAGGTCTACCTTCGGCAATGGGAATAACCAGGGAGGAATCGAAGATATTGCAACTGTGGGGCTATATTGTAACTTACCCAATCCTATATGTTCTGCCTCTCCATTACCAACCCATCCAAAACTTGTGATATTTGACTCATTGTGTTCCCAACAGTCTTTCAAAATGCTCTTGGCAGGATGTGTGTCACTATGACCCTGGAGATTAACCCAGTA
This sequence comes from Poromitra crassiceps, assembly GCF_964638095.1. NCBI lineage: Eukaryota > Metazoa > Chordata > Actinopteri > Beryciformes > Melamphaidae > Poromitra > Poromitra crassiceps. The sequence continues at coordinate 1,163,398 of NC_139651.1, read as the reverse complement.
TGCTAGCATTAACTTTGCCCTCCTAATCCTCAGAGGACGACACTCTTACGTTCGACTGCTCCAGCTAGACGTACTTAAAGGGACAGGCAAGCTGTATGTTTGTGAATTAAATATTGTGCATGCATACACTTTCAATGTGCCACAATCACCACCAGAGAAAGATGAGTCACCATAAACAGCTGGGCCTCTAAAGGGGAAAAAATATGATTTGTGTTGTATGATATGGTATTGTAGGCACCAGAAATAAACACACTTCACGAGTGGGGTTCAGCGGGTTACCCACGCCTCTCGGCGAAGGGTAGACACACGCTGATCCACTCAGTGTGGCGCGCGTGCAGCCCCGGACATCTAAGGGCATCACAGACCTGTTATTGCTCAATCTCGTGTGGCTGAACGCCACTTGTCCCTCTAAGAAGTTGGACGCCGACCAAAAAAGAAAGAATTAAAACATCCACAACCATCGAAATATTGCAGTCTTTATTTCAACGACATGTTTAATATCAATGTCTAGATCAACTTTGAAGTTGCTAGACTCTAGTTTTGCTCTATAGATCAGCTGAACAATATCCAGCAGCTGGACCAACTCCCGCCCAGCCCGAAAAAGTTGCTGCCCTCTGCTGGTCCTGCAAGCACAGACATTTTTCCATCATCACCCAAAACATTTCCTCTCTGTGTTTTAGAAAAGTTGGGTCTCATCACCACACACAGCACAACTCTCCCACATGACACTTAACACATGCACAAGCCATTGTAGAACATAGAAACAAAAGAACTGAACCAGTGACATACAGAAGTCATGTCAATCTGAGCTGTCAAATCGCAGCTTCGATATCTTAAATCAACGCTTCAATATTTGACATGGGTCGCATAGATGTTTCTGCTGCTTGGACCACCAAATCCTTCAAAGTCTGATTCTCACTGATTTGTTTTCCGAGTCTTCACAACTGGAGTGATCATCATTAGGAACCTTTTTACGAAGGAAATCTCACATGAGTTTAGATTAGAATAAACCTGACATTCAAATCCAAACAAGAGGCACAAAGGTTGTGAGCAAACTTAACATCCCAACAATAGCCAATTCTTTTAGACCTGCAGACAAACGTGAAACACGCAAATCCATTTTTACATTTTTACAAAACGCATATTTTAACTCATTGAGTGCCAATGACGACAATCGTCGTCAATTCAAATAGTAACTTAGAGTGCCAATGACGACGATTGTCGTCAATTGCGTTTTTTGACGGTGGGACGTGGATCAAAGCCTGATGCATCTCCTGTGAAAGTATGGGGGATGTCGAATGTGTAGAAGCTATTTTACGGACCCATTAGGTGGCGACAGTGCTCTCCAGATTAGAGAAAGGTGAGGAAAAACAGCAGAAGAAGCCCCGTGATGAAACGGAAACCGATGCTGGAGCCAGAGCCGTATAGATTGCTCTGGCTGGAGCTAACGTTAGCTGCGAACAGCAGTCAATCCGCTCCCACAACTGAGCCCCTCTGTCTCTGCTGCATAGTTTCTCCACATGATTAGCCGCCAGAAAAGCAGCACCCGACGCCGAAGGGCCAAACCATTCTCAGCAGTCCGGTTTGGCTTTTCGGTGTCGCGCTGGGAGCCGGCGCACAAAAACGGAGCGCTCCGAAAATAGACGCTGGGTGCGTGTTAGGCTGTGTGTTAGCGTGGGGTTGAGTTTCTCCCAGCTCCGCCAGCAGGCAGGCTGTGTGTTGGTGTGGGGGTGAGTTTCTCCCAGTTCTGGCATGCAAGCTGTGTGTTGGTGTGGGGATGAGTTTATCCCAGGCAGCTCCATGCAGAGATTCGTCGCCTGACGCAGCTAGCAGAGATTCGAGCAGAGCCACCAGAGACACTCCCACAGAGGAGGAGTTTGCAGTTGAGGGGGGTGGGGGTGCTGTTTTATTGAAGGAAATTACTGTTCAGATGTTTCAGGTCAGAAAATATTAGCTTCAGAGTCAGTGATTTGCTTGAAATGCTTCATTTCACAAAAGGCTCATTATCTCAGCTTCTAGTCTGAAACGTCTGTTTTTGGTGAAATCAACCTATTTTCTCCGGCTGATAACTAAAGAACGGAAAATGATATCAATAAACTTTTTTCGCTGATGATACAATAGAGTCTCATTGTTCTTTGTGCGTGTTCGGTGTTTACATAGTAATATCACACGATATTCTGTGGGCCTCGAGAAATCACTGAAAACGCTCTGAAAGGGCTGGCACTGGGAGCATCCGTTTTCCAAAAGTGGCTGGCACTCAATGAGTTAACACCCCCCCCCCATCCCCCAAAATCTGATACCGGTACATATAAACCAGTTATTTGATCAAATTATTAATATTTATCATCTAAATTATGTATACAAATACATTCTGAATACTGTATTTTGGAGATACTTTTTGTCAGTTCCAGAAGCATGTCTGCAAAAGCATGATCTCCCTCCCCGCCTCTCTCCTCGTCCCGTATCAGCTCAATACAGAACACGTCTTTTAGTTTCCAACTACGGGACGATTCCGTATATTAAGTGACGGTTGGCAACCCTACTCACGACGTACTGTGAGTGTTGCTCATGTGAGTGTGCCCAGCATGTAACAGGATGTGAGTTGCCAGAACTGCATGAACTGTATAACCAGCGGTGCCTCAGGAGGTCCCTGAAGATCAACAAAGACACAAACCATCCCCACAACAACCTGTTCTCCCTGTTACCCTCAGGGAGGAGATACAGGGTTCCAAAAGCACGCACAAATCGCTTGAGGAACAGTTTCTTCCCGCAGGCCACGAGACTCCTTAACATACACAAATAGTGTAGTAGCCGTACTGTACCGTACTGTAGCTGTTACCATTACGTATGTCTAGTGTTTAATTGTATGTTTAATAAGGTATATGCTATTTGCACCTGTATGTCAAATACGTCGAATTTAAAATGTTTAAGCACTTCTAAAGTATGCACATGACATGTGCACCTATGTGCAGTGAATATGCCACTGTCTCTGACTTGTCTTATCACTATAATACTGCCTTATTGCTTGTTGTGTCTCTTGTTGTTTTTGCACTCATATGCCCTGTTATATGTTGTAAACGGAGTCCACAGCACAAGAATTTCACACGTGATACTTGTACCATGGAGTGACAATAAAAATCTTGAATCTTGAATCTTGAATTACATTTGGAAAGTAACTTGCCCAACACTGCATGTAATATCTTACTTTTGTAATGAGTTACCCCCAACACTGGGGGGGTAGTGAGTATCTATCTACACTGTAGATCAGGGGTGTCAGACTCATATTAGGTAGAGGGCCGGATTTGTTCAGCTGAGACCTCATGGGGGCCGGATTTTTTTTTTTTACTAAAATCAATTCGACTCATTTACCCATTTACTTCACAAAAGAAATACTGCTCTTTCCATTTCTCTTGAAACTGCCTGCATTCCGTGTCAACCTTTCTCTTTTTCGACAGCATCTTGTTGATTCCTTTGTTTTTTGGTAGGTAGCCGAATGCGCGATTAAATTCCAGCGTGGCATCATGGCGGCTTTGTTTACACCTGATGACCTACTGACATACTTCCTTGTAGTGCAGGTTAATTAACTTATGAATGAACTCTTAGCTTGCTTATTAGCCACACGTAGTTCATGATAATGGGGTGCGAATTTAATAATAATAATAATTTAATTTTTTTAAATTTATTTTTATATTCCAAAACATCTCGCGGGCCGGATGAAACCTGCCCGCGGGCCGTATCTCTGACATCCCTGCTGTAGATAGATCGATACTTTTCTTTTTCCCGGAAAGTGTTGTACACATATTATAGTATTTTTTTTGTGTGTGCAACCATGTGCAAGCATGGGCTCCTGCTGCCTTCACATTCACAGTATAGTCCTGCAGGCAAGGTTAGCATAGCGCCTCATCCTGCTTTTTCTTGGAACTGAACCAGGCCTGAGTGAACTTCAAACCCTGGCCAAATAGCCTACTTGGGTTTTAGCCTGGGGGAAATCTTATGACCGCTGGCTATCTGGTCACTGTGCTGAGGCGAGTCACACTGTCACAACACTACCGTAGCCATGCCCTTGCCCAGAGCTACTGGAGCAATATAGGTGGCGAGGAACATCTGCAGTCAGATGCTGGAGACATGTTTTGTCTCAGTCATCTTCTATGTGAGGGTGTACAAATCCATACTGTCTTCTTCATGACATCATGCCAGACGTGTTGGTGTGGTTACTCACTAACTTACAGCTCCATCAGCAAATCATGTTGATCATAGATTTTTTTTGTCTCTGCTTGTAGCTACTGTATGTTGTATTCATTCGGGCTGTGATCAAAAACAATAAGAAGAAGAAAAAACATTTTCAATTCCTGTTTTTCTTTATCTCAGAACAATATCATCAGCACCACCACAAGAGAGAAAAAACTCCGCTTGTACTAAAAATGCTGCCAAAGAAGTTGACAATTTCACTTCCTATTTGGGTGTTTGCAGATTTGACACAACCCAGCAGCGTTTGCATGCGCTCGCTTTAGAATTGCTCTCTGCATCGGCGCAGAGGGCAGAATATGAAATCTATGGACGACACCAAAGGTTCTTTCACTCTTTCATTCATCAAACCCTCATTTTTGTCCACAGTGACTTCTAAGAGGAGGCGGCAGCTGCAGGCGGGGATAAGGCTAACGTGGACTCAACAGATAATGTTGTGATTTGACACACACATTTAGAACTATAGGGACGATCTCGTGGTGCCACACAGACATAGCGTCTCAGGGAATGGAAGTCCAATAGATGCCATAACAAGACATGCATCAGAGCTTTAACTCAATGCGGCCGTTCAAAACCAAAATCATACTTTTGTCGAATTTAATAAGGTCGACAGATCATGAAGTGAACATGACCGCTATGGGAGGAAGAACATATTCAAAACAAGCAATTTGTGTGCGAATACAAGTCGGTATTTTTCTCCCGAGGGTTATTCCTCCATCTGCAAAGCATTGTTAGACAACACATACTGTACGCATCATCATGGCGACGTGCAAATGATGGGCGAAAGCGTTTAAGTACGCTATTCACACACAATGAAAAACACTGAGGTGGCACCAACATGCGGAGCACATATTGCTCGTTTGTGAAGCGAGACAAGCTACGGCGGTTGCATATATAATAAAGAGGCAATTATCTTCTCCACGCTTGATGCTTGGGTGGTGCAGCCTAGTCCAGCTTACGCCTCTGAAAGCTCCTCTCAGGTCTAAATGGAGGCGGCATGCTTAGAGGCACCCATAGTAAAATATGCAGAGGATGGTGGTAGGGGCTAAGGTCTGAACATCCAATTTCAAAAGGGAAGGGACCATTTACTCCAGTCTCTCTCTAAATAAACAATTGAGAGAGAGGTGGATGAGTGAACTTGGCAAAGGGCCTCCATTTTGAAGGTGGTGTAAACCGCAATGTAAAGTGGAGCTGTAGCATCAAGTTTTTTGTTTTGTTTGTTTTTGAAAATATTCCACTGTTAAGTTTGCCCAGTGAGAACTTCTCTAGGCTATTGTTTGAAACTGTGAAACGGCAACACATTCTCACTCCCGACCCGTCAAAAACGGACGTTTGATCAGGACCCTTCACCCTTTTCCGTCACTTTATAATGGGGTGGGGTACCCCTTTCTCAGCATCTCGTGGTTTTTTCTCAGACTATAATCGTACATGAAAATTGATCATCGTTGCATCCCTAGTCCCCAGTGAGAAAACACCCGAGAGGTTCCTCCTCACCAGTGATCATTGTCGCACAAAGATTGCCATGCAACACATTGGATTCAGACAGGTGTGGAAGCTGGCAGTAAGGGGACATGTAGAACAAGGGGCAGTCTGCTGAACTTCAGATGTCAGGCTCATCTTTGTGTGTTCTCCTTCTAATTGGACAGGTCAGACTCTGCACTCACGGCAGATACGACGACCCCGACATGGATTTCTATCACTTAGCAATAGTTCACCCAAAAATGAAAATTCTGACATTATTACCCTCATGCCCAATGAACAGTGTTGGGCAAGTTACTTTCAAAATGTAATATACTACATATTACTAGTTACTTTCATTTGAAAGTAATAAGTTACTTTACAATATTACTTTCTGTGTAGAGTAACTCGTTACTTATTACACTACTTTTTCATTACTTTTACCAAAACAACAGCAGCAGCAGAATGACATCGCCGCCCCGGAACCATCCCGAAAAATTATTTCAACCGCCTTGAAGTCAGTGTAAACCATCCAAAATTCGAAATGTTATTCTTTTGTCTTGTTATTGTCATCTATAGTGGTTATTTGCATAAAAACACAGTTTGATTAGGAAATGATTGTATCTTTTTTAAATATGTGCTTTGATTTAATAAAATGTAACTCAATTTGTAACTTGAGTTACTTGACAAAGTAACTCGTATAATATTACTGAAATCCTATAAGTAATAAGTTATATTACTGAGTTACTGCTAAAAGTAATATATTACATGTAATATGTTACTTTTGTAATGAGTTACCCCCAACACTAAGCGCAGGTGAAATGTGTTAAATAGTCCATATAGCACACAGGGCTACCAGCACAACTTTGTAGCAGCTTCTCTACAACAACTGAAGTCAATATTGACCTTTAAGCCCAATTTATCCTTGGTCTGTCGACACTTTTGAAACCATCACCGAGTAGTCCCTCCATGAAAAAGTCCAACATGACTGACGTTTACTGTGGACATAGATACTGATGATGATAATGATGATGATGATGACGACGTGTAATGGAACCGTGTGTACTTGTACATCGAGTGACAATAAACATCTTGTATCTTGTATTAGATCTTGAAAATGGCCTTGCGTTGGTCTCGTCTCGTCTCGGCCAGACTAGATGGTAGGTGGTGGAGTCCTTAATCACGTTGGACAATAACCTCCGCTTCAATCAGCACACTGACATTCACAGACGCTGCCAACGGAGACTTCCAGCTAGTAAAACATCACAGCCCCTCATCTCCTCCTCCTATTACTCACATCTTCAGCCTTAATGGCCCTGTCATTCTCCAGTCAATCAACACTGACATCAACAGATGGATATAGCCTTAGTTACCACCACTGTCTCTATGGGCTAGAACAGAAATATTGAACCACAAATGACTCGTATCTCATATAGCATCTATTCCCCTTAAATCTCCTCAAAACTGGTTCAGAGACATCGAATCCCTTTTTATTCAATTCCGTTGGAATAACAAAATGCCCGGAATGACTTACGAGAAATTAATTATACCGAGATCCAGGGGTGGGCTAGGAGTCTCGGATCTATTTCAGTATTGTCTTGCATACAATGCAAAGTATCCATTGACTTGAGCTATAAACCCAACTCCCTGGTAGGCGGCTGGGAATGGCTGGATCAGGCCATCATATCTGGGAAAGAGAAAATACCCTCTCCCTCATTGTGGTAGCATCCCTAGACCACCACCCCTGTTGGATAACACTATTATTAGATTGTCTCGCTCTATTGTGAAGCAGCTGCGCATGCAGGAGATTTAGCATCGAGGGGTTTTCTCTTCCACGCTGCCCCATCTGGTGTAACCTTCAGCTGGAGGATGCACTTTAAGTCATCAAACCTGGCAGTGCCTTGGCATTGCAGCAGTTGGGACAGATCTTTAGAGATAAAAATCATTTCACCAACTTAAATATCAGTCTGGCCTTTTGGATTCTTAATTTTCAACGTAATGCGCAACTATCATCTGTTATAAATAGGACATGTCATTTAAAAGAGCTGCTGCCTCATGCCTGGAGTGGGATCAGCTTTTTAAGAAGGCAACCTTGTCGAGAGGTGTGGTTTAAAAATATGAATAGCTTTAATGTGTAGGGTTGCCCCTAATGCGTATTCTGATGTACAGCTGGCTTTGAAAGCGTGACCTTCCATATATCCTTGACTGCTTCTCAGTGGAATTTGGAGGTTGGCTCTGAGCTCTAAATGTGTGCGATTTAGGGTTACACAAGATTCTGAGTAGAACATATTCTTTTCCCTTGTTAGATTATCCAAGCTGGTGACACACACCAAGATTTATGCTGGCACAATTGTGGCAATTACTCTACAATGTAGCAATTACCTGCTACATTTTAAATTTGTTCACAAAGTACTGGCAAAAATTGGCGGACCCTCTGCAGTACCTCTGTGGACCCCCTGGGTGTTCCAGACCGCCTGTTGAAGACCACTGTACTACAAGACGAAAGACTGGCGACCACCACGAAGAGAACCGGGGGAGCCGGCGATGTAACGAGGACGTAGCGACCAAGAAGTAGCCAGTTGTCGCTCCGTATATAAACTACACGTGAAATTGGACTTTTGCGTGTTAAATGCACATCTTTTTAACACATTCACTGCCAACAACGTGTAAACACGTTTTCAGAATCCAGCTGTTGACTGCCAACAACGTGTAAACACGTTCTTGGCATCGATTTTTTTTTTTTAACGGGGGGTTGTGCATCTAACCCTTTTACATATCTTATATAAGTATTGGACGTGTACAACGTGTACAACCCATTCCACCGACCCACTAAGTGGCGACAAGGAAGTAGGAAGGCAAGCAAAAAGCAGTGTGATCCATTTCCATTCTCATGAAAATGGATTGGCGGAGGCGCTTTCGTTTTCGCGTTGATTGCTGGCGGTGCGGGATTGCAAACTTGCATCGTGGATTGCGGATGGAGCACACTTTGAGGCACGCAGCGTAAATATGACCAGAGTCGCAGGGGCTTCATCGGAGCTCTCGGCCAGGGCTCCGGGAGGCGGGCGAGTCCAGCCGGGCTTCCTCGGGGAGCGGCCACGCAGACAGGCACAGCCAGGCACTGCGGCAGCGGGGCAGTGAGGCTGGTGACAAGCAGCAGGCCATTTTGCCTTGCAAAATTGGAATTGGAAACAGCCATAAAAGGCTTTTAGAATGGGATTTTCAACCCATTCTTTTTTGTTTCTTTTTCGCTCTAATTTAGAGTAATTTAATTTCTATTCAGAAATTTATTTGAGAGGTCGAGAGTATGAGAAAGTGAATTTGCACAGGTAGGAAAGTGCTTGTTACACGGCGCTGCAGCCAAGAAGAACGCCCACGGAGGGAGGAGTTAAGCAAATCTCCCTCTCGCTCTCTCCCTCTCTCTCTCTCTCTCGCTCTCTCTCCCTCCCTCCCTCTCTCTCTCTCTCTCTCTCTCTCCCTCTCCCCCTCTCACTAGGATTAAACCTAGTGCGTCTCCCTCCCGAGAGGGAGGGATTGTGACATAGATTGTCTCCCTCCCGAGAGGGAGGGAGAGAGAGAGAGAGGGAGGGAGAGCGAGAGGGAGGGAGAGAGAGAGAGAGAGAGAGAGAGAGAGGGGGAGGGAGAGCGAGAGGGAGGGAGAGAGAGAGAGAGAGCGAGAGGGGGAGGGAGAGAGAGAGAGAGAGAGCCAAAAATGAATGGTTAAAGTGACTGTTCTATCCAATTTCACAAAAAGCCGTTTATCTCTGAATATTTTTTCTGACGCTAAAACCATGCTGTATTCAACTGCTAATGCTTACATAACTACTAACTCTACAAACTAACTCTTTTAGACAGAGAAAGTACACATTCTATTAGTACTTTTGAGATATTGTATGTTCACAAAGTCCAAGCTGAAACGAATCCTCGGCTCTTGTAAAATGAGCCAGAATCCTCAAAAAACGGCTTGGCAGAAGCTACCTACAGCAAAAAAAAACAGCTGGCAGTCAATGTGTTAAAGTGTAAAACTATGGTATTTGTAGGCAATGGGGTGAGACCAAGTCAAATATACATCTGCAAGCCTATATGGGAAGCAACTCTTGAAATGTACATAGATTGTCACATTATTGGCATGATTTATTTCGATATGTTGTTCATTTTGGCCTCTTTTCATGCCAATTCTGCCTCCAGGTTTTCTCCTTGAGATTAGTTTTTGATTGATGAATGGAAGTTCCTGTTGACAGTAAATTAAATCGTCATTAAAGTAAAACCTTGGTGAATGTTGCTGTTGATTGGCACCTGTTGGAATGAGCCTTAACAAATCCCATGGCTATTAGTCACAAAAGGGGGAAAAAACTGTCAATCTTTTTGTTGTTTTATTTTTTGGTTTGTTGCTTGGTGTTTATCTGTTATTTCTTTATGTGTACTTAATGTGTCTGTACCTCTGTGAGATTATATTTATGTGTAATTTGCCTTAAAATTAAAATAAAAATAAAAATACAGTACAAGTGGATGTAAAAGGGATTGTTTGGGCACAGTGGCAGCAGTAATATAGGAGTAGCAGCAACCGCGGTGGTAAAGAGAGAGCTGAGTCACAAGGCAAAGCCTTTCAAATGACAGACTGATCTGTGTTCCAACCCTCACCTAGTCACAAGCTCTGAGTAGTGGCCAAAAAGAATCACATTACAGATACAAGCAGCGAAGATGAGATTTCTCCGCTGCTGCCGGCCTCGCTCTCTGTGACAGGGTGAGAGGGTGAGGAGTTCAGCCATCCAGGAGGACATTCAGAGTCAAGCTGCTGCTCCTCCACGCTGAGGAGCCAGCCACCTGGTGACGGCGCTCAGCTACACCGGTGTGTGTTTCTGTTCCATCTGTTTGTGTTCAAAGTGTCAGATCACAGCCATTTGCCAGATCTGGATCATAGGTGCAACTCTGGAGATATCGTATGTGCTTTTGTCAGACGACACCTATTATATAATAATGTCCGGGTTGACAACGGCTGCCTCACGGAGCAAACGGAGTCGCGGGAAAAACTGAGATAAAAAATCTAATGGATAAGTCTAGTTAATTAACATCTTCACTAACGTTAGTTTGGAGGCCTCATTTAATTGGACCAAAGAATAAAAAATCCAAAAAAACAGCTTGAGTTCACCCAAAACTAGCAGCTAGTCCCACCGTGAGCTGTCACTGTTGGGTATATTTGGTTTATCAACACAGTACATAAAATTAGCACAACCAAATGTCAGATAGGTCGGACCACCATGTTTAGGGTATATATCTTTACGGCTGAAAATGACAACACAAATAAACAATGAAAAGGTTTGTGATATCTCCACCATTCAAATCAATCAGCAGGTGTCTGTCCGGAAGTGAGTGTCGTTAACACGGCGTCGGCGTCTATGAAGGCAGGCCCTTTGGTTCAGCTCTCTCCCTCTCCTCTCTGCTGCAGCAGCACGTTTATGGTGTAAGGTAGTCTCTGGTTCTTTCCTTTATTTATTCATTCACCTTAAGAAACTCAGTAAATGTCTGGCGTTGTATCCATTATAATGTTCGGCATTCGAGTCCGCCATGACAGCAACAAGAGCAGCAAACCTGGGCTTTCGCAAAAAGGAAATTGACTCAGTTACAGGTAAACTAAACTCATTAACAACATCATTTCTGATTAACCCTGCTATTGTTTTTATTTATTAATTATGTTTATTATGTTTTTTTTCAGCTTGATACTTGACTTTTCCTAATTTCATGGGGGAAACTAAACCAAGTGTAACATGATACTTTTTCAACAATTTTCTCTCTGTTTGAACCATCAATCTTTGGGGGTGAAAGAACCGTAACACCAAATGGGAGGCATCAGCGATAATGCAACTGGAGCGGATGGCCTTCTGGAGAAAGGACGAGGAATGGGAAATGCGAAATGCTTGAACCTTTCCTGTTTTAAACAACCTTTGTGGCCTTCGAGTGTAGATTTCTGAGTTTACGAGGTGCACTTGAATGCACCATGAAATGCCTGCAGACGCAATCGATTTTTTAAGTGGAGACAGATAGCGCGACTGCACCTCCGCAGCGGAGGTGAGCAGCTCTCTTCGGGTGCATCATGCCATGGAAACGATGGATTGGGTTGATTTAAAGAGAGAGTGGTGGCAACGGAGGTCCAAAATGCTTCGTCGTCATATGACTCGCGTATAGTGTGCAGGGGAATAGTTCAAGCAAGTATGTTTGAATGCATAAAATAAAACTGATAATATACAATTTTACACTTGAAACGTGTTACCCTTTCATCACAAACGGCCCATTCTGCTGCAAATCAAGAGCGCTGCTTAATCAAGAACCATACTTCCGGGAACTATTGGGAGGTAGAAAATGTATAATAAAGGGTCCATTGGAGTGAATGGAGATGACGCAACTCTTATATCTCTATGGGGTTTAGGCATTAGGAGGTTGGGTTTAGGGTTGGGTATAGGCATGGAAAAGTTACGATTGGTTGGCTTTAGGCATGAAGAATGATGATTGGTTAAGGTTAGAGTAAAATATCAGGGTAAGGTGAGTGGCGTCAGCGGAGGACCAACACGCGTGACTCATTAGCCAATGAACAGCCAGGAAGGGGTCTCGCGCTACTTTTGAATGATAAAATAAAGCTGATAATGTACAATTTCATAAAAATAAAAACAAAAAAAACTTTCAAAGTACAACACAAACTGTCCATTTTGCTGCAGCTCGACAGTGCTGCTTAATCCGCAACCTTACTTCAGGGAACTCTTGACAGTAAAAAACTGGTCCATTGGAGTGAAGGGAGATGTCGCGACTCTTCTATACACCTGTATGTGACCATGTAAGAAAGCCAGGTACTCTACATAAATTGACAACGCCACCTTGGGAATTTCACCCAAAGAATCAAACCAAACTTGGTTTTACCCTTTAAAAAGAGGAGCAGAGGCAGAATGTTCCAAGTATAAAATGTACAAAGTTTATTGAGACACGGGTTCAAGTTTAAAAGGCCCGAATGTTAAAAAGCTAGACAGTATAAAACAATAAAAACACTAAAGTGTACAAAATGGATGGCGCTAGTAGCCAGGAGGAGGGGTTGGTTGTCCCCAGAGAGAGAGAGCTCCAGAGAAGTAGGCTATCCCAATGGATTAAGACCACAAATGTGGTTTCACTACAAAAAGCACAGTCAGATCACTCTTGGTGAAATGTTTGGCCTCTTGACCAGTAAGGACTTCAGTTCGGTAATAGTTGACTATTGCGTTGACCTTATAGACTGGGAAGGTCAGACTGGGAATGTTTTCTGCCATTGTTGCGGTTTCGTGACGATAGAAATCTAACGTTTTACTGAGACAAACAACTAACAGTCAGTAACTGTCTCAACAATGATACACGGAAATCAGAGAGTGAGGGATGAGGAGAGCTCAACCCAAGAAGGCCAGTATTTATTGAGAGGCACCTAACTGATCAGCAGCACCTGTGCTGGAGTGGTGTGCATCACTGGGGGAGGGAACCTGATTAGAGTGGGCCAGACCTTATGTCAGCCTGGCTACATATATATACGTCTCTGGGGTAAGGCAATCAGAGGCAGAAGGGGAGGGGTTGGCGCAATAGGGGTAGAAACGATAACTAATAAATAACACATTTGGTGTGGCTGTATTGTTGTCCAGGTGGAAACCGTCGAACAGTAGGCTGTTGTGAGTACAGTGAGTGCCAGGTTGTAATAAATACAAATAGTGTAGTAGCTGTACTGTACCGCACTGTAGCTGCTACCATTATGTATGTCTAATGTTTAATTGTATGTTTACTTAGGTATATGCTATTTGCACCTGTACGTCAAATACGTCGAATTTAAAATGTTTAAGCACGTCTAAAGTATGCACATGACATATGTGCACCTATGTGCAGTGAATATGCCACTGTCTCTGACTTGTCTTATCACTCTACTGCCTTATTGCTTGTTGTGTCTCTTGTTGTTTTTGCACTCATATGCCCTGTTATATTTGTACTATGTTGTAAACGGAGTCCACAGCACAAGAATTTCACACGTGATACTTGTACCATGGAGTGACAATAAAAATCTTGAATCTTGAATCTTGAATTACATTTGGAAAGTAACTTGCCCAACACTGCATGTAATATCTTACTTTTGTAATGAGTTACCCCCAACACTGGGGGGGGTAGTGAGTATAAAAATCTTGAATCTTGAATCTTGAATAACGAGATAGCGGGAGAAATATGGGAGAATTGTGACCCCGACAGGAAACCAGTCAACTGGTCAAAGTCTCCCGGGGGGTTGGCAAGTATAAAAAAAAACACGATTTCAGACGGACAAGCCCGTCTTTTATTGTCACACGAACACTTCAACACATGCATGCGGCCACAAACACACACTCATGCTGACGGTGGCCGGTGAAGTTTGTCCTCTGCATTTGACCCATCCAGGCTTGTCCTTTCCTCCAGGGGGCAGGCCAGGAGCAGTGGTCGCTTTTTCTTTCCAGCGCCCGGGGACCAACTTCAGATGTTGTCGTCACTGGTCGGATGACGATCTTCTGCATGTTTTTAGTGGGGGGGTTATGTACGGAGGAACCCCCTGGGGAGTACGGGGAGAACATGCAAACTCCACACAGAGAGAAAGGCCCTTTCGATGAGACAGTCCACCTGGGCAGTAGGCACTGAAGATATGGGGGGGTCACAACTCCAGCGCCCACAGCGTCCCAGGCGAGAATCGAACTCAGGACCTTCTAGCTGTGAGGCGACAGCGCTACCGACTGCGCCACCGTACCCCCTACAAAAAGAGAATATAAATTTGATCTTTGTTAAGGCTAAATATAAAACCGCCGAAAATGATTTGTGATGGTGTGGGGACAGGACACACATCTAACGTCAAAAGCATTTCAGTCATTGGCAGTGATGTATCAGGATTTAAAAATATTTCATATCCTTATTAATAGGACTTGTGTTGCTTTACAAATGACCACTGAAGCCTCGTAAATAGAGCAGAGCACAGACTGAGAAGTGTGAGGGTCAGTGAAGGAAGCATTAGCACAAACTGAAAATAACCACCAAACAGAGCATTCCTCACGTGAAGGTTATGTTTCTTACTACGGACAAACACTTGCTATAACAATATGGACAGGAATTTAGAATAAAATAAAATAAGAGGAAATCAGTCCATTTCTCAAAACATCGACACTCAAGCACAAAAAAAGGTATTTAAAAATTGCAGGGTGCACTATATAATGTGCCACACGACATGCTCATCATGTCATAACTGATGGAAATTCTACAGGAAGTTGCCGTGCTCCAGGCGAAGATTTTTACACTGGGAGCTGAGAAATGTCTATATGAGACATAAGAACCTCTCGCTACATCTGCGGCTAACCAGAATGCTACAACTTATCAAAGCAGTGCTAACCAAGATGCTACCGCTAATATGATAAACCTACAATGGACGATTGCTTCTTTCCCGAAACTTGAGGGGGACCCGGACAGATTGTTTCCACTGACACCTGGAGCCAAAACGAATGATAATGTTTACAAGGGGAAATACCAGAATGTAAGAATGAGCTGGAATAAGCACTTTTATGAATGGGAAACTGGGAGGAAATAATGATTTCGTTCACAAGTGGGACATGGAATTAACACCGGCACACAGAAGGAGCACAAGGCCCACGGAGACCGGGAATCTGGGTCAGAGGTGAAGGAGAAAGATAACTCCTTGTGGGAGACTGTGCTTCTGTATCAGTGCTGTGAACAATGAGAGGCTCATCTCATGCAGCTACAGTGTATCCAAGTGCCATGGTCAGTGATATCACTTTTCTCCCAGGTACAGTATCTATTATTTTAAACGACCAGCAAAGGTCGTTTAAATTTGCTGGTTGACACCAGCAAATGGGAATCAGAACTGCTAAAACAAGATTTCTCTCAACTCTTTACCAGCCTGTCTTGATGAGCCAGAAATACAATCATTTACCCGTGGACCTCTTCCAACTATTGACAGAAAGATAAATACATTCAGCTGGCTACTTGCACTGAATACGTGGTTCTCTAATGTGAGTCTCAAGCGATACATTTCATTGATAACTTCAACCTGTTTTGGGGAAGGCAAGGATCTCTTTAGACGAAAGGGTCCCCACCCAAACAGACGTGGACTCCGACGGCCCGACAATCTTCGACGCTGCCTGAGGCGCCAAGCAACTTCCTGCCCTACTCTCCACCAGCGAAAGGCTCCTCCCCAGAAAGAGTGTCCACTCCAGGGTGCCAACGGTGACCCTGCTCCACCTGCCCTCTCTTTGGTTCGCCTTTCCACACTCCCCCACCTCTGCCCTGGACTCCCCCTCTCTCTGACTCGCAAGCATTCACTCCCGCCCCCCTGTCACTCCTCTTATAGGTTCGTCACCCAGATGGAGGTGGATTTGGTGAATTCTGGTATGAAAAAGATCCCACTAACCCCTCCACCATGGCCAGGTCACAGGTATTGCCATCATGTATATACAACCACCACCACGACCACCACTCTCCATTCACCCCCCCCCCCACACCACCACTCTCCATTCCCCCCCCACCACCACTCTCCATTCACCCCCCGAGTTCAACCATTGTGTCTTCAGCCACACAACTGGCTTCTAAGGCTTTGAACAGCACGAGAAGAACGCCTGCGATCAGTGTCGGCAGCAACTAGGGCACTCTGGGCCTCTGCTGTTCCAGAACTGTTATTCATAAATTATCCTATAGCAAGCTGTGGCCCTGGGAGAGAACAACCTTCCCAAATACAATAGCCGCAGTGTCAAGACAAAGATTACACGTTGTAAAGCAGGTCACAGTAAAATCTTCCCAATCCTACAAATTTGCTTCACATTCCCCCGGTAAGCAAAGTATATCAGGGCCTGCTCCAATAAATCTAAAACTAGCCTGGTGAAGGAGGGCTGCTTTGCCGATTTTCATCAAGCTTTTGTGTCATAACAATGTCGTTAGTATGTGCATAATGAGCAATGTGTAACTTCCCTCCATCTAACCTGAGCTCGCAGTTCATTCACAGGCACTTCTGTCTCCAAATGACGTGTTTTACATCATTTGGAGACGGAAGAACAGATGTTCTGTGTACATTTATGTTGCTCAAACTACAGAATTTATAGTAACACTTTATTTTAAGGTACACTTATTAACCACTAACAAGTTTCCTATTAGCATGCATATTAGTAGCATATTAGCTATTTATTAGCCATTATAAAGCACTTATTAATGTCTTATTCTGCATGATCATATTCTACCACTAGTAGGCCATTAACTAAGAGTTTTCCCTCAATAACCTCCTAATTACTGCTTATTGATAGTAAATAAGCAAGTTGTTGTGCATGAATTATGATCTTTAAAGGCTTTGCTAGGTATGGGAATTATAAGGTGGTAATACCACAAGAATAGTTATTCTTAATAAATATGGTCTATTCCTATCTTAGAAAACACAAAACTACAAGTATTACTAGTGTCCAAATTAACTCCAAATTAAGTCTTTATCACTCAGAATATGTTCCCCATTCTAAAGTGAGGTCTTGTAATAATTCACTAGTAGTTTAACACTTATCCCAAACACGTTCCCTATTCTAAAGTTTAAAATAGCCTATCAAATACAACTTGGTTAGGTTTTGGTATAGTTTCTATTTTCAACTTTATTCGGTCTGGCTTGAGAGGGACTGAGTATTTTGTAACATGGCTTAAAACTCTGACAAGAACACTGACTCCCACTGTCTCACCCCCTTCCTGTTTCTTCTTCAAGAATCCTGAACTCCCACAAAGTGTACCCATCAGACAGAATCTCATTTATACTTAAGTCTCCCTACAATTTCACCACTTATTTAAAAACCGACATTTTAAACTTTAAAACGTTTTCTCTCATTCCATCGGGTCGACTAAATTTGCCTCTGGCAAGGCCAGTCAGTCTGCAGCTCACATAACCTACTATTTGGATTTGCTTTTGGAATTGATTTATATATATTTTTTATTAATTGGCTGCAAAGTTAGGTGTTGTTAATACATTTACTGTATAATTTTTATATGCATTTTATCCACAGATTTCTGGCCTATAGGGATATGCCAAGGTTTTTGCATCCAGTAACGTTAGCCGTTTCTTGCATGTGTTGAATATGCTCAGGCTCAAACCCAAATTACACAGGAGGCATTTAATTAGCTTGGGGGGGGCACTCCAAGTGGGGTGGGTGGACCTTGGGTTAAAAAAAAAGTTTTTTTGGGTTGCTTTTTTCCCCAATATTTTATTTATTTGACAGAGCATAAGAACAAATTCAAGCTCAGACACAGGAAGAAGAAAAAAACATTTATATGTTATCAACATTCCAACGCCAAATTGTGGTGCTACTGTACCAGCCGCATTACTGTAGGTGCTTATGTTATGTGCTTATAAGAGGTGTTGCGGATGGGATACCACACAAGTGGTCCATGAGAGAACAGCTGGGCAAGTTACTTGTCTCTTTTAACCTCGTCAAAGTAAGCCAGGAACGGGTCCCATGATAGTTGAACATTTCTTCAGTGAGACATCTAACTGACACCATGTCCATCAGCCAGAGCTGAGAGGAAGGTGCAGGCGGGAATATCTCATTTTGAATGACTAGCTCACTCACTAGCATTGCAGGCGCATGCAAATAAGCACAAACACAACAGCAAGCAAGAGCATGATTACAGCATTACAAACACACACACCGCACGCATAAATCAACACTGATCAACAGCATTGGGGCGTAAAAGCGCACAGCGGTGCAAATATGCCCAAATCAACAACCCCACATGATCAACAGCATTGCGTAAAAGCGTAAAGCCGCACACGTGTGCAAATATGCCCAAATCAACAACACAGCATGATGATCAACAGCATTGCGTAAAAGCGCACAGCGGTGCACACGTGCACAAATACAGTATATGCCCAAATCAACCATACAGCATGATGATCAACATTACATAAAAGGCACACAGTGACGGCGCGCAATCAATTAACAGCACTGTGTTTTGTGCAAGGCATACAAATAAACAGCATGAGAGAACAACAGCAGCATTATAGGCCCTATGCTTGTCCAACAACACTAACTGACCTCTGAACAGCAGAAAAGATACATACAGTAACATGAAAATAGTCTACTCACCAGAGGTAGCCACTGCAGCATGGTCTGTAGGTTCTACACATAGCCTGGGTAAACCCAGCCTGCC
Source organism: Poromitra crassiceps (assembly GCF_964638095.1). Taxonomy (NCBI): domain Eukaryota; kingdom Metazoa; phylum Chordata; class Actinopteri; order Beryciformes; family Melamphaidae; genus Poromitra; species Poromitra crassiceps. The sequence goes on along the minus strand of NC_139651.1, from coordinate 1,144,504 downwards.
TACCCAGTAGACACAAAGTCATTATTAGAGATACAAATACACTTAATTGGAATAAATAACTCTCAGTAACATGTTTGGTTAAAGAAGAGGATCCAAATATGTCTTTATTAACAAAGAACAGATACCAAAAAAAGCTAAAACGGGAATACACGATGTTACTAGTTTACTAATAAAACAAAGTGAAAGTTTCGGGGATAAAAAGCCAGCATACATAAAATAAAATAGTATCGCGTGCCCACGTGAAACTATCTTGCTTCTGGTGCGCACGTGATACTTTCTCATGCTCACGAGAAAGCCAAAGATTTTTTAATTTTTTTGCCCATGTCACTTCCAGCCTTCACAGTACATTTGTATAAATATCAAACATTTGTTGAAACAAAAGGATCCTTTATGTTGTGATCGACACATTATGGACTGTACTGTATTACTGATATATTTGAATGTAAGACATTTGAGTGTATTGTAGAGACAGTGAGGGGGATTCTCCCCCCACCTTCCAAACACTGTACCATTTGGTTGGCTGGGTCACACCCGACAGATACCAGCACAGCTGGGGGCCGAGCCTCAAAGAAGTTGCCATTGTTTTATCTCTAAGGGTAATCAAGCCATAAAACCCCCCTTTCCCTTGCCTCACCTTACAGGGCTGGGCATAGCCCAACTCACCGAACGATGTGATTGGCCCACCAGGCATGCTCATTTTAATATGCGACCTCCAACAAAACTGTTGGAAAACAGTGTTAACCGGGAGTCTACAGTAAGCTTTCGCACGCAGCTGAACCAAGGGACTGAAGGGGCCAGGACCCGGCTCCCCTCCCCCGCTCTCTGCACCCCGTGCAGGCGACCAGGCCTCAAGAGGGACCAAGCCCTGCAGGCCTGACCAGAGCCCAGAGGACTCCGCACACAGCAGCACCAGAAATCGGCTGAAAGGCCAGCCGTAAGTCCCACGAGAAATAGCATGCATAACTGAGATAGCTCTACTTAATCTCAGTTTAATTTAAGTCGGTTTAGCGTTATAAGTCGCAGGGAAAAAACCCTTACGCTTCCAGACTTGCCACAGCCCGGCACAACGCCCAGCTGTTGACTAAGCTTCCAGGCAAGACCGCCTGACGACGACCCTCCTAGCGCACCGCACGTGCAGGAGAAGAAGAAGAACGCCACACCGCAGCAGGGCAAACCAACGGCTGCAGAAAAGACACACCGTGGCCCCAGTCGCAGAACCAACAGCCGACGAAGGACGCAAAAGACCCACCGTGGCCTGCAACCAGCCACAGAGAGGGACCCAAAGCAGCAGACCTCGACTCCACGAGCAGAGAGACTGCACGTCAACCCCAGGCATCATCTACCCCCAGCAGACGTCCGCTGCCCGCTTTTCCAGGCCAGGGTGAACCGCGCTGCAGGCCATCGCTCCCACAACCCAACGCCATCCGCTCCACGGCACCCCAGAGGCGCGTGCAGAGCAACAGAGGAACCCGCTCACAGAGCGAGACCCACGTGAGAGTTCATTCATGGTTTAATGGTCCTGGGCAGTTAGGGTTAGAATGCATTACCCTGTATGTTGATGTACAATGTTCGCACACTGTTGAATGATATAGACGCCTGAAGGTGAGCGCCAAGGTCGGAAGACCTTGGCGGCCATCAGCGGGCCATTTTCTCTCTCCCTTGTTCTCTCTCTCTCCCTCTCGATCCCCCTCTCTCTCCTTCCACAAAATTGGCAAAACCGCCATTTTGAAAAGGAGGCGGTCTTCACACGACCAGACCGCCTCTCAGCCAATCCCGTGATTACCTCACAGAGACAGGCTGAACGAACCTCCCCTCCTCTCTCTCTCTCACACACACACACACACACACACACACACACACACACACACACACACACACACACACACACACACACACACACACAAATGCTAATTAACACCCACTTACACACACACACACACCTTCAAGCCTGCTTCTGCCCCGTGTGAGGCTTCTAATATCAGTATTTCCACAGATATGATATGCATGAATAATAAAAATTCATAAATTTTTGAAAAATCAGGAATTTTCAAAAATTTATGAATTTTTATTATTCATGCATATTTTATCTGTGGAAATCTGTGACAGAAGCTTACGAACTTTGACCTTCAATTAACTGTACAATGTACACTATATCATTATGAGACTGATATGACAATTTGGTTTGGTGTCTAAACAAGTCATAACTTGACTTTTAGACAGGTCTGTAGCCTTAACTACAGTGGTGCCCCGAATCTTACAGAGAATACAATATTTTCTGTCAAATCTAATAAATTTATGAATATTAATAATTCATAATTATTAATAATCATATTTCATAACCAAACCAGCTCCTGCGAGCACAACATTTAAAACAGGAAAAGTTAAAGTTAGGGTTACATTTAAACTATTATAAATTATTGAAAAAATTAACATCTGAACTTGTGAACTTGTTCAACTTAACAGAAAAAAAGTTTTTGCGACTGCATCTTGCATGATTGTGCTGGCAAAATCTGTCCAGAGAGACAGACTCAGCCACACGCTGTCGCGGCTGGTGATTTCCTAACAAATTAAACAAACTATTAGGTTTCCATATGTAACGTGGCCACTTTACCACATTAAAGTCTGCTTAATAGTTAAAATGTTGCCGACAACGCCACCTAGGTTAGAGAGGCTAGGGCTCTTATTAAAAGGAAAAAACTGAACAGGTTCTTTGAAATCAGGAGTGAGCAGAGTTAAAAACCACTAAAAACCCAAGGTAAAAAGTTGACAGTTTATTTGACAAAAAGTTATTAACACATTCACTGCCAGACGTTTTTTTTTACTGTAGTTAGCTTCTGCCAGAGGGTTTTTTTGAGGATTCTGGCTCATCTTTCAAGACCCGAGGATTCTTTTCTGCTAAGATTTTGTGAACACACAATATCTCAAAAGAACTAATAGAATGTGTGCTTTCTCTGTCTAAAAGAGTTAGTTTGTAGAGTTAGTAGTTATGTAAGCATTAGCAGTTGAATACAGCATGGTTTCAGCGTCAGAAAAATTATTCCGAGATAAACGGCTTTTTGTGAAATTCGATAGAACAGTCACTTTAACCATTCATTTTTGGCATCAGTAAGAGTCAGACATCTAAACAATAGTTTTGAGCAGTAATTTCCTCCATAACAGCAGGAAACCCCCCTCTGCTTCCAACTCCTCCCTCCGTGTGTGTTCTCCTCCTGCCTCCCTGGCTCTCCAGCGGGCGTGTCACAACGAAGTTGCTGCTGCCTGGCTGCTGCCTGTTTGAGCGGCCGCTGTTTGAGGAAGTCTGGGTGGACTCGCTCGTTTCGTGGAGTTTTGGTTGAGAGCTTTGATGCGATTCTGGTCATATTTATGCTGCGTGTTTCAAAGTGTGCATCCAATCTATTCTTGGAACCCCCCACCGTTGCCACCGCTGTGCATCAGCGCGAAAGTGAAAGCGTTTTCGCCATCAATTTTACAGTATGAGAACGGCTTCGTCGCGCTTTTCCCTCCAGTTTTGGGTCGCCTCTTTCTACTGTGGAGAGACATGTCGACACTCAGTGGGTCGGTAAAATAGATTATACACATTCAATACCTCCAATTCTGGTGTAGGAGACGTAAAAGGGGTAGATCAACGTCCCACCGTCAAAAAAAAAAAATCGATTCTGAGAACGTGTTAACACGTCCTTGGCAGTCAACAGCTGGATTCTGAAAACGTGTTAACACGTCCTTGGCAGTGAACGTGTTAAAAGATGATTTTCCCCGGCCCAGCCCCAAGTCCACTGTTCCAGTAATAATCCAATCTTCCCGGTGGCTCCGGTCCTGGTCTCCTCCGGCTTTCCTTAATGGGGCCAAAACGTAGCGTCAGCCAACCGTCACAGCAAAATACACGTCAAACAGCACAGCACTCTTGATAAAAGAACCCGTAGGTAAAAAGGCTAAAAAACACATGCATAAAACACTCGATTGAGATTAGGGGTTGCTGTGCTAAAAAACGGCCCAATAAAAGTCCCGGTGGCTTGGACAACGGAGTTAAAAGGGACGATTAAAACTGGCTGGGGATAAAAAGGCCCAATAAAAACAAGGGGAAAATGTCAAATATTAAACTACTAAAATAACTAAAATCTGGCCAACGCCGTATGAATTAAAATACAGAGGGAGGAAGAAGGAGCCAGGGGTAACAACAGCACTTAACTTGAGAGAGGGGCTCGTCGTAACGTTACCCCTCTGCTGCGGTTGCTCGGCTTTCCCCTGGCTTTCACTTACGATCACACAAGCACCACGTTTACAAACAATGTAAAAAAACTGGCCCCGTCACACATACAATAATTGTGATGCAGGTGGTTGGGGCTTAAAATTGATAGTAAAATTATGAAAACCCTCCAACCATAAAACCAGTTAAAATACGAGAGGTGAGCAACACCAGCAGCTCAGCAACAGACAACGAGTAAAAGTAAGATATATTTATTACTATACTAAAAACTGTGCACGAGGTAAAAGGATGGTAACAAAATAGTCCACTAAAAAGTCCTTTAAAAGTCCCAGGTAAAATAAAACCTGGCAAACCTGACTCCGCGTAGGCTGTCTCTCCCTTGCTTGTTTTCTTTGTTCTCATGCTGGAAAGCTTTGTGTTACAGTCTCTGCTTGGCTCGGTTCGTTCTCTCCATAGTTAGAGGAGGAACGGCAGCTTGCATTACAAAGACCAAAGGGCATCCGCTGGAACTCAAACAAACCTGAAGGCAGTTTTCTCTTGGTCTTGAGGGAGGGTCCATCTCCACCTGTCAATATCCACTTGCCAGGTCCAAGGTAGTAAACCACTCTGCTCGGGTAAGGGAGGTCAATGTCTGCTCGGGTAAGGGAGGTCAATGTCTCCTCGATCCTAGGAAGGGGAAGGGCATCCTTGTGGGTTACATAATTATCCTAACAAATACAGCAAGAGATGCAAATTTTGAATTCCGGTAGTCTGTTAAATTCTTAGCAGAAGATGGAGCTGCCAGGCAAGAGGAAAAGAGGAAGGCCAAAGAGGAGGTTTATGGATGTGGTGAGGGAGGACATGCAGGTGGTTGGCACCACAGAGGAAGATGCAGAGGACAGGAATATTTAGATCTACACAGAACCTTCTGTGTGCAGGGCCAGTGTGATGCAGTGAGCGTCCAGTGAAGCACTCACCTTATCTGAGGTTGGTTGGTTGCTTGTTTTCTTTGCTGTCGTGCTGGAAAGCTTTGTGTTACAGGGCCGAAAGTCACTAATAAAATGGTTAAAATGTTGTCCGACAACGCCACCTAGGAGAGAGCCTAGGACTCTGCTAAAAGGCTAAAACAGGTTCGTATACATAAGAGTTGAGCAGGGTTAAAAGACCACTAAAACCCAAGGTTAAAAAGTAACTGTTTATTTAATAAAAAATGCCCCAATCCCCAAAGTCCCAAAGTCCATCCACGCCGTCGTATCCACTGGACCGCCTGTCCTTCTTCCTGCTCTGGTCCACGCTGCCCTTGGGTGGGGGACCAGAGCATAGGGTCAAACCACAGGTCCGAAATCACTCAGAGTCAGAGTCAATGTTTCAATGTACTGCCACTGCACACTACCGTAATATGAATCAGAACCCGGAGGTATTAGGCTTTTGTGCCTTAAACTGCACTCAAGTTTAGGGTGATAAAACACTGCAATCCAAAATCAGAACCCGAAGGTATTAGGCTTTTGTGCCTTGCACTGCACTCAAGTGTATAAGCAAATAAAACAACAAAAACACAAAAGACACAATCGTCTGAGTGTCCGGGGCAATAAATGACTAAAACAGACAGGCTACATTACATTACGTCATTTGGCAGATGCTTTTATCCAAAGCGACTTACAATAACACACTTTTTGTCAGCAATAGAGCAATCAACTATGTAACACAGTCTGTGACAACTACAACTTCTGAAGGAACAGTGGTACAAGTTTAGTTTAGGTTAGTTTTTTTGTTTGTTTTTTAAGAGAAAGAAGTTAGTTCAAGAAGGGCCCAGATGGAGCCTGAAAAGGTGTGTCTTTAGTCTTTTCCGAAAGATCGGCAGTGATTCAGCCGTCCTGACCGAAGGTGGAAGCTCGTTCCACCATTGAGGTGCCAGGGACGAGAAGAGTCGCGAACGGGATGAGCGACTTTTGAGCCTCCGTAGTGGAGGAGGGGCGAGGCGTCCTGCACTGGTGGAGGAGCGGAGGGAACGGTGAGAGATTTGGAGCCTGACCATAGATTGTAAGTACAGGGGCAGTGTCTGGTGTACTGCCCTGTAGGCCAGAACCAGTGTTTTGAATTTAATGTGTGCCGAGATGGGAAGCCAGTGAAGGTCCCGGAAGAGGGGAGTGACATGAGAGAATTTGGGTTGGTTGAATACCAGATGGGCTGCAGCGTTCTGAATGAGCTGAAGCGGTCGGATGGCTGCAGCAGGTAGCCCAGCCAGAAGAACATTGCAGTAGTCCAGGCGAGAGATGACAAGTGCCTGGACCAGGAGTTGTTGCTTCCCTTGTGAGAAACGGACGGATTTTGTGGATGTTATACAGGGAGAACCTACAGGAGCGGGCAGTTGCTGCTATGTAGGCTGAGTTGGACAGCTGATTGTCAAGGATCACTCCAAGGTTCTTAGCTGTTTGAGAGGGAAACACAGTAGTGTTGTCAATGGAGATGGAAAGGTCGGTGAGGGGACAGTCTTCCCCGGGGAGGAAGAGTAGCTCTGTCTTACCAAGATTCAGCTTGAGATGATGGGCAGACATCCAAGCACCAATGTCTTTGAGGCATGCAGCGATACGTGCCTCGATTTGGGTGTCTGAGGGGGGAAAGAGAGGTAGAGCTGAGTGTCGTCAGCATAGCAGTGATAAGAGAAGCCATGAGATGAGATCACATGGCCAAGAGATCTGATATAGAGAAGGAATAGCAAGGGGCCCAGGACTGAGCCCTGGGGCACACCTGTGCTAAGAGTACAGGATCTGGATAGGGATCCTTGCCATAGAACCTGGTATGAGCGGTTAGAGAGATAGGAGGCAAACCAGGAGAGTGCAGATCCTGAGATGCCTAGATCATAGAGAGTAGAGAGAAGAATCTGGTGATTCACTGTATCAAAAGCTGCAGACAAGTCAAGGAGGATAAGGACAGAGGAGAGGGATGAGGCCTTAGCAGTGTGTAGGGCCTCAGTGACTGAAAGGAGGGCTGTCTCAGTAGAGTGAGAAGCCTTGAAGCTAGATTGTAGAGGATCCAGTAGGTCATTCTGGGAGAGATAGAGAGAAAGTTGTTCAGAAGCAGCCCGTTCAAGGGTTTTGGAAATGAATGAGAGAAGAGAGACAGGACGGTAGTTCTGGATGGCAGTAGGGTCAAGGGAGGGTTTCTTAAGGAGTGGCTTGACTCTAGCAGTCTTTAGAGGAGCTGGCACAAGACCAGATAATAGAGAGGAGTTGATAAGGGTAGTGGGGAAGGGAGATATATCAGTGGAGATGGATTGGAGAAGAGAGGAAGGGATAGGATCAAGGTATAGCTGCAGCATCAGACAGGGTCTGGTGGCTCATTGTCAGGTATAGCTGCAGCATCAGACGGTCTGGTGGCTCGTTGTCTGGTGGCTCGTTGTCAGGTATAGCTGCAGCATCAGACAGGGTCTGGTGGCTCGTTGTCTGGTGGCTCGTTGTCAGGTATAGCTGCAGCATCAGACAGGGTCTGGTGGCTCGTTGTCTGGTGGCTCGTTGTCAGGTATAGCTGCATAGCAGCATCCTTGTCAAGCTCAACAAGATGATGAACTACTGATAACAGACGCTCTCTAATTACTGCTCACCACCCTGAACTGAAAGCAAGGGTCCATGACTCTCTGGACAGGATCTGGAGTGCTACACCAATAAGAACAAAGCACACTTCAGTGACCAATCCAGGAGCAGGGAACTCAGCCAGATGGGCTGCAGGCATAAGCAGCAGTAGTGCACATGACAGTGCATTGCTGTGTCAGTGCAGCGGGAGAGAACGTTCCACTTTTCATTATTTCCCCCTTTGCCAGTAATATGTCTTTAAAGGGCAACCACACACACACTATGGAAGTGGTTCTCAACCCTGGGATGCTATTCACCTTATGTAGAAGAGACAGTCTGGCTTGAGAGACTAACAGGAAGTGTAAACACAATCGGAAGTTCTGATTGTGTTTACACTTCCTATGACTCATAAACCTAGTCTGACTCATAATGTGAGTCAGACTAGGTTTGACCAGGTGAGTCAGACTAGTTTGAGCAGGTAAAACAGGAAGTCGTGATACAATGGGTCAAGTGGGCGAGGCTGAATGCAACTAACTATCAGATGCTGAGGAAGGCTTACGCCGAAACGTTCATTGTCACTGCTGTTGCTGCTTGAAGGTATTAAAACAACCCAAAAGGATTTATTTTGAGTGCTGGTTTTTTGTCCTTCTAACTATCAGATACACATAATAGAAAACCAGCAGCACTCTGACTCCTAAGGACCAGCCCCAATTGCACAAAACACCTTGAGTTAAGATTTTCCTTAAAGTCAGAGTTAAGGTTACCTTACTTGGACTCCACATTATGGCATATCCTCAAAGGAATACATGTTTTCTATACTCAGACATGATTATTATCAATATGTGGTACTATAATGCTAGAGTAGAATTAACATGCCTGCCTGTCCATACTAAGCGTGTTCTGTAGCCCTTAATCCCCTGAGCTAGCCTTTTTGACTGGGATGCCTCATGCAGAGGGCTAATTTAGGGAAGCATGGCCATTGGTAAGAAATACCAACCAGTAATGGCTGTCATGGGATTGGTTAGCCTGTTCCCTAGCAGTCACCCCAGAGATCATAGCAAGCTTCAGGACAGCATACATCTGGATTTTGGTGTCGCTGGTGCCAAACACACCTGTGATCACATGTATGAACACCGCCGAGACCCTGACATTTCAGCACCCATCGCTGGGCCAAGCACTTCCTTAGCAACATACGCTTTGGTAGAAGCAGGGATCATCCCTGCAATCATGGAAAGCATAGAGACACTGCATGAAATAGGCCACGCCCATCACGGGGGAAAGCGCTCCATTCACTCCCATAGAGACACTGCATGAAATAGGCCACGGCCATCACGGGGGAAAAGCTCCGTTCATTTCCACACACCAGCGTCATTTTCCTTGAATTAAACATAGCTAAAAGCTGTTGTGTGGTGGGGCTGCGCAGACAACAAATGTAAAAAAAACACCAATTAAAGTTTTTTTGTACTCCCGAGCAAAACAATTGAGAATTGGCGAGAAGAAAAATGTGGATCTAGCTGTCAAGGAAGTAAGTTGGAGTGTTCATCTTCCGTATATATGATCTTTGTGTGCAACACTCTCGTAACGGGACAAGCCCCGTCTTTTATTGTCACACGAACACCACAACACATGCATGCGGCCACAACGCACTCATGCTGACGGTGAAAAGTGTCCTCTGCATTTAACCCATCCAGGCATGTCCTTTCCTCTGGGGGGCAGGCCAGGAGCAGTGGTCGCTTTCTCGTACAGCACCCGGGGACCCGGTCGGATGACGATGACGATCTGATCTTCTGCATGTTTTTAGGACATAGGAGAACGCCAGGATTGGGGGGGGAGTTTTTGTTTCCCCCCGTTTTGGGCGTGGTTTCTGAATGATGACAGTGTCTCTATAAGGCTGCAAGCAACTTTTCAGAGAGAGAACCAAACTGAGTGGCATTGCCTGTCATCACAAGTATCCTGTAGCTAATGAGCCAAGGTTCAAATGGAGATGGCAGAAGACAAAGAAATAGAGGATCACAAGAAAAGGAACAAGGAACAAGCTGCAAAAAAGAAGGAACGGGAAGAAAGAAAAGCAAATGGAATGAGGTACAGTCGCAGTAGTGCCCGTAAAAAAAACATGCAACCTTCTAAAGCACGACATCACCAGAGACCAATTGGGAAGAAAGTGACATTTTTGTCGAATCAGTGAATTTTCTGTAAACTGTTTTCATCTCCAGTGTGCAGTCAGTTACAGAATGTGCCAGAGGCGGTTTGGTACAAGTGCCCCCATCTGGTTCGGTGAAAGTAGAAGTTCATTCACACACGCACACACACATGCACACACACACACACACACACACACACACACGCACACACACAGAGTGATGACTGCTTAGTCTGCTGCTATACGCCCATGGCGATTGAAGATGAGTAGCAGGTGTTATTGGAAATCAGCATTCATGTGGTGCACCTGTTGTGGCTTCCTATAATCAAATTGCCTATGTGGGCGCACACACGTCTTGTTTTGGTCACGGAAGTGCGGCCCGATGTCTTTCGAAGGGCCCGGCTGACTGATACCACGCGGGTGTTGCATGGTTTCAGGTCTGGCTCTTATGTGGTTTTTGATTGAAACGATTTATTTCAAACAGTTAAAACAATACATAAAATGAAAAACCAGTCAACATAACCGCCCTGCCTGGCAACGGTTGCTAACGTAGGATTGGACAGTGGCCGTTCTAGGGTGGGACTTAGCGAAGGGTGAATTGTACTCGGCCAATTCAACCTTTCCTGCCCCGGTCGCTGCTCCACCCTCTGCCGATCTGGTGGAGAGCTGTAGACTAGCACCATGCTTCCCCCCGATACAAGTGCAATCGCCAGCCGCTTCGTTTCACCTGACAGCGGGGAGCTTCAGGACGTAGCACGTGGGAGGATCACGCTATTCCCAACAGTTCCCCTCTGCCCCGAACAGGCGCCCTCCAACCGACCAGAGGAGGCGCTAGTGCAGCGACCAGGACACATATCCCTAATCCGGCTTCCCACCCACCCGCAGACACAGCCAATTGTTACATTACATTACATTACGTCATTTGGCAGACGCTTTTATCCAAAGCGACTTACAATAACACATTTTTGTCAGCAATAGAGCAATCAACTATGCAACACAGTCTATGACACCTACAACTTCTGAAGGAATAGTGGTACAAGTTTAGCTTAGGTTAGTAGTTTTTTTTTTTTTTTTTTTTAAGAGAGAGAGAAAGAAGTTAGATCAAGAAGGGCCCAGATGGAGCCTGAAAAGGTGTGTCTTTAGTCTTTTCCGAAAGATCGGCAGTGATTCGGCCGTCGTGACCGAAGGTGGAAGCTCGTTCCACCATTGAGGTGCCAGGGACGAGAAGAGTCGCGAAGTGCCTGTATATGGACGCCCCGACCAAGCCGGAGGCAACACGGGGGAGCGAACCTGTCTCCACTATCTCTAGTCGATATCATACCACTAAACACATTGACTGTAAGTGGAATTTAAATATTGAATTCCAAAGAAGAATCCTACAGTAGCTGTGCCGTGCACCTCTCACCTCCTTTTTCTCACCCGTTTAATCTGAGGGGAACAGACCATTACAGTCCTGCTTCGGTTAAGCTTCTCGCTTCTGATTCTTTGCATTGTGTTTAACTGTTAGGGCATTAAAATTGACTTTTAAATTATGACTTGACTGTCAAGTTGCGTGCGTGGGTTGAATGTGGGTTTATGTGTGCGAATTTAAATGTTCCTTCTTGCCACAGTTATCTGGTCATTTAAGCTTTCAGGCAGGGGGGGGTGTGGGTGGGGAGGGGGAGGGGGAGGGGGAGGGGGAGGGGGAGGGGCCGGGGGGTGGTGGTTAGTGATAGCATAGGCTGAGTGGACTCCCAAAATGGCTGTGGCCTGATAGACTGCAAATCTAACCATGGGCCAATCCTGCTGCTATAGGGCTTAATGTCATTCCTGAATTTGGAGGCCGAAGAAAATCCCAGGCATGATGATTATGAAAAATGAGATTGGTTTTCAGTGTGTTTAGCACATTTTCCGTTCCCCGGGCACCGGAGATTCTTAGAGAGAGTGGCCTTGTCTGTCTGTCACTTTAGCCGCATGCTGACGAGGAAATGACTTTTTGGATATGTGCTACTCACACTGAGCTTCATATAGATCCGTCTCCAATCTGACACTGATCTATGCTTTTAGCCTATAACCTACAACCAGAGCCATTCCAAAGCAAGCCCAACTTTACACTCCACATTGTTATACTCTTGGTGAGACTGTAAGCTGTGGCTCATCAGGGACAATGCAAATGACTGTGCTACATACAGCACACACACACACACACACACACACACACACACACACACACACACACACACACACACACACACTCTCTCTCTCTCTCTCTCTCTCTCTCTCTCTCTCTCTCTAATCGCCAACATTATAGCTATACAATGTTGTTTTCAGCAATACCTCAAAGCAAATGTCCAAGCCTTTAGTCCTGTGCTAGTAATGCCACATTAAAGCACAGTCCACTCTTAGAAGAAGTGGTTCTATATTGAACCTTTAAGGGTTCTATAGCTTGGTACGTATTTGGAAGCCTCAAATGGTTCTATGTAGGACCATTTCCAGATGGTTCATTTAAAAGAACCCTTGGGGTTCTATATATAACCATTTTGGGGTTCTATAGTTCTATATAGAACCACTTTTAAAACATTGTAGAACCATTTCGGGGTTCTATATAGAACCACCTTTAAAACATTATAGAACCCTTTGGGGTTCTAGATAGAACCACTTTTTAAACATTATAGAACCATTTTTAGGTTCTATATAGAACCACTTTTTAAACATGGAATCCTTTGGGGTTCTATACAGAACCCTTCGGGGTCCACCAATCAGTCAACACCTTAAGAAGAAGGGGTCTTTGAACGGTTCTTTGTTGTCTTAGAGAAATTGTATAGAACCTTTTTAGACATGGGGTTCTTTGGTAAATTATATAGAACCTTAAGTTCTATATAGAACCCTAATGAACCTTATTGTGTGTACTATTGATGAAAGTACTATTATTTATGATGAGGTTGATTCTAGGCTACATGGAACAGACACAGACTTATACTATAACCACCTTCCTTCATGACCCTTAAATTAAGGTGCTGACGTCTTCGTCAGGCTACAACTGCCTACTGTCTGTCACCCACAAATAAACATGTCAATCATTTAATTTAAGAGGACATGAAACATGTTGGTCTTATGGTGTCCCTCAGAACAGTGTGCACCTTTTCCCCCTCATAAAAAAGCATCTGACTGTATAAAGATACTTGGAGAAGAACACAATAACAGTGGCTAAGAAGCATTCAATGCCATCTTGATCCTCTAGTCCATATCAGAGTCTTTGCGTCAATTAGCACCTCAGTGCTAATTGGCTGATTGAATGTCGCTGAATAATATGAGGCATCAAAGATAAGAATAAACTGCGATAACAGTCCATGCAAATCCATTTAATTTTGTGCGATTATTTCCAGTTGAAATATTCACTTGTGTGGTGCTCGGCAACAGCGAAGGCAAAGTGATTATGTTAAACTGTGATGTCTTCATTACAGATCAGAAATCTTATCGTCAAAAATGAAAAGAATAATTTGCTGAAATAACCGGATGAAGGATGATTATGTTAATGAGCAGATAATGCCACATAAAGATAGTAAACCTGGTTTAAAAAGTAATAATCAAATATGATTATTTTCTTTCTGGAAAAAGACAATTATACCAGGTTATTATCACATTGGCCTGCTGCAGTGGTGACAATTCAGATTTTGTTAATGTTGCGAAATACACCAAAACACCGCACGCACGCACGCACACACACGCATGCACGCACACACACACACACACACACACACACAAGTGTCACACACAAAGATTAAATAAACAACTATTATTAATATGAATCGGGAGCCTCGCCAAGGAGCTTGAGTAAATATAGCAGTACGCCTCATCCCCACATACAGTACACACACAGCCCAAACAGGCACACTGTGTCAGCTGTGCACCTTTTTTGCACACTGAAATTCAATTATGAAAAGAAAATGTGGAGTCATCACTATTTACTGAATGGAAATAAAATGAGATGCAAATGAGTGCGCTGCCATGCATTTTGAGGCATTCTGTCACATAATGGTATAATGTTGATAAGGGAAAGGAAGGCCAAAATAAATCCATCCTGAGCTCACATGAAGACCGAGAGGGAGAGAGAAATTTGAAAAGGTTCAAGTGTAATGTGGGGATTTAGCGTAGTATAAATACATGTGCGAAATGAGTAAAATACCATCTGTTCATGAGGGGAGGGGGGGATGCTTTCCATTTTGAGATGTGCTTGTAAATGTACTGATTGGTTTAATTGAAACGGAGGAACTCTAACATAATTTTCTTCTCTCCATATATCTATTGGCTTATTACACTTTCAACCAGACATCTATTCAGAAGAAATAATCTCCCTTTGGATAATTTGACAGCCCAATAGTGGGTTTAAATGTACCATTACACACCAGAAGGTCTGTGGTTTTTTGGAAAACGTCTGCCTGCCTGCCTGCCTGCCTCCCGTTTCAACATGGCCCAATTTGAACTGTGACAGCTCCTAGTGCTCTGTTTCACCCGGATCACTGTGGTGCCAACATGCCGCTATCTCGTTAGCCAGTGAAAAGCCACCAAATCTCAGGCCTGATGCCTACAGCTTTTTGCCTCTCAGAGACAAAATGCTCTATGGTGTGTGTCTGTTTGCAGCATCTGCCAATGTCAGCGCGCCGTGCCAGAAGCTCATCTCCTGTTAGCGACAGTGATTTGCATATGTCCTTGCAGTTTGGTTGGCATGAGCTCATAATGACAAGTGGGGGGCACACGGAGACTTGTCAAAGGGGCTGAGAGAGACACACTTCTGACGCCTCCCGTCCGTCGATACTAGGGCTCTGATTTTGCGGTTCTGATGGAGCTGTTAAACTTGGACACGAGCCAAGTAGCGCCGTCGATGTGTTGCCAAGGAATTGCTGCCTGTCACTCGAACGGCGGCAAAAACACACTGGATCCGAAAGCAGCTCGAGCAGGAAGCCTGGCTGTTCGCAACCACAGAAGAAGCGCTCTGTTTTGCTCCGCGCCGTTCACAACTTGTATTGACTTCATGCCTGGCGGCTGCACGCACGATCGCTCGCGGCTCGCGGGAAAAAAATAGACCGGACGTGGGAAACGATCGCTGCAGGCCACAATGTGACCGATCTAATCTGTTAACATATGGGAATGAAACTGCCCGCGCTTCCAGACGCTCTGCGTCGCTTCAGCGTCCGGTGTGTATGCATCGTAAGCAGTGTTGGGAGTAACTAGTTACTTAGTAACTGTAACTTAACTACTTCTTGCAGTAACTAGTAATCTAACTAAATACTTTTCAAATTTAGTAACTCAGTTACAGTTACTAAAATAGTAACTGGTAACTAGTTACTTTAGGACATGAAAATAACGGACAACTTCAGAGGATTATCCGGTTTCTGATCCGCAGACCTAGTCCGGGGAGAGAGCTGCAGCTGCAGCCAGGGCCCCAGAGGCTAATGACCTTGATAGGCTATAAGCCTCCCCAATAAGTGAATGTTCAATGCCACACTGTGGCACAGCAACACTAACATAATGTGTGCATTAATAACAATCGAAGCGGACTTTTAAAAGTAATGCAAAAGTTACTTTCCGTAGTAACTAATTACTTTGAAGTAACTAGTAACTTTAGAGGTATTAAATTACTTTTTGAGAGAAATAACTAGTAACTGTAACTAATTACCAATTTTCAATAACTTGCCCAACACTGATCGTAAGTTGTTGGATACATTTGGCCAGAGGCATTCATCATTGGCACTGCCTTTGGTAGTTTGGTAAGAGTTCATAGAGACACTGCATGAAATAGGCCACGCCCATCACGGGGGAAAGTTCTCCATTCACCTCCATACACCAGCGTCATTTTCCTTGAATTAAACATAGCTAAAAGCTGATGTGTGGTGGGTGCGCAGACAACAAATGTAAAAAAAATTGTACTCCCGAGCAAAACAAGGAAGCCATTGAGAATTGGCGAGAAGAAACATGTGGATCTAGCTGTCAAGGAAGTAAGTTGGGGTGTTCATCTTCCATATATGATCTTGGTGTGCAACACGCGACCATGCACATGACATAGGAGAACGCCAGGATTGGGGGGGGGAGTTTTTGTTTTCCCCCGTTTTGGGCGTGGTTTCTGAATGATGACGCGCTCCACAGTGTCTCTACTGTATCATGTCCTAAAAGATGCAAAGATTGTCCGCGGGGGAGGCGTCGTTTGTCCCCTGAGACTCAGTCGGAGAGTGACCTCTGGCTTGATGAGAGCTTCTTCTTCTTGTGTTGATAAATCCACCAGCACTGTGATCAGCGAGGACCTCATTGAATTGAATGGCCCATTGAGTTTACTTGCAGCGCCTCTAAAATAGATTACCAAGTGCAGTTGGCCACAACCGCATGGATTTAGGCCGGCCACGACGTGCCAATAATTGAAGCGTTGAAATCAATCTTGCACATCACCCAGCAGCCGCTCACGTGTATTTAAAGTCTCCGAGATCTGGTTGAAGGCGGCGGGATCAGCCTTGGAATTAGCCTCTATTTTTGAGATTGATCTCAGGTTGTAAAATCAATGGGTGAGAAGTTATGAGCTATAACTCCATGCACATGTGAATATAGGTCTGGTGGTTTCTGAGAGCAGGTGTACAGGGAAGGGGATCTGGGACACCAGAATTGACTGTTGAATTTTCTGGAGGTGTTGTGAGAGCATAATAGAACACATACTGTATGTAAGGTGTCCACTTCACAACCCCAATGCCATAACCAATTCTTACTCAGCCCCCATGTTCCTGTTCTGTGACAGCCAGGTTTCTACATACTGAGGCCATTTACACCTGGCATTAACATGTGTTTTCTGCCATCAGATTGCAATCAGATTGTGCTTGACCACTTGAAAGTACAGTAGCGGTGTAAACGCCCCCAGGACACATTGAAGATGGATTGCAATCTGATCGGCCAAACCACCTCCGGAGGTGGTCAGCAGGGCCGTAGCTAGCTATGAGAACGGGGAGGTCCGGACCTCCCCTAATATTTCAGCCTGCCAAAAAAAAAAAAAAAAAATTTTTTTTTTTTTTTTGCAGGCCAGGCTAGGCCACTCACTGAACAGCAGGCCAGGCGCCGCCTACTGGTTTACTAGTGGTTTTATTACTTTATTCAGGTTTAAAGTGGGTGCATCTCATTGTAAAATTGGACTTGGCCCAAATTGGGCTTCAAATGGCCCAAATCAGGCTTCAAACGGCCCAAATCTGGCTTTAAACGACCCAAATAGGGCTTCAAACGGCCCAAATCTGGCTTCAAACGGCCCAAATTGGGCTTCAAACGGCCCAAATTGAGCTTCAAACGCCCCAAATGAGAGCTGAGCAGGTGGTGACATGAAAGAGAATATACTGAATAATGACATCACAACAGTATAATCCTAATGTTGATTTAAAATGATATATTACTCTAAATATGGCTTAAAAAGGGGAAAAAAAAAGCTAAATTTTTTAACGGGCGCCGCCGAATCCGCCTCCCCTTGCTGGACCTCCCCTATTTCGGAACCCTGGCTACGGCCCTGGTGGTCAGGGATGCACTGTGTAGTGTACACATTGAACACAAGTGTAAATGCAATGTGTCCTCTCAATCTGGATACGGCAACTTCATGCAGATTGAGAGGACACCCGTTTCGGCCATCCGATTGCAATCCGATGGCAGAAAACGCATGTTAATGCCAGGTGTTGTAAATGGCCTCAAAGACTCACCATAATAGCACAAGGGATAGCTACAGTCCTGCGAGATCCCATGTTGGTAAAATGTTCATTCTTTACCATTTATGCACATGTGCACTCAGTGGAATATGCTTTCTGGCTCTGCTGCGCACGTGAAACCCTGAGCCACGACCATTCAGCATTACCTCACAAAGTAAATGATGATAAGTAAGCATCACTACCATTTCACACAGCTAATTAAAACAAAGTATTCAGAAGACAGTGGAAAATGTGGAGATCATTACCACAGCAGTGTAGCCTTATGGTATGAGACAGCCTTATGCATAGACCATGGATATGACCCACAGAAAGGTCTTCAGTGGCGTGATGATCAAATCTGAAGTCTGATCCATACCAAATGTTAAAAATGATAATAATCCTTCATCTCTCTTTTGAGCTCCTCTTGGCGCAACCTTGAAAATATGATGTGTGGGGAAGATAGTGCAAAAGCTCTGGCAGTCAAGAAAATCCACTCGGCTGCCTCCTGTAGGTCTGAGGCCCACCTATCAATGCTGTCCATTGCAAAGTAGGTTACCATTCACTTAATAATATGACAGGGCAATAAATAAATAAGTAAATAAATAAATAAGAAAGTGCAGTAGATAACAGATGATGATGGGAGGCTGAACTGAAGAAGGAGCATAATAATATGGTCATCAATTTGCATTGTGTGAAGGGGCAGAAACAATGAGCTATGAGAAAATATCAACCACCCTACAAGTTTGTTTGGCTCCTCCCACTTTGGCAAAAGCAGCTCCTACCCAGACATCATTTAGGGAGGACCACTGAGCTACGTGGACGGCTTGGTGGTTCAGTGGTTAGCACTGTTGCCTCACAGCAAGAAGGTCCCTGGTTCGAACCCCGGTCCGTCCCAGGTCCTTTCTGTGTGGAGTTTGCATGTTCTCCCCGTGTTCGTGTGGGTGTGGGTTTTCTCCGGGTGCTCCAGTTTCCTCCCACCTCCCACCTCCCACCTGACATGTATGTTAGGGTTAATCCTCCTGTCAGTGCTCCTGACCAAGGCACTGCCAAAAGAACTGGAGTTGGTCCCCGGGTGCTGCACTGCGGCTGCCCACTGCTCCTAGTTCTAGGAAGGTTCCTAGTAGAGGATGGGTCAAATGCAGAGGTTGAATTTCCCCATGGGGATAAATAAAGGATAACTTAACTTAACTTACACTAACCACCCTGGCATTTATGACATTTACGAGCAAAGAAGATCAGTGGTTCCCAACCTTTTGTTGGTTTGTGACCCCACTTTGACGTCACAAAACTCTAATGACCCCAGGTAGTCAAATCAGAGATTTTGTTGTTGTTGTTCAAAGTAACTTGTTTTCAATCATGTAATAGTTTGTATGCTCTTTTGAGTTGCATGGGAAGATCACCTCCCATGCACATGTGATAGCAGATGTTTAAAGGTATGCCATAACATACTGTTAATAAGAATTGAGTGGGGGAGTATAGTAATAATAATAATAATAATAATAATAATAATAATAATAATAATAATAATAATAATAATAATAGATTGGATTTATATTTAACTTTTTCTAAGTACTCAAAGACGGTTAGATATCGTGCTCTATTTACAGCACATCAGATACACAGTTCAGAGAAATTATGGAGTGAGTTTGTACATAACTGTCAGTCCTCCTCTCGCCCTCTGTGATTAAAAGATTGGTAACTAGGCTCATCTTACTGTGTGCAGAGCAGCCTCAAGGTCGACGCCATCTTTATCTTTTATTTAATGTGGAGCTCCTCTTTTTTGCTTCAGTGACCCTTCACTCATTCCAGGTTGCGAGCCGGGAGAGATGCGTTCCAACTGACAAGGCCAGATTCCACATGTGGACCATGGCCAAGTGCACTCGGTGGAAATAGATAATCAATCATGTGGCGTGCAGAGGTGAGAGGTGTCTATGGCCTCCGCCTCCCGGCTAATGCTGTCTAGAAACCCACACTGCCAAGACAGAAGACTGTGGACAAATACAAGCAGGGCAAATTTATACATCCACATTCAAGCACCTACAAATTACACACACACACACACATGCGCAGGCGCGCGCGCACACACACACACACACACACACACACACACACACACTCACACACACACACACACACACACACACACACACACACACACACAGGCACACACTCCATGGCAGGCTTGTGCCTATAATAACCATAAGAACAACCCATAGACACATTTAAATGTTACTCTTACAGTATGTGATCATCTTTGATTTTGAAGTAAGAAAGCAAGTCTACCTCGATGTTCTGTCAACAGGACATGACATCAGTATGGAAAGAGAGTAGTCCCGACAGAAATAGTATCTGAATTGCATGTCATGCATAACATGCATCATGCTAGCATAACATTTGTCATGCTCATATTGAACCATGAAATAAAATAAAAAGTCTTGACATGTAACGCAGTGGCTTGAAAGTTAATGAGACTATTTTAATGAGAAATTTTTATAATAATTTCAATGTCAAAATGTTTTGTTTTTCCTTTGATTTGTCCTATATTTTGAGGCAATTTGAAGGCCAATTTAGGGGTATAACTCATTTTAAATATTCAGATTTTAACCAGATTTAGAGGAATATCTCATTTTAGGATGAGACATGTCAAGGAAAAATAACTCCATAACTGAATAATATTAGTATATAAAAGTTGCATGCTGTTGCAATACTGTTGTGAAATCATTTAAGCATCAATATGTATTTGGTCCTTTTCTCCCTTTAGGTTGTTGTACTACAACAGATAGCAACACAGGCAGAAACATTGAACGATACTGAGTGAGGCTTGTAATATACCATGCATTTTAACCATAATTCTAAAAAGCAAGACAGAAGATTTAGATAAGGTGTATTAGATTTTTTTTTATTTTTTGCGGATTCAACAACACAACATCCCTTTCCAATAGTGTAAAGTAAAAAATATTTTCAAGAGCAACAATTCTGCATTTGTTCCCTATATTTTGGTTATTTATTTATTGGGTGGTTTATTTATTTATGTATTTCTTTATTCATTCATTTTTGGGTTCATTTTTGGGTTGGTGCCTTCGGGGGCAGTTTAGAAAAACACTGCTCCATGCAGAGGCCTATTACAAATGGTGCATTCAAGGCCAAGAGAGCTCGGAAAAGGCATTTCTCTTTGAATGCTGCCTTCAGTGACGGCATGGAAAGGGCAATTTCCATACAAAGCACCATTAGAAATGCATTCATGGTCAGGAAAGGGCACTTTTTATTTTATTTTTTAATGTGTCTGAGCTGTTTGTTTTGTTCATGTGGTGTTGGAATGAAAATGAAAAATGTATTATAATTAAAAAAAAAAAAAAAAAAGGGCACTTTTTACAGACTGAAAAAAAGGCAGGGGCTCAAGCCCCCTTTCATGTCTATGTGTGACACCAAAGCACAAGATCTTCATTGATCAGACCCCCTGGGGTTTGAAAGCTCCACACCGCTAATAAATAACTTTAATATACCAATCATTCTGTGTTTTGTGCTGTTGCGCCCAGCCATCATAGCGCTCCACAGCACCCCCTCTGGTCGGAAGCACACGGAAGAACACAGAAGAAGGCACGGCCGCCATCTTCGGAAAAAAATAATATCACCGCACATAATTGGGATAAAAACTGAGTTATTTATTGATCATTTTGATTCTCGGTGTGATACTACATACTGTAACGTTAGGTGCTGGATCTTATTTTGCAACACCTGCAGCCAAACAGATATTGCATCATAATCATGCCACATTTGATCCAAGTGTTTTGTAGCCAAACAATTGCACTGTGGGTCCAAAAGTCTGACATTTATTTATCTCGTAATTTTCGAGAAAAACGTTGAATCAAAAAATACAATGGGGAAAAACGGAAGGAAAAAGGAAGGAAGAAGTATGGACAAAGAGGACATTATTATTTATTATTATTATTATTATTATTATTATTATTATTATTATTATTATTATTATTATTATTATTTCTGTTTGGACCCTAGTGTTTGGACCCAGAGACATTTGTCTGAGGTAATGGCTTTGTCAGTTGTGCCACTGACTCTCACCGTGGGAGACGAGTCAAGGAGGCATTACATTTTTGGGCACTCTATCATTACGATTGGAGAACTGCTGACTTTGATATTAGCTCGCAATAGGGAACGGCGCTGCCAAAACCTCCCACGGAGCGCGTTGTGAATATTTTTCATAAAAAGGAACGAGTATAAAAATGAAACCAAACAATTATTTTGTGTTTAAAACAAAAAACACGTCGGAATGTCAAGGTTCTACACACTAGAGACTTGTTTCCCCTCCCTCTTCTCCGCCCCCTCACGCTTTGAGTGATTCATCCCCTGTTGAGCCGCGGCACTACGGGCGCCAGTCTCATCTTGAACGGCACTCTGCATCATGCTGTCTCAGCCAACTGGGTATCTAACAATGGATCTATCGCAGCTATGAATGGAGTACATTTCAAGGTACGATTGGCTACAACTACATAGCCTGTAAATACAGTATGGGACGTATAGCCACTCCCGTTTTGAGACGGTCGATGTTTTGAAGCCTGGTGTCGCCTGTCGCCATCTTGGGGTGCTTGTGTAGCTCGCGCGAGACGGCACGAGAGTAGGGAGAGCCGCAGCTCCGCCTACTGGTTGCCAAATAATTTAAATTTGTTACGCCATAAGAAACATTTCCATCGAGAAACTAAGGACATGTATAATGGTTTATTAAGAGGTTGAATTGGTTTAAATTATGTTAAGTTTAAGTTAAGTTAATTGTCTGGTTTATCTTCGTTTCATGCCACGAATCTGGATGGGCCCTGTTAATCTGCCACGGATCTGGATGGGCTCTGTCAGGGACCTGCCACAGCAATTCAAGGTGGCTGCATCATGGAGACACACTCGGCATACCAACAGGCATGGTGCTCCCCTCATACCAATGAGAGCCTCCTTAGTGTACTGGAGAAACACATCTTCTCTCTGGGTGGCATGAAACCGCCCTGAGGTAATTTCTCACACCACTGGGACACAAAAAGGGTTATAGCTGTTTCATATAGAATTAGACAAGCTGTGGTGTTAGCATGGAAAATTGGATTAGCCAGCATCTATTTTAATCTCATGTGTCAAATAGCAGGTTCAAATACATTGAGGAAAGACAGGGATTACATAGGACAATATCCAGACGCCGAGAAAATGAATTGTTTATGCCAACAGAATCTAGCAGTGGGGGGGGGGGGGGGTTGGACAATCAATTTTCACAATGGCTTGAAATAAACATTTTCCGAAGATTATACAGTCCTTCTACGATAAGGTCACATACAGTAGCTCGGAAACCAAAACGTACTCTCGGAGAATCGTTTTCTTAGAGGGACCATGTTGTCTGATTCTGTGATTGCATAGCCACTTAATGTGTGCATAACAGCATTATAGGCAATGATGAAAAGAAGACTGAAAATATACTAATACTAGATAACGAGATGGCTATGGCAGGTACGATAGGTGAATAAAGATAAAGCTATTTTCTGCTTCAAAGTCCAAGTTGAAAAAGTACACAATTATTCAAATGTTTTTTATTGGCTTTTGAAAATGTTGCCCTGTAAATTATGCATGAACCTTTAACCTCATTAGTTTGTTACTTCATAAGTTTTAGTGCCCTGTGTCAAAATAGTGTTTTTATTAGTTGTGCTTAAAACAACAACAACACAGAGGTCTGACATAAAATGGCAATTAGCAGTTGTGTTGGTCCATGGATGTATATTAATTTGTCAAAACCTCAACAGTAACTTAAAAACATTTACTGTAACAGTCACCAGTGAGAGGCACTGAAGAAAAAATGGAATAGTTTGCATACAGTAAGTTAAATCAACACAATTAGGCCACTAGGTTAACACAAGTACAGGCGAAAGGAGTAGAAAGTACAGATATTTGTGTTAAAACGTAGGGAATAAAAGTAAAAAGTTGTCAGAAAAATTAATACTAAATCCTACTTAAGTACAGTAACAAAGTATTTGTACTACTACTCACAGACGACACACCATGCATGCAGACACACACACACACACACACACACACACACACACACACACACACACACACACACACACACACACACACACACACACACACACACACACACACACATTCACATACACATACACACACACACACACACACACACACACGACGTGCCCGGCAGCCAGTACACACACCACACACACACACACACACACACACACACACACACACACACACACACCTTTTGTTTTTAGGCGCCATGAAATTTGTCCTCTGCGTTTGACCCATTCTGGCTCGTCCTTCCTCCACGGGCTGGCCAGGAGCGGTGGACAGCTGCAGCGAAGCGCCCGGGGACCGACTTCTTCCAACTGCCGCTGGTCACATGACAATCTTCTTGCATGTTTTTAGGCCGGGGGGGCTGGGGGGCTCATATTGATGTTATGGAGGAAACCCCCGGGGGGCGCCACATCACAGAGAACATGCAAACTCCACACAGAAAGGCCCTTTTCACGAGATAGCCCACCTGAGCACTAGGCACCCGAAGGCATGGGGAGACTGCACCCTGGACCTTCATGCTGTGAGTGCTGAAAGTTGGTGAACAAGCTTGGTTTGCCAAGAACTAGTCTCAACGGCAGACCCGTGAGAATTCTTACGCTGATACACTACGTTACTGCATGCTGCAGATCTCTCTCTGGGTCTGATACACTACGTTACTGCATGCTGCAGATCTCTCTCTGGGTCTGGGAACATTAATCATTAATCAGCCCCGATCAGGAATCTGTGATTCCGTGATCACGAATGATCTGATGGAAAATTTAACCACGGCGCTGTGGCAGTCAGCCGGACACCACAACCGAGAGAGGCTGACAGTGTGAGACAGGAGGTTCAGAGAAGACAGCTAGCTATCCACCATCAAAACCCGCTTTTCATTAAACTTGCTTAACGTTACCTGGTGCCTACCTGTGACAGCACTGACAAGCCAAGTGAGCTGAGTTATTCAATGTGAAAACACACACTGCAAAGAAGGTGTCAAAGTGTGTGTGTGTGTGTGTGTGTGTGTGTGTGTGTGTGTGTGAGAGAGAGAGAGAGAGAGAGAGAGAGAGAGAGAGAGAGAGAGAGAGAGAGAGAGAGAGACACACACACAGAGAGAGAGAGAGAGAGAGTGATGATGTGAATGGGGGATCAGGAGAAAGCATAGGGGATGGGATACGATGAAAGTTTGATTTAAACTTGTTTGTCAAAAGTTCCACTCGGCATGATTTCATATTTATCAATACATTTTTCAGCAAATCTACTCACCCAGCAAAGTTGCAGAATATGGTGTGATGACTCCAGTACCCACAATTGGATCATGTAAGTCCAATAACCCACTTACACATTGCTAACATTTTCTTCTTTTGGAAGTTTTCGCTCTGAACCAATCAGCCGATCAATATCAAACATGTTGAAATGAACGCTTAGCAGATACTAGTGCTACGGTGGTCTTTTGAATGAAAGCTGTAAACCTATGCGTATGGTGAATCGATAAGTGACTCTCTCACTCTGTGCGTGCGTGTGTGTGTGTGTGTGTATGTGTGTGTGTACGTGTGTGTGTGTGTGTGTGTGTGTGTGTGTGTCATATATTGATCTATTCACATGAGCCTGTGTGTATTTGTGCACTCCAAACACTCATTAGTCTAAAATTAAATGGCACGCTTGAACTAAATCAGAATTGCAAGTGCAGAAATGCAGATTGCTGAACTGGGGGAACCAAAAACATAATTAATTGGCTGGATCACCTGGGGAATCAGGGCTCGAGGTCTGGCAGCCTTGCTCCCAAAATGGAGGTGGAATATGTGCTCTCATTCTAGTCCGTCTGTTGTCCTCCAACAGGAGAGACTCCTTTATCCAATGTTGAGTCCCTCAGCCCAGCTTCTCCAAACACTAACTCTGACTGAAAGTCCTTTTCATGCCACAGAATAGTCAGAGTTTTTGGATAGTATGAAATCAGAAAATTAGCTCTATTGGTACACCTGTGCTTTTGTAATTGAGTGTTGCTGTTGTTGTTGTTGGTGTTGTTGTTGTTGTCATCCTCAGATATCGTTAGGTCAGAGGTCATGGGACCCTTTGAAAATGGCCATGCTTGTTTTTTTCCTCACCAAAATTTTGGAGCATTAATTAGGCCCATTCCCGACAAGCTAGCATGCGGTCAGGACCACTTGGGTCTTCTAGTTTCATATGGTACCATTATCGTTCGTCACTGTACATTCCGGAAGTACTTTCCTGATGAAAACGGGAAGCTCCGGCTATGTATTTAGCTTCGTAAATGACAAGGTCTCGTAATTTTACGTTATTTAATAACGTCGTGAATGCACGAGTCACAACATGTACATAAGAGTACAGTCACAGCGTTTTTGCCGCTGTTAGAATGTATTTGGTAACTTAACGGGGGTAGGCTAGCCCGGTACCACAGACTATTACCAGTCATTTGTGCTAAGCTAACTAGCAGGAGGGTGTGCAACTACTTTTCTACTGCACGCACAGAGAAGAGAAGGGCGTCTATCTTCTCGTCTTACTAGTATTGAGGAGATGGCAAATAGGTGAATCTCTCAAAATGTTGGCGTGTTCCTTTAACCAAGTCCTCCTAACGTAAGGTGACCAGATTTCTCAAATGAAAATCGGGGACATTTCCAGTCCGGCAATCAAATAAATTATTAAAATATCCGCTGTTATTACCTATGAAATAAGAAAGGGGGATGATTCCAGTTTCATTTATCTTGCCCCCCCCCCCCACACACACACGCACACACACACGCACACACACACACACACACACACACACACACACACACACACACACACACACACACACACACACACACACACACACACACACACACACACACTTCACTGTGACCCTTTACAAAATGTCACTGTGTTCTCCAGCAGCATTAGGCTTGGCCTTCCTACAGCGCCTAAGTGCTTTTTCATTGTTCCAGATTTCCTGAAAGAGCAGCAGCAGAACATGTAAACACTTGTTGGATGTCTGGATCAAAGAGCTACATATAGACATGATGCTGTGATATGCTTTTAACCTGCCCGTAAGCCTCCTGCAACCTTCCTGCTTGAGTGGTTGACCATGGACACATCTGTAAAGGGGAGACTTGTGGGTACTCATAGAATCCATTCTCATTCAGATATCTTGAGGTGAGAGAGGTCAGGGGTCCCCTTTGAAATTTACCATGCCGGTTTTTAAAAATTCATTATTTAGCCCCCTTCCCGACAAGGTAGCATGGCATTGTTGGTCCCAATGTATGCTGGAAGTCTTACAGTTTCATAGCCTATAAGTATCTCCACTCTAGATTTAAGAATGAGCCTGCTAGAGCTAGAGTCATATCGGCTGTAGACGCCAGTAGAAAATCAGGGACATTTTCGGGGACAGCTCCAGCCGGGGACAGGTCCCCAAAAACGGGGACTGTCCCTAAATAATCGGGGACGTCTGGTCACCTTATCCTAACGGTACCCATTGAAGAATTGAGGAGCAGCCAAAATGACCTCACCTCGCTCCTCACTCTGAAGGTTTCAAACTCAAATGGGTTCTCACAGAGATAGAAGTAAAAGGGACACACACACAGACCTACACACACAGACCTATACACACACACACACACACACACACACACACACACACACACACACACACACACACACACACACACACAGACCTACACACACAGACCTACACACACAGACCTACACACACAGACCTATACACACACACACCTACTTCCTTCTTGTAGTCAGTTGTGTCCAGTCTGTTGCATGTGTCTGGGTCTCTGTCCTCTAGAGTGGACCATCTGCTCCCTCCTATTTCGTGCTTCTATCCCCAGTTGTGCTCTATCCTTCTGGTGGTCTTACACCCCCATGCCAAAACAGACACCAATTAGAAAGTTATGCATTCGACTTTTCGATTCTTTCTGGCACTCGTTATGCCATTCAGTTACAGCCATATTCAGTTACAGCCATGCACTATCTTCTGCTCCCGAAAACTTAACGGACCAAGGTATTCAGCAACATATAGTTATTCAAACCGAGTGTTGGTGGCCATTACTCAAACAAGTAATTTCATTCAAGAACACTCGTCATAGATTTAACTGTTTATGGCACAAATGGAAATACAATCATGTTTGTCGCTGAAGGCTCTGCTCCTTACAGAAGGTGCTCCCTGCATCGGCCCAGCAGCATGCTAAGCCGAGCAGGAAGCAAAGCAAAATCCCCCCCTACACGATTCCAGATTAAATTAAAAGCCATAGTGAGCAGTGTAGTGCAGTGGTGGATTCCCTGCCTACAAACATGGGGGTTGCAGGTTCGAGCCCCTGTGTGGTGTCCATACAGGCACCAATTGGCCGTGTCTGCGGGTGGGAAGCAGGAGTATGTGTCCTCGTCGCTGCACTAGTGCCTCCTCTGGTCGGTCAGAGCGCCCTCCGCCCCTGAATGGGGGGATGGCGTGATCTTCCCACACACTGCGTCTTGCCGGTGAGACTCCTCACTGTCAGGTGAAAAGCAGTGGCTGGCAACTCCACATGTATCGGAGGAAGCATGTGCTAGTCTACAACTCTCCCCAGATGGGGGCTGATGGGGGCTCGCTTCCTGCAGGGTCTATACCCACTGACTGAGACTACCTGCTGGCTAGAAACTCCCTCACAGGGACCTGTGGGCAGTGAGTTGTTTCCCTGGATGGAGAAGGTCAGCCAGAACCAGGCTGAAGCCATGCCAGACGTCCCTGATCACTTTGGGCTGCAGACACGGGGAGCCAAGGCACCCCTGCCTGTTCTGCCCCGATCTGGAAATGGGAGACAAGCTCCTGGCTCTCTTGACTCCATGTCCCGGCTTATTGTCCTGGCATCCAACCACATGCCCAGGAACTCTGTGGTGGTCTGACTGGGAAGGCTGACGTCTGCTCTGTCTCCTGTTGAGGCGTAGGTCCAGATCGCTGCTGCGGATCCTCCTGAGCCAAAGACAAAGAGATGAGGACAGCCTAGAAATAATGAGGCAAGAGAAGACTGCAAGAGGACAAGAGGGACGAGAGAGACAGCAACAGACAGCAGCAGATTATACAGTAGGGCCTACAGTGTAGTAGTACTGTACTGTCAAACAATGTGTGTGCTATGCTGCTTCATTTAGACCTACAGTATCTAAATATCAAAATGCAGATTGTTTTAATTTTTCACTGAGAGGCAATGCCCCCAGATGAACGCCCCCCCCCCTTATGGTTCTATAACTTCCTATGGGATGAGCCCTGAATGTTTTGACAACCACGGCCCTTCTGAGAAAAATGTGTTGGACTGTCTGCTTGGCGTACTTCTTAACTGCTTCAGGACGTACCTGTGGGGTCTCTTTTTGTCTCAATTGAAAACATTGCTTTTGACAATGTCACTATTCCCCGTGAAGTTCCGCAAGGCTCAGTCCTTGGTCCTCTTTTGTTCATTTTTTGCTTCCACCTGTCCTACAGAACGCAAGGTGCATTACCATAATGTAATATGTAGCTCTTTATTGCTCTTTCTCCTCATGACATGATAAAACACAAGTAATTATTCTGGTTTGGAGCCTGGTTTGGTGGAGACGTAGAGCAGTAACACAGTGTCATCGGGATAAAAGTAGAAATTAGCATCGGAACATTTTTGATCAAGACTGATATAATGAATAATAGTGGTCTCAGAACCGACACGCCCTTGGACTACTAAGGAACACTAAGGGAGCTAGAAGCCATAGCTTCTTCCTGCACGCACTGACATCTCTGCCTGATTGATCATTTTCAAACCAACAGTTTGTTCCAACAGGTTCTCATTCGCAGTCAGGCCCAGGTTAACACGTGGGTGACCACACTTGAAGTCCCCCCCTCCCTCCACTTTACACGTAAAAAAACAATGAAGATCACATATTTACATACAATTATTGCTAAAGTAAGGCTCACAAATACTACAGAAAAATGTAAGACACATTGTATTAGCTTAAAAAAAAGTCATTTTATACAGTGAGGTCACATTTGAAAAAAAAAGCTTTGAAGAGTGAATATTTCATAGAAATGATAATGAATCTACATCTGAAAAAGAGTGAAAGAAATCTCAAGACAATAACTTTCAATTTTCAATGCCATTTACTGATTTTTTGTCACTACTATGAAGGGTCATGGATTTTTCTTATTGGGTTTATCTTATTTTCTTTTGCAGATTACAATAGCTCATTAATACAATACCTACTTATACTTGCCTGCACAACAGATTAACAAATGAAAGAGTAGATATATCACAAGTTATGTATTTCTAAGATAATTTGAGTAATCCAAGCCATGCCCTGCCAGTGATAAAGCCACCTGAGAACAGCTTTGTCTCCATGGTGGCTGCAGTGAAGTATAAGAAATGGGAAAAGAGAGAATCTATAGAAAGGAGCCTTGACAAAATATATTAACGTGTGTGTGCGTGCGTGCGTGTGTGTGTGTGTGTGTGTGTGTGTGTGTCTACATTCACACAGAGTGACAGACAGACTGACTTTGTGTGTATAAAGTGTAGATTGTGTGTGTGTGTGTGTGTGTGTGTGTGTGTGTGTGTGTGTGTGCGCGTGCGTGTGTGTGTATGAGTTTATGTGCAGATGCTCGTGCTGCCGTGGCTATAGACCTTCTCCTGACAATGCAATTAAAGCTCCTGTGCTGTAGGTAACCTTCTATTTACTGTCCTGGGAGACCAATAAATTGTCACCATATTTGTCACAATAAAGGAGCCATCAGACCCAAGGAAGCAGGTATGTGTGTGTATAACTCTTGATGCTGAGCAGCTGTCCAATTAAATTGGCCAGGTAGAGAAGCACCCAAGGCACGAACATGCCACCATCTCTGTGTGAGGCCAACACATTGTACCCTGAAGTGACACTGAGACCAGAGTCCAGGAGCAAGGTGACATTTTTACTAATTATCCGTCTAACTTTTTCCACACAATTTTAACTCAGCTCTGTGTGTGTGTTTTCAGTATTAAATTACGTTGTTCATTCCTATGTGATTGAGCATATAGACAGAGAAAAATCAAAAGATTTTCCCACCCTGTCCCAAACAGACGCGGAAAAGGAAAGCGGAAGTCACGGAAAAGCCACCGTCACTTCCTTTTCCGCGTCTGTTTCAGCTATTCGCTAATAACGTTAACGCATAAACACACTGCATGGAAGACGTCAACTCGTCTTACAACAACAGTGGAAAATGACTGTAAAGTCGCGGTGCAAGTTGCTATTTAGACTGTAAACAGTGGAGCACACGGACGCGGAAAAGGAAGTGACGGTGGCCGGAGAGGCGCGCTGTACAGGAAGCTTGGAAAAATGGTAGGGCTGTCCCAGAGTCTATTTTTCAAATTAAAATAGACTCTGGGTTCCCAGATTGGGATCCGAGGGATGGGTAGGGGGAGTGTATCTAGAGGGATGTGGGTGGTGGGAGAGGGGCTAGGGGAAATTGGCCATATCGAGGCATAGAAAGGTGGTAGAGAGTTGGGACTCGAGCCGGGGTGGGTGGGGGGAATGGCTAGTGGATGTGGTGGGGTATGAGGGCATGGTGCCGTAAGGCTGAAAATGTTCCACACCACTGTGCTGTGGGCTTAAAGGTGTGTCTGCTTGTTCATGGAATGGCTTGAGTTTGGTTTGTAGTTTTCAGCAAAGCAGAGAGGAAGAGAAAGAGAGAGAGGGAGGGAGAGAGCGAACGAGAGGGAGCCAGTACACACTGTTATGAGCCCCAATTAATTACCATAGTAACGCATGAACCCCAGGCAGGCTCTGTAACGGACAGTGTCTGTTGCCAACTCAGCTGAAGAGGCTCGCAGCAGATTCAGGTAATCCCCCTGTCTCCCTCCCTGACGTTGTGAAGTTACAGTCCACTAATTCTGCCCTGATACATAATGCATCAGCTGTATTTGTGAACTGAAAGTTCAATTTTACCCTGAAGTCATGAAAGATTAGTGCTGCTACCGCTTATTGGCTGAACAAAAAAATATTGATTATTCTATAACTTGTGCTCGCGCACCTGTCAATCACCCCTCTACAGATAAAGTGTCCATTTTTGTTGGCATTTTCCTAATAATATTCAATCACATGGCCGCTACAAACTTTCCTTATGCATACATTCATATATTTGGATCAATGATGATGATCAGAGCTTTTCTAATGTGGTGATTTTGCAGACATGTTTGTCATGTGGTAAATGGTAAATGGCCTGCATTTATAGTGCTTTTATCCAAAGCGCTTTACAATCAGTCAAGTGATCACATATTGTACAATGTTCAATATCACAAGGGCAGTGATGTACAACTATTCACTTCAGACCACAACACATTTTAGATGATGGAATGGGGTGATCGGGCTGTTTAAAATACACTTACAACCACGATTTCAGACGGCAGCCCGTATTTATTGTCACACGAACACACTACAACACATGCATGCAGCCACAACACACACTCATGCTGACGGTGGCCGGGGAAATATGTCCTCTGCATTTGACCCATCCAGGCTTGTCCTTTCCTCCAGGGGACAGGCCAGGAGCAGTGGTCGCTATTTCTTTCCAGCGCCCGGGGACCTTCATTGGACCATCATTGGACCAACTTCAGATGTTGTTGTCACTGTTGTCACACATCTTCTGCATGTTTTTAGTGGGGGGTTATGTACGGAGGAGCCCCCTGGGGGGTACGGGGAGAACATGCAAACTCCACACAGAAAGGCCCTTTCGACGAGATAGCCCACCTGGGCAGTGGGCACTGAAGATATGGGGGGGTCACATCTCCAGCGCCCACAGCATCCCAGGTGGGAATCGAACCCAGGACCTTCGAGCTGTGAGGCGACAGTGCTTACCACTGCACCACTGTACCCCCCAAGGGTGGTGTATAGTGGTGGTGTATAGTGGGTAAGTGTAACCAAGGCTTACACTTACAACCCTTATATACCCGCATTACTAATTATGCAATTCTAATCCATACTAATTATACAGGTCTAATAACTGCTCAATATGGCTCCGCTGCATATCTGATCTGTCTTCTGTTCTCAAAAGGCAGCTAAATCTGTCATTTAGATTTCCTCACCAGACTGAGCAAACCCACCAATTAAAAGTCTGACCAGAGAGCGAGGGCACACTGGCATTGGGAAAGTCAGAGTGAAATAAAAGTATTAAACCTATTTAAAGTCATACTAGCTTTGTTAACAGTAAAGTGCCAGGCATGTTAGGAGGTCGTAGCCTCAAGGATGTTGTATGAGCCAGGGTACATCTGAATGTCAGGGTGTATGAACGCTGCATATCAGTGTATGACTACACACATATTCAGCAACTTTGAACACTGCAGCTTAAAATGCATTTTTGAAAATTATGTTATGCCAGTATGTATCAAGTGATTCACTCTTCAGCTATAAAACGCTAATTAGCGTCCATTTCCCGCAAATATTTTAACCAAGCTGCGTTCAGATCACCAATGTGCATCGCTGGTTTTTGATTTGATTTGATTTATTCAGATCCCCATTAGCTTAATATGCAAAGCATAAGCTACTCTTCCTGGGGTCCGCATAGAACATTAAACATCATACATTTACAAACAAGACAATCAAATAAGCAAAAATAACACAAAATAAAATAGAGACCAACCAAAAAGAGGCTATACTGGTCTTACATAAAAGTTACATAAATGACCAACCAGAAAGAAGCTATTGGTCTGCATTTAAGAAGTAACATCTCAGTCTAATTTACATGAATGACCAACCTGACAAGAAAGCAGTTGTAGTTATCAAAAAGAAAAAAAAAGCGACTAATTTGCAGTTAAATAGGCCTACACTAGTAGGATGTACTAGTACATTAGATATGCAATATGACATATGTACAGTGACATACGTACACACATACATTGAGTATGACACCAGAGATCCATACACAACATCATTATACCCGTATCTCTATTAAATATTGTTTCATCTGTCTGGTACTGCATTCAACCTGGATCATTTCATTTACTTCTGAGATGATAGTACGCCTACTTCAGACACAAGTCTATAGCCTCTGGCTAGTTGTTTGAGGGGCGGGCGGGTGTAGAGAGTCTGAGGAACGGGTCTCCGGGCTGCCTTTTAGTTGGAGAGGCAGCTTGAGAGAGAAAGACCGACCCCCCCGGCCCTGCATGCTCTCCCCGGGAAGCGGCGCAGGACGCAACACAGTCGGCTTGGGAGGCGGAGGCGAGTAGGTTCCCGTTGTTGCCCCTTGCCAGTGAGATACGCTTGGCTACATTTTTTCTTTTCTTAATTGGGGTGTGAAGTCGTTAGTGCTCTGTCAATAACGGACTTGACTCAAACTTTTAAAACTCGCACAATAGTAAGTGCATAAACAATCTTATTAAAGGGACAGCTCACCCTAAAATCCAAAATACATATTTTTCCTCTCACCTGTAGTGGTATTTATCCATCTACAGTATATCGTTTTGGGATAGTTGAGTTTTGGAGATATCGACCGCAGAGATGTCTGCCTCTCCAATACAATGGAACTGGATGGCACTCGGCTTGTAGTGCTCGAAGCACCAAAAAATACATTTGAAAAACTCAACAGCATTGTCTCTTTCCAGAAATCATGACCCGGTTACTTAAGATAATGCACAGACTTTGTTGTGAACAGTTTCACGTAGGAACTATTTTCTTTTGCAGTCTCATGTAGGAACTAGCTAGCAGCTAGCGGGTGTAGTTCGGTCAAAATAAAATAGTGGATTGTGGACTGGATTTTTTTAAGTAACGGGGTCATGATTTCTGGTTAGAGACATTGCTGTTGAGTTTTTCAAATGTATTTCTTTGGCACTTTGAGTACCACAAGCCTTGTGCCATCCAGTCCCATTGTATTGGAGAGAAGGCAGAAACTCTGCGGCCGATATCTCCAAAACTCAGGCAACTAACACAAAACGATATAGATGAATAAATAGCACTACAGGTGAGAGGGAATATTATGTATTTTGGATTTTAGGGTGAGCTGTCCACGCTATGTTGTATTGAAAAAGGTGCATAAACAGCGTTTACGTGCGTTTAGCCTCCACTGCAGCCCTGTAACAGTCCACACTTGCGGACATGCATGCACACACAGCACACACACACACCCGCACACACACACACACACACACACACACACACACACACACACACACACACACACACACACACACACACACACACACACACACACACACACACAGTTTGGATGGATGTCCATGACGACCGTGAGTAGCACCTTGCTATTTGTAGCTAGCAACTCCTCTACCAGGTGGCCTCATGGAGGAGAGTAGATTGGGGTGGTGACCTTTCTATGATGTTATGTTGACAAGTGTGATGGCATTTTAAACTAGATACTGGCTGCACCAACCACACGGCCAAAAATAGATATAGTAAGCGCCATGTACTGGTAAAAGACAACGATAGAAATGTTGATTGACATGTAAAGATAATGGGTATCTTCATGAAACCTGAGCAGAATGACTTCATGTGTAAAGCGTTATTACAGGGAAATGTACAGATTTGGGTTTCCATCAATCTTTTAATATTATATCCAATTTGTTCCCGCGTCTGAACAAAATGTGCAAATCAAAATCAAGTCTTAACATTTGATAAAACCGGTCGTCAAATAGGCTGCTTCAACTTGAACGTATCCCTACGTTTTCGTCAAATTAGTATATCATAAAGAAATCAATATTTTAAAGAAAATAACTCAATATTTCAAATCTATTTGAAAGAAAGAACTGCATTGTTGTTGTGGATGTTATTTCAATTAACGACTAATCACTGCTCTTTTATTCCGTAATTACATTTATGGCTATTTGTGGCATAAGAAAGTCCAGAATAATCTGGACTCAGGGGGAAATGAGAAGTGGGACACTAGCCCTCTGGTCAACCCACAGTCCCACGATGTCTGTTCCCTCGGGCCGTCCGGCCGGTGAACAGTGTTGGCGCTGGGCATGATGTCAGCGTCTCCATCTGGAACAGAGACCAACACATCCCCAACGATGGCAGCGATTGGTTTTGGGAGAGTGCAGTTCCCTGGACTCGCTCCTGTTGCCTTAATGGCTCTTTGGTTGGCTGCCTGTGAGTGTGAACCACTTAATGAACGCTTTTCTTCTCGCACGAGTTTATGTGCAACAGCGTTCACGTGCTCCATGATTTCCATCCATATGTCGTCTTTTTGTGCGGCTAGCTAATGTCACTGCTGCAGAGATGTATTTGCTTCAATATTGCTTCAATTTCTTAAGTTCTTCTTTTTCCACTGTCTTCAAAGCCATTTTAAGTTGATTTTGTGGGTGTTCTCCTTTGCATAATAAAGCATATCTGAGATGCTCTCATTATGTTAACTCATGATAGAGAAGGTCCCGTGAACATGGTTCCCATTTACAGGTGATTCTTATTTTTTTTTATTTTTTACGCGGAAATGTACAGTACATATTTTGTACAAACATGTTGATAAATGAAACAGAAGGCTGGTAATTGAAATTGTTGAATTTAGAGATACATTCTGTTTTTTGCAGCAACCATTTTCCTGAATGCATGTATAGCTACTCCCCTATTTATTATGGAAGGTGTGTGCTTCAAATAGTTTGAATTTTCAAGAAAAAAAGTGGAACATTTGAAGCCACGTTTCAATTGGACAGACGAGCCCCATGTGTGGCATTAGATGTCACTGAACCCTTCATGCTCAATTACGCAAAACAGTCATGTACTTAAACTTCAGTAGCATTCAGTTGAACCTTTGCTGTAGTCGGGGTTCAAGCCCAACAGCCTGGATCCCCAGTGATTGCGGAACACTAACTGACTGAGGGTTTTCTGTCCTCAGTGGCACTTAATTATTGATTTGGCCAATCATTTAACACTGCAAACCAAAATGTTGGACACTAATAATGGCTGCCTATGGCTATTGTAAAAGACAATGGCACCAGATTTAAATCATTGTAAAGAATACATCGTTTGTGATCATATATTTGTTACTTACCCTATTGCAGACAGCCCCTCACTTTTAGTTTCTGATTTCTGTGTGGTGCTGATAGACAGCTCCTTTTATCGTAAAAAAAAAATAAAAGCTCTGAGAGCGTATTGTTTATTTGGCCTCTGTACTGTTTACGGTCAGATGTGTGCCGCGGATATTTTTGAGATTTTCAAGTGGGCCATGAGTCAGAAAAGG
Source organism: Poromitra crassiceps (assembly GCF_964638095.1). Lineage (NCBI taxonomy): Eukaryota > Metazoa > Chordata > Actinopteri > Beryciformes > Melamphaidae > Poromitra > Poromitra crassiceps. The sequence goes on along the minus strand of NC_139651.1, from coordinate 1,107,723 downwards.
TTGTGAACCGCTGCTTTAGCTTATTGATTCGATTATTATAGGCCAAATTCAGAATCAGGAACCACACTGAGGACACACTTATGACGAATTTACATTATAACAAAATATAAACAAGGTCTGATGCAGTACTTGTGCAAGTAAGTTATGAACAGTAGGCCCAAAGAAGCGTGTGTGTGTGTGTGTGTGTGTGTGTGTGTGTGTGTGTGTGTGTGTGTGTGTGTGTGTGCGTGCGCGTCTTGTGTGCATGTGTGTGTGTGTGTGTGTGTGTGTGTGTTTGTGTGCGTGTGTCAGATTTACAAAATACACAAGTTTAAAAAAACCGAACCACAAATAAGTAACAAGCATAGCTAACACTTTATAAATGAATATGAATATCTAATGCATTGTATTTCGTGACACCCTTTTAGAATAAACAACAGAATCTCCATTATGTTACAGTGATTAGTATTACAGCATTTGCAGTATTCATACTGTAAACTGAGAGATCTACAAAAAGTATGGGGCTATTCCCAAAATTATTCCTCCGCACAGCTCCATTGGCTGCAGTGGGTAGGAATATACACAGGTATCATCACTCCTGAGTACATGTAGGTTAAGGTCTAGACTTGCCCGTCGCTGTGATTTATGAGAGGTTGAACATTTACACCTTGGCTTTCCCTTCCTGTCCCACCAAGTCATTCATCAGCCTCCATATAATGAATGGACTTGTTCCGTGTGCTGGAGCTAACAAGACGGTGGGGTCCTTAGAGTTCAGTAAAACGAGATTACAACCAGTGGTCAAGCCCAGGAAAGGGGAGCAACTCCTGGCGGAGCCGGAGCCGGAGCATTACGGCCACTGGGGAAGAAAGAGAGTGGCGCTGATGAGGGTGGCGTTACTGCGATTCTCTGCTGTGGACACAAAGTCTACAAAGTGACAGTAGGAGAAACAGAACATATTTATGTTGGCTCTGGAAAAAAGCCAAAACCCTCCGCAATAGATGATGCAAGGAGTTTGGTTTGTAATAATAATGACACTATAACAATGTGCTACTCTCTTGATCCCTGCAGGAAAATTATCTTTTCATTTAGCCCCTCCGCGGGCAGGTCAGAGGGGCACATGAGCAGCATCCCCGGAGCTGCTAGCGATGCAGTATTGAGTCAAGGACTCTTGAAGACATGGAGGTTTGAAACTCATTTCTTTCAGCTGAAGGTCGGCCTGCCTATTCACTGCACCACCATGCTAACAAATATTGTAAGCCTCATCATCATCATCATCATCATCATCATCATCATATACAGTAGAAGAGAGACATTTTATCCCAGAAGGATCCAAGCAGGAAACACATTCATCCAATTTACTGTAGCGAGTATAATTGATTGGATTTAGATAGTGCTTCTCCAGGCACCCCAAAGGTGTGTGTGTGTGTGTGTGTGTGTGTGTGTGTGTGTGTGTGTGTGTGTGTGTGTGTGTGTGTGTGTGTGTGTGTGTGTGTGTGTGTGTGTGTGTGTGCGTGCGTGCGTGCGTGCGTGCGTGTGTGAGAATGGGCAAGGGGGTGGGGTGTAATTCTTCTCCAGGCACACCAAAGCGTGTGTGTGTGTGTGTGTGTGCGTGTGTGAGAATGGGGAAGGGTGTGTGTGTGTGTGTGTGTGTGTGTGTGACCTCAACTCATCCACCACCCTATGAAGTATTTCTGTTTCTGTAGTGGATGATAGGACTTGGCCCAGGGTCAGAAATGAGCAGTGGTCCAGGGCAAATAAATCCCCTTGGAATTGGGATGACGGGGGCTTTAAATGCCCCCATTAAATAAAGAGTTAACTTTGTGTATTCTTTTTTTTTTAATACATTTTTTACCGATTTTTTTATACCATTTTATCCCCCATTAGTGCTCACTTGATTTCTCAATCCTGGTTGCTACTCCATCCTCTGCCGATCTGGGGAGAGCCGAGACTGGCTCCATGCTTCCTCCGAGACATGGGCAGTCAGCCAGCCGCTTCTTTTCACCTGACAGAGGAAGCTTCACCGGTAGGACATAGCACGTGGGAGGTTCACGCTATTCCAACCAGTTCCCCTCCCTCTGAACAGGCGCCCTTAACGACCAGAGGAGGAACCACACTAGCAACCAGGATATTGCATGTTTTTGTGAAGGGGGTTCCTATATGAAGGAAACGCCCGGGAGGCACGGGGAGAACATGCAAACTCCACACAGAAAGGCCCTTTTGACGACCCCACCCGGGCGGTGGGCACTCGAGGACATGCGGACGGGCACGCATTCCTTCAGCGTTCACATCGTCCCAGGTGGGAATCGAACCCACGACCTTCGAGCTGTGAGGCGATAGTGCTTACCACACTTTGTGTATTCTAACGTTACTGCAATTTACAGTGTCGGATTTGGTGCAATTTGGACATGCAACGTTCAAAATGAATAAACTTCGATTAACAAGCGACTAAACGGAGCGAGCAGTGAGCCGCCCTGCTCTGTCAGCGGGAGAGGTTCGGTGCTCAAGGCTCGATGGGTTCGGCGGCGCAGCATTGAAAATTACATCGCGTTTCTTGGTTATGTCGAAGCAAGTAAAACAACCTGGTGGCAGCTAAAACAACTTGGTTAAGGTTATGGGTTACGGTTAAAAACGGAACACGCCCGGAGGCGAACAAGGGTCTCTCGTGACCCCTTCACCCTTACATGTCAGCGAGCTATTTCAGTATCACACTGTCGCTAGGTGAAAGACAGCCAGAGGTCGCCACTACTTCCTGGTTACACTCTGGCGTATGCACTGTACGCAAGCACTTACTCACATGACCGCAAAACGTCCCATTTGTTAACATCGCGGTCGTTTTCACCACCTTGAAAATCGACCAATCTTGTAATTTTCCTTGTGACGATGGTCTGCTAGTTGTGTCATAAACCACTTCTCTGATTGTCATTATCCGCAAAGGTAATGAAAAAGAATGCTTGTTGGAGGAGGATGATCTGTTAAAAGAGACTACGACAGACATGGAGGGCTGCTATGTGAACTATTTCAGTTTGAGGTCTCATCACTGTACTGCATCTCTCTCTCTCATAGAAGCTGCAGCTATTTGTATTTGAAGGTTTTGACAACCTTGTAAATTGCGGTATTGATTCTCTCACCAAGGCAAGGGATGTAGAAATACCAAGCCCAGGATGAGGTTGTGGTGGAGCGGAGTTAAGAGTAGGAATGATGGTGCATGTAATGAAGGGTGTGAAATAGGTGACCTTTGCAGATGCATAGAGGACCCTTCAAAATTATGTATTATATGATCATATAAAACAAACAGGCAAAAGTGGGCCTTGCCAAGCCTGACTTTCTAGGGTCCCGTATTCACCTTATCATTTGTCCATATCAGGACGCTTCTGCCTACGTCATTTTGTAATCGTTCTTCCGTTGTAGACCCGGAAGTAGATTACTCCTATCTACCTTTATCGTCTTTAGACTTGCCACAAAGCTGTTTTCAAGCAACAAAAAAAAAAAAGGAAATTATAAAGTTAAAAAAAAAAATCTGATGAGAACGTAACATTCCAAATATATGTGACCAGTTTATCAGAATAACGCCTATTTGGACATTTTTTACAAGCAGTGAGGAGCGCTGGCTGTGTAACCGGTCAGACTACAGTAGCTAGTATCTGTCAACCCCTACTGTACTGGCAGTGAGAAAACACTGTCGACGTGCTTTTGTAACCAGTGTTGGGCAAGTTACTTTCAAAATGTAATATACTACATATTACTAGTTACTTTCATTGGACAGTAATAAGTTACATTACAATATTACTGTCTGTGTAGAGTAACTCGTTACTTATTACACTACTTTTGCATTACTTTCACCAAAACAACAGCAGCAGCAGAATGACATCGCAGCCCTGGAACATCCCGAAAAATAATGTCAACCGCCCAAAATTCTGTTATTGTTATTGTCATCTGTAGTGGTTGTTTGCATAAAAACAGACAGTTTGATTAGGAAATGATTGTATCTTTATTTAAATATGTGCTTTGATTAAAAAACAAAAAACTCAATTTGTAACTTGAGTTACTTGACAAAGTAACTGGTATAATATTACTGAAATCCTATAAGTAATAAGTTATATTACTCTGAGTTACTGTTAAAAGTAATATATTACATGTAATATGTTACTTTTGTAATGAGTTACCCCCAACACTGTTTGTAACTAACGTTAAATGCCGAGCGGGTACAGCCATCGGCTCCTCGCAGCAGTAACGCTATGAGCATGGAACTGAAGTTGGCCGCAGTGTAGCTGCTGAATGTTGCCAAACTTCATTCATAGTTTACAGTTTACAATGGAACCTGGCGGGCGGCTAACGTTGAACCGGAAGAACAAATACAATTGCGTCTGACACGGAAGAGAAAAAGTGGGCGGGGCAACATAAGGTGAATAGTGTGGAAAAACACTGTGGGAGCCTGTGTGTTGAGGTTATTGAATGACACACAGCAGACATGATGTGCTGGTGAGAGATGTGGAAAGAAAAGCCAGATAGTCAGAACGATCACACTGATATCAGAGAACTACACCACATTGGCAGCATGCCTGGATATGGTGAAGAAGTCTTTCCTCTTTTTGTCTGTGACAAACTCTGTGACAAAGCTTTCGCAGTAGTCTGACAAGAGTCACTTGAAGGTATCAACCTGCCTTTTATATAAGCACTAGTCCATCTCCGCAGTCGCTGTTGTCCTCCAGGGCCGAAGTCTACGCAACTTTGTGACCAATTATGCACATCGCTCTCACGGCACTTGGGAAAACAGCGCACAGGGACACCACTGCGGCCTCGAGACGGCGTTGTATTTATTTTATGACAGCTGTAACTTTTGCCGTACATTTATTTGCTATTTGCTACAACTTGCTAACTTCTCTGCTCCGGTTCCATTCACGGTCACACACACACACCGCTCTCCCTCTCTCTCTTCACCACACACACAAACACACTCTGCACCGCCCGATTCTCTTAAAGGGGCTACGCGCCTCCTATAACACGGCGGCACAACTCCGGGCAGACTTGCCAAAAACGCTCATCAACAGCTTAAACGTGCAGTATGTAATTTTCGGCCGCTAGGGGTCACTCTCCTGAAACCTCTCCCAAAACAATGACAAAGGTCGTGTGTTGATGACTCCACAGCCGCAAGGAATTGTGGGATGGCAGCATTAGCCACGTTAGCTTGTGATCGCGGAAAAAGCATCTTCGTTTCTTCAGCAACCAAGCAACGGATTTTCATCACTCATTTTATTGAAAGGTGTGACTTGTACTTGCCAACAAATTAAAGTTTTGGTCACCAGTGACCCCAGACGAGCTTAATTTAGCCTACCGTGTAGGCTGCCTACGTGTGTGTGTGTGTGTGGGGGGGGGGGGGGATCGAGGTCCTGTGCGCTGGTGTTTTGTGTCCCCGCTCCTCTTGGAGACTTGGAACGTTTCTCCTTGGTTCCTTTTATCAGCGTTTTGTAAAAATGTAAAAGTAGATCTGAAGTGTAAAAAAAACATGGGGCGCCCCTGATTTAGCCTATCGATCACAGTGATTGATCGAGCACTGATTGATGCTGTGGGGCCATTGTGTGGCAATAACAACGGGCCACCCCTAGTTGGCGACCCTGTGTGAAATGGTTGATAATCGTGTGGCTGGGCGGCACTTGGTTAGCATGAGCACTGATTGCATGGTTCAATCAATGGATTTCATTCAACCTTATTACCACCAGACCAATTTGAGCTGCTGGCAATCTGCCCTAAATATTCCCAGTTCATATTATGGCCGTGACGCACGTTTCTCCGAATCGCCGAATCCACCATTTAAATAGCAATGCACCAAGGTGCAAGCGCACCTGGCTTTTTAAAGAAAATGGGAGATGAGTACAGTACTCTGATTGGCTGAGTTCATGTAACATACTTGATTAATTAACCCCCTCGAGATGAATGGGTCCTAGAGCTATCTGGGTTATCTTTTCTCCTATTTTTTTTTTTTCTCCTTGTGTTTTTGTCCCAGGCTCATGCAGTCACGCAGCGATGCCCTCTATATCTCTGCATCCCCTCTCTACAATGTATCCTTCACCCACACCTCTCACTCCTGCTCTATGGGGACGTGATTAAGAAGACAGCTATCCATTACCTTGAAGCGAAGCAGTCCACGCGAGCTCCAGGTTTTGATGTCACAAGTCTAATATATACAGAGCCCCGTGAAGCTCGCACTCTTCAAATCCCCCACGCCCTTTCACTGCCAATCCCGTTGCCTTCCATTGGCCGACGTGAGGGATGATATCCGTAATGTTCGTGACAAATTAATCCGCGGGGGGAAACAAATGACAGTGAGCTGCCACTGGGTCATCCCGTCGGCTAAGTCTGTCATTTCACATGCACGACCGCATAACTAAGCAGGATATTTGTACAACTGGTACCTGGATGACAACGGATGGAAATTAGCCTCGTGCTAAATCCGGCAATTTTTACACTTTTACTATGTTCCAGGTTTTAGTATCTGTTCTATGGTTTCTGTGTTCATTAATTTTGCACTGTCCCGTCCAAATAAACAAATAAATAAAATAAATAAGGCGATGGTGTCTGCGCATACACACACACAGAGCTGGAATGGATTCCAATGGCAAGAAAAGGCACCCTTATAGACCCTTTTCACAGGGGCCATTTTGTGTCTAAAAGGCAGAATAAACACAGGTGCAAGCACAACACTAATGAGGGTTTCCAAATTTCCAATCATGGAAGTTTGAAACCCTCATTAGTGTTTTGTTCATCCAGACCGTATAGACTCTATAGGGTCTGGATGTTTCACTTAAGCAGCAATAAAAATGAATGAAATGAAGCATTGTGCATGTAAAGGCTGTATAAGAGTGTTGCCTGTCATGCAAGCTGCCCCCGAGCACAAATAAACTGCCGGAGAGCAAAATTCAATGATTGGAAGTTAACGTTGTGAAGACAAACAGGGAATGATCTGCCTACATAGAGATTACTTGTGTGCAATGATGATGATTTCAATTGATGCAGATTTACAAAGATAGTACAGTATGTGAATGTATGATGACAAGTATAATCCAAAGACTATGTTGTTTCTGTAATGCATATTCATTCGAATGCTTTTGACCAAGGAGCATGTTACCGTCTGAATAGAACAAAGTACTTTCCCTGCAGAAATTGACTAAATTGACAGCTAAAATCCTAATCATGGACTCCTAATTAGCAAAATGTCCGCCAGTGGGATATATTATGGTGTGTCAAACTCAATAGGATGGTCTATTAAACATTTGCAGTTGTGTTATGCAGAACTTTAAAAACGGGACGTTTTGATTTACTATAAGCAATTGCACAGCATTTCTCATGTGTAAAAAATGGAAGAAACCTGCACAGATGTTTTGCACAATATGTTGAGGTGTCAGTTAGAAATGATGAGATTAATCAAATCAGTCCTTCCATGTTTCATTAAAACTAGAAAGCCTTGTAGGCCTCAAGAAAGCAAGTCTTGCTTCTTATCATGGTGTCTAAGTACAGTGTCTAAATTAACAGTAACATTAAAATGAGGCTTCATTCCAGAGGAGTTTTCTAGCAAAACACTGGAACCATGACGAGTGGCTGTCACATCCAACAGTTAGACAGAGCTCACCTGGTTAGCAGTGTTGCGTAGCTTGGCTGCTGTGTCTGGCAAGCCCATACTTGTTGTGTACGAGGTGCCCCGTCATAAACGATCCCTCGGTCGATTAGTTTGGACAAACGAGACATTAACAGCACGGAGAAACAAAAAAGACGCCTACAAAACAGATACACTGGCACACTATCAAACTAATGGACACGCTGTGGCAGCAACTGGTCGCAAAGGGGGAAGAGGGCTGATGCGACTACGGAAGCCTATGAGGACATTCGCATCACGTCACTAACGTAGCTTCGCCTCCTCCTGATGGACAGCCAAACTAGTACCAAACATACGTAAGCAGGACCATGACAACGTGTGGTGCTAAAATGTGGTGCCTTGAGCTTTTTCCCAAAATGTATTCGACTGAGATTTATTTTTGTCAATAGTCTACACAAAATACCCTATAATTTTCCGTTAAGTCGTCAATCATGAGCGACTAGAATGAAAGTACACTTTAATGATACGATAAAACAAGATTACGGTTTGGCGTATATGGCTCCATGATGACGCTCCTCCTGCGATGATGAGGGCAGGGCATGGGGAATCGCTCTGGAGCCATGACGTTGGTGGTGGGCAGGGGAGGAGGTGGGGCAAGACGACCGGAACACGGGAACGACAGTGACTGCAGAGGAGAACATATCGGTAAGAAGCCAACTCCCATAATAAAATACAGCACTTCAAATACTCTCAACCGCTTTAGATGATTGGTTCAGCGGCAAAGCGAGGGGAGGAGATGATGAACCCATTGGCTAGTGTGGGAGAGCGTGGATAACTGATTGGACAGGAAAGGGGTGTGTCTAGCTGGCGCTTTGTTGTTTATTTTTGGCTAAGTGGCTGCCACGCTATGGTGTGAGTAAAAAAATGAAATAGCTAGCTACCCCAGAAGGTCATATCTCCATGCGGAGATGATGACCTTGAGGCACAGTATGGACTCTGCATATCTGTTCATGTGCATTCTTTGTGTTGATCTCAAATAGGCTAATTGCCTGTAATCATATTTAACTTCTTATAGAGGATATCAATAACAGTAAAAATGTAAGCCATACATGTGGTTGTGTACTGTTGCAGCGGCTGTACACCGTTAGGGTGCTCATGTCCACCAGACATTTGTATGAATGGCCAAGACATAACCAAGTCAGAGAAGACAGAATAACCTACTACAACAAACATGACTGTGTCTTCTTGACTTCCTGTAGGAGCATTTCAGACTATGTGTTTGACATCCTGTGTGCTGTGATGCAGCTCACTGCTCATTGCTTGAACATTGCCAATAAAGGGGGGATGTGCCTGCATGAAAGTGATCTCCCCTGGGTTCATGGAGGCACACTGAGGATGAGCAAAAGGCTGTCGTCTGCTGAGTGCTTAGAGAGTGGAAGGCTTGATGAAGCATAGATAAACACATGTTAGGACAGAGTGTCTCTTTAGTTCCATATAGATGTACCGCAATCTCCAACAGCCACCGCTTAGAGAGGAATGGCTTGTCGTTTGGACACAGGCACTATCTGTTTTGAAATGAATGAAAGAGAATTGTAATAATTGTATTGACACCATGCCGGTGTCATTTGCTATCGATGCTAGTGGACGTCAGTGGGCTCAAAACAATATAAAGAGCTTGATTCTAGGCTGGGGCACTGGCAATCCGCATGTCATTTTGCCATAGCATGTAAAGCTGATGAATAGGGATGAGCGAGTACACCGTTATCTGTATCCGTTTAATCAACTCAATTATCTGTATCGTATCTGTACTCGGATGCGGCGTGGCATAGATCGAAAATGGGCGGGGTTTTGACTGAAAGTGGGTGTGGCTTATGTTTTTGTGTGTGTTGTTGTTGCCAATTCGGCAAGCCGAGATGCCACCAAAACATTCAATGTATGGAAAAAAAGAAAAAAAGAAAAGAAAAAGGTATCAAATATTATACTTGATTGGTATCGATATGGGTACTATCATCATTTTTTTAATGATAACCAGCCAATCATGAGTACGGATATTGGCACATTGTACTCGGATGATACTCGTTTCATCCAAGTACTCGGCTCAACACTACTCATCAAGCTACAGTATGGAACACATTATGCGTTAGTTCTTAATCTGAAGTGTAAAGCAATGGTGTCAATTATGGTTGAGGTGAAGCCAGTCCAACCATATACAGTACAGTATGCATATCTCATATATATCGTTGAGATCAGGCTGTTCACTCGCTGAGAGGCATCTACACTATAAGCTTGGATTGGTTTTGAACTTAGCTTTCAGGATCAATTATTCAGTGTTTTTTTATGGATCTCTAAAACCGCTTCTCCTATGCAATATTAAAATGTATTACTGTATTACTGATTTATTTTCAGTCATAGCATGGTGTCAAAACGTTCCCCCTTTGAAAAGGACTAATGCAAACAGAGTGAGGAAATCAAGCTTGATTAGCCGATGATTGCTTTATCTTAAAGAAAGGCCACTCACCTTTATTTTTATATTGAACTGTGCTAACAATTATGGAGTCACAACTTTGAAGAGTATGAATAGTAGATAGGTCTACAGTCGGTCACGTTACTTCCGGTAACGTCTGTGTGGTGGGTGTGACTTCCGGTAATGTGTGTGTGTGTGTGTGTGTGTGTGTGTGTGTGGCCGTGGGGGAAAACGGGAGGATTTCCCCCACCCTGACCCATTGACCAAGTGTCTATGATGAGACACCGCCTGAATGTATAAGGCTTTTTGAGATGTTTTTGCCCAGTAGCGAGTACACGTTTGAAGTAGAAGTACTAGATCTATCTATAGGCATGTAAAAGTACAGTATGGGCTATACTGTAGCTATGTCTATTGCCTACTTCAAAAACCTACTCACCACTGCATGCTGTAGCAGCACTGTAGACTGATACAGTGCTGAAGTTAAAATTGAACACCCCCCCCCCCACTAGGACTTTACAATCAACACACATTCCAGGGAGCCAGATAGACTAAAACTAGAGTGATCATGTTTTCTGGTTTGCTAGCTAGGTCACTGCCAAAATGATACATGCAGCAAACAACAGTAATACTAATTTGGCAAACAATGAGAAATTAAGTCAAAGGCATAATGAGTATCCTGCTTGTGGCTTGTAAACACAATTTTCAAAGTTGAACCCCAGCCAAGGTGCGAAATACGGGGGGTCTCGGGGGTCCGAGATCTCTTGATTGACAGCTGAGGTCAGACCCCAAAGCCCTCAACAGTAAAATTTTGGGGGGTCTCTGGAAAAATCATTAAAATAAATATATTTGCCACTTGTAATTGTCACTAAAATGTATTTTAAAAGCTTACTCTATCCAGTATTCATTATTCAAATAACAAAACATGTATAACAAATAAATGCATTGTTGTTGTGGCGTTTCCTCGTCATTTCACTTGTTTATGGTAAGCCCTCCTTCCATGGGGTGGCGCTGTGCTGCAAAATGTTCCGCATCGTTGCGTCCGGCTGACCTGCTTGACACGTGATACAACAACAACAACCTGACAACAACCTGTAAAGCAAGGATTTCCCGTTTCAACCTTCACGTGGTTATGGACTAATTAATATGTCAAAGAGAAAGCAAACCTCGTTACTTGCTAAGTTTGTATTCACCTCTAAAAAGCTGAATCGGAACGAGGACGGCAATGTAGCGGAGGAGACATCCGAAGCTAAATGCTGGTTCGTCTGGAGCTGCCGCAGCTAAACAATGTGGCTGGAGCTAAGCTAAGCTAAGGCCAGTGGAGCAGCTAGCACGAGACGCGAGTTGGGTGCTTCTCTCCCGCCACGGAATCATCCAGAACAATGGGGTGAAGACATTGAAGCTAGGCAGCTACGCAGGTTTCCCTCTTGGACGCGAAAGCAGATGGGCGAATGGAAGGTGCGCGTCGCTTGCCTTGAAGTTAAAGGCAGGGAACACCACCGGGCAAAACATTAGAAAGACAATGCACAGCAAGTCGCACTTATCTCCCCACATTTGCTGAGTTTGAGAGAGTATTTTCCGCTGTAAATGACACAGCAGCCATAGAGCCACAACAGGTGCTGCTCTTCATGAGAAGATGGATTAAAGCAGGACATCATCTCTCTTCTTCTTGGATACCAGAGGACGCCAACGAGAAGAAACCAAGCCAAGGCGTCTCTGCTCCATTCTTCTTTTAAGGTAAGAATATTTTATTATTTTAACCTATATATTTTTTATATGCTATTTGATCTATCTTTACTGTGTCTGGCTTGTGATAGACCTGCTGTGCATTGGTAAAAAGTTGTATACCGACTGTCTGTTTTAGCCGCGGCCCGCGGCTCGCGGCTCTTCTTTATCGTCATCAAATAAAATAGCCTAATATATACCAAACTAAAAAACACGTCAAATTAAAGGCACTATGTGTGATTTATTTGTCCACTAGATGTCGCCATTTCAAACCAAAACAAAAGTTGTTTACCAAAACAATCTCGATCCCACCCACCAGCGCAGAGCACTTCCTGGTTCCCCCGCCTCCCTCCCTCCCAAGCAACGGAGATATAAACAACTATTTTGTGCATAGCCTACCTACTGCAGACGTAAGTACATAAAACAAGCACAAATGAATATCGGCTATGTATTTGGCTTGAGTAATGACAAATTTCACATGATAGTCATAAACCTTTAGGATATTGACAATAGTCCGCTTGGTAAGACTGTTATTTGTATCATCTGCTAACCGATCAAAATCCATGTAACGGTTACATGGATTTTGAAAAGGTTAGGTTACATTGTAACCTAACCTTTTGCATAGCCTGCCCTATTGCTAAGTACGGTTAGGCAAAACGTTGTCTAAAACTAGTTCGACATAGCTAAATTAGGATGATTTCAATTCAATGTTGGGGACATCGCTAGCTAACCACAGCTGTCTGTCAACAGTGAGTAGCTTAGCCTGTGTTTTTTTTTCGTCTGCTAATACCAAGACATGGCCAAAATGTATTCATAGTGCAACGCTAGTATTTTCTCATTGTTAGAGTTGTTCAAACTAATTTCAAACGCTTGAATCACTGCTGTTTTTTATAGGCAGGCAAACCAAGGTGTATGCCTGAAGCCCAGGCTAGCACCAGCAGTGGGACAAAGAGGAGGCAGGGTCGCAGAGAGGAAGGTCGGCTGTAGGACGATAGCAGATCTTGTCGACATCCTGAAGAACCGCATAGCTGATGGAACTGGTCAGGTCATTCTGGTGTAGCCCATATTTTAGTTTTGCAAATAAAGTATTTTTTCTGATAAACGAAGTTGTGAAATCAATGTACTGAGAAACATCACATACACTGTCTATTATATAAAGTAGGCTATATATACACAGAAACACAAATACTGGTAGGCTACTGTAGCTAGACACACTCAGCTTTAGGCAAATCTAATGTTACAATGGAGAATAGTGGCCAAGAGACATGGATGAAGTCATATCAACTTTATTGGTGTACAGAAGATTGCAGACAGCAAACATAAAAACATCAAAGATGATGGAACATGTATTATACAGGTTTGCTATAAAAGCACAATTTCTCCATCTCAAATATCATAATCGTCGGTCCACTTGTTTTCTATCTTGACTATTGTCAGCTCTTCTGGATGACTGGCACCTTGAAAATCAGACAAATGGAAATGTGTTTAGTATTCATTTGAATCATCTATTTTGTAGCTGCTAGATATCAAGGCAGGGTTCCTCCACATTGTCATGAATTAGATACTTTTACCAAACCTTGATTGGTTTGGATGGTGTTACAGCTATTTTCTAATGTAACGTTGCTTAGGTAAACATGAAACAGAATAGAACAAACTGCTAACATTAGCGAAGCTAGCTTTTCTCCATGGCGTTTCTAAGTGTTTACACATTACTATACCGTTCTGCGTCATAGTGACAGCAACTGGACGTAATTATAACAGAAAATGCATGCGAAATTTGTAATGGGAAGTAACGTTATGTCATGCATGTCAACAGAATGTCTGTGTATAAGTTATACACGAACGACAAGCTAATCAAATCATGCAACAGGCCACACTAGCAGTGTAAAGTGATTTGAATAGCCGTGAAAAGCAACAGTTAGCCAAGTGATTACAAAATTCCCAGAACAAATTCACAATATCGATAACAACTTGTACATTTCGCTATCATGCGTAACGTTACTGAAATGGGACATGCAAACGCGATAACGTTACTTACCACTGTGTACAGCAGAACACGCCAGCTCCGAGTCACTTTGCAGGCCAGATATAGCTGCTCATAGGGCTCTCCATCTAGTGAAAGCCAGACCGGCAAGGTTGACTCTGGTCTGAGATATTTCTTTTCGGCGGCGATTTGGCTAAAGTATGAAACCGCATAAGGTGGATCAGGGAATGTAAAAGTCAGGAATGCCCGCATCAGGGTTCCGCCATCTTGGTCTACAAAATTCTGTTTTGGGCTGTGGGCTGGGAGGGGCTCACTAGGTCGGCTTCTCGGGGGAGGGGTTTCTATCTAAACAGATTCGGGATGTTAGAGGGGAAGGACAGAGGGCCATCACAACACAGGGAGGGGGCGTGGCTTAGTTGTAAACACAGAAATAAATCACTATACCTCCTCTATATATACAAGGTATTAGTTTGGGGATATTTAATAGTGCAGAATCTTACACACAGTGCCTTTAACGAAATAAAATAAACGGAACGAAAACCCCAATATCTTCAAATAAGCAACGAAAACGTGCAGATAGGCCTGCTTTAGGCCTTTAGCTGAGAAAGCACAGCTAAAGGTGGTGGCGGCCTCCTGCCCTGGCGGCCAGTAGTTCCTCACCAAGTATATAAGAAAATAAACAAATGGATAATTTAAACTTAATTTGAATATCAAAATATAATATCTAACATAAAAAGCAAAATTAAACAATTTATTTGAATGGCTATACAGAACTTGTGTGGGGTTACACAGAGGCGATTTGTGCTGTGTGCATTAAATGTTGCAGACATGCATTGCAGAGCATGTGTTAGTTGTGTGAGTGGCCTTATTGTTAACGATATTGCCTTGGTGATGTTTGTGCAAAGCCTATAATTGATTACTTGCATCAATGAAATCATATAGCCTATATGCATCTGTGACTGTGTAGTAAGACTTCAGCACACTGTCTGGAGCGATATATTAGGGGGGACCCCCGATTGCCACTGGCATTGAGCACACTAGATCTACATGGTAGATATCTGCTGACAAAAGTTTGACACCAAGAAAATTCAGAATATTGAGAAATAAGAAAATCCAGGCAGAGGGCAGGCACACTATACCATACATACATACTATACAGTAATGATTGAGTAGGGTCATTTTTGGATGAGTTTATGCTATTTCAAGGGCTATAAAAATCCTGCTTAGTATTCCTTTAAGCTGTCTCTACTAAGCACTGAGCACAATCAAAGGTGAGATTAGTGCTTTCTGCTTTAATAAATCACAGAGAGAAAAGAGTCATTTAAATAATCACATTTTGATTGCATTTGCAAATGGCCATAATTTTATTGCTGGTGCATTAAAATCCCAAAAGACAGTTCAAGCAAATAAAGCGTTTAGTGTCCGACAGTCCGTCCGTACAGTGTCAATGTTTAGGTGACAGTAAGTGATCGCTGCACACACCACAGTACATGCAGAGAGGTGGCAGGAAGCAGAAGAAGCACAGTGAACATTATGGGTGTCAAAATGAATCGTTTAATCGATGCATCGCGATGCCGACGTGTGAATCTAATCAAATCGAATCGTTTGACGGATGAATCGTTGAATCATTTATGTTTAAATTTATGTTGACATTCAGATTTTAACGCACTTTCTAAGTAAAAACGGGACTTGATATTTATCTGACTGCTTGTATTAATTGATGAAAAAGTATCCATGTGCAGTAATAATATAGAAAATTCAGGATTTGATACTTGGAGCTGCAACACTTTGAGCATCGTGATGCATCGTTGAATCGTAATCGAATCGTGAGGCCAGTGAAGATTCACAGGCCCTAGTGAACATAATAGAAAATCTGTTAACGCAATCTAAACAAGCATCTATTTTCTATGACCATGATGTCAACCACTAGCCTACATATTTGGCTATCTCTGACTATAATAGTAAGAAGGTACCATGTTGTAGCACTAAAGTAACGAGCGGAGAGACTGGTAGCTGTACCTCCTGCATTTGAATGGAGTGTGTGGATTTACCAGTGCATTAATTCAAGAAGATGTGTTGAAACATTATCATGCAGCTCCATGACTTACTCATTTGCAGTTGATTAGATTTTGTGTCTGCAAAAAAAAAAACATCACCCCCGAGTTCTGCTATTTAAGCATCAACCACTGTTCTGTTCTCTGCTGCACTTATCATTATTTCAGGGTACAGGGTACATGTCACTGGCAATCGAAAATCTCGCTGTAGTCCTCTTCTCTTTTTCGCTCTGAAGATGTCATGATTATGCTTTTTAATTGCATACAAAAAAACTTCACAACACTAGATATTTTCTTGTTGATTAAATCGTCAATTTTGCTTTTCATATTTCACTCTTAACACATTGAGTGCCACAGCGCTTCAGTAAAATTGTCTGCAGCCTGTGCCAGATTCACTTCCATTCAGTTGAAAACAGCTATAGAATTTTTTCTATTAGGGCTATATTGACGGGGCTGGACTTTAATGAAACATTGAACACTCCTACTTCTTCCAAAGAAGAAATGACAGCCTCTGAAAAAAGTGCACTTTCAAGGGTTTTATGTCGTTTTTTTTTACTTTCCAAGATATAGTCACTTTTATGAATACCTTTTGCACTCTAATTTCGAGCACATTCACTGACTCTGGCTGGTGTTTTCTGATGTGGTGGCGTGGTGTGGTTTCTGTGCAGCCTGCGTGCCCCCCCCCCCCCCCCCTCCCCCCTTCTCCACCTCTGAGCTGTGGGCTCCTCCCCACACGCACAGAGTTTGTTTTCTCGACTCCGTTTTTGCCCCGGACGGATCCCAGCGCGCATCAAGGAAATGCAAAACGCGAAGGAAAGGCTTGGCCGTTCGGCTTCGGATGCTGGCTTTCTGGCAGGGAAACGTGTGGAGATAGATAGAAGCATAAGAGCTCAGTTGTGAGCGCGGATGCAGCCGAGCCCACTCTCCGCTGCAGACAGAGCAATTTATACGGCTCTGGCTGAAGCGTGCATCGCTTTCCTCTTTGATCACGTCTTTCCCTGCTGTCTCATGCACAAAGTAAAGGATCTGAGGTGGGGGGCGCAGCTTCCCTGTCGATGTTTAAGGTGGCGCCGTGTGATCCCTTGAAGGGATTCATGCTCACTGGCTAGGTACGACCTTAAACAGCAGAATTATGGAATAATATGAATTATGATTTTAGGACGTCCACAGACGTCCTTGGCACTCCTCGTTACATTTTTTTAGGACGTCCAGAGACGTCCTTGGCACTCAATGTGTTAATACCAACCTGGTAGAAATTCAAGGTGTACGCGGGATGCTGAATGGACCAATCATTTCATGTGGGACTGGTGTGGTAAAATTACTATTCTAACATAAAGACCAATAAACTAGAAGTTAAAAAGTATAAAAAATGATCTATTTACAAAAAGCAAAGTAACAGAGCTCTGGTCCAGCCCCCCCTCCTCTTAATCATGCCTGTGGGGACTGGCTCAGAATAACATCATTCAGACCTCTATATTACCTAAGACATGAAGTCCTAGAGTAGAGCAGCTAACTGTAGATAGTGCCCCCTAGACCTGGTCTAGAGCTGGTCAGTGGCCAGCAGATCAGACTGTGGTTGTACTGGTCAGCTTCCAGGTATGAATGTGTGTGTGAATGTGAACAGGGCACTCCTGAAAAAGAGAGCATTGCTCTCAGTGAGACTCCCCCTGTATAAATAAAGGTTAAAAAAAAAAAAAAAAAACGTGTTATAACGTTACAGCCTGACTCTCGTTTATTGTTTTAACAAAGTGTAAGTAATAGGCGGACCCGGACACTCGGCTACATCACTATAGCCCTTTTCAGACAAGTCATACTGTAAGATGCTGTTCAAGTAGAACAGTGTTCATTCGGATAAATTGGCTCGCCTGGAGTCTCACCTGGACTGGAGCTAAGGATGGCTGCAACGCACTGCGAGCAGAAAAAATAAACAATCTGCGTGGGTAAGTGAGCCCCTGCGGCCGTGACCGGAATTTTGGGCAAATGTTGACATGTCTAAAAAGGTATGCCTCCACGTTTTTATGTGTTTCATAGCGTAGCGTATGCTATGCAATGCTGTGAGAAATATACAATAAGTTGCTGCTGCATAAATACACGTTTTATTGAGAAAAAAACGCATTTGGTACGGTTTGGAATTTATTTTATTTTGAATTACAATGAATCGATTGATTGTTAACGTTACCAATGATCGAGTTCGGAATTTGCGGGAAATGTGCATCCCTAGTTTTAAGAAAAAAGTCCCAACATGAGCGCCATTCTGCAGCCTAAGCTAGGAGGCACGGGTGAATTAATTAACTCGAGGGGTACAGTAACAGTTAGTTGGGAGCCAGATATCATTGGCAGCCCAAGAACAGTGTCAACTGCCGCAGCGTTTCCTCCTGACAGAGGCCATGAGTGTTTGGTTTCACGCCTGAGAAAAGCACTGCAGACGTGGCCTCGACCCTGACTCTGCACCGCTGAATCATGCAGCGCCAGAGCCAAACATACCCAGGGACCCATGTTAACAAGAAGAGTGAGGCCAACACGGAATGCAAGTAACATAACCTTATGCATAGCATTAACAATTAAATAACACATGCCAATGGGATTTGATAGTCTTCCACTTCCCACACAACACTTGAGGAGAAAAAAAGGTGTATAATGTTATGAAAGAATAAAACTAGCCTCAGCCTTTCATGCAGTCGGATCGGTTTTCTTGATTCTGTGAAATGCTGTAGCTCAGGAGGTAGAGCGGGTCGTCCACTAATCACTTTGGATAAAAGAGGTCGGTGGTTCGATTCCCAGCTCCTCCAGTCTGCATGTCGAAGTCTCCTTGGGCAAGACACTGAACCCCAAATTGCTCCCGTTGGTGTGCCAGCACCCTGCGTGGTAACCTGCCGCCATCTGTATGTGAATGGGTGAATGTACCTACTGGCTGTAAAGCGCTTGGATAAAAGCGCTATATAAATGCAGGCCATTTACCATTTACCATTTAGGCCATTAGCTACCTAGTTGAATTTTAAATGGAGTGAGCAGCAGCACCTAAGATTACATTCAGCACCCTTTTACTCGCACTGCTCTTTATCGTTATGTGAGGTTAAAATACAATGTATGGG
Organism: Poromitra crassiceps; assembly: GCF_964638095.1. Taxonomy (NCBI): domain Eukaryota; kingdom Metazoa; phylum Chordata; class Actinopteri; order Beryciformes; family Melamphaidae; genus Poromitra; species Poromitra crassiceps. The sequence goes on along the minus strand of NC_139651.1, from coordinate 1,088,840 downwards.
GGAAAAAAGGGCAAATTATGATATTATTACTACTATTATATGATTTTCTTATTCCAATGTTAGTAATTATTAGTATGATTATAGACACATGGAGCTACAGTTGATTATGGCTTTGTGGCACATTTATGTTGTCACAAACGTTGAGAAAATCGGAGATTGAAAGATTGCAAATTGAGGTATGTAGTAGTGTATATGGTTTTTGTAATTATTTTTTTATTAAAATGTAAATACAGTAGTTCTGTAACTGCTGGTTAACGAGTCAGTTTGGCTATTTTGGACTGATATAATATATCAGTGCAATACAGGTATCAGGCTAAGAGGGTAATTATATTATAATTAGCCTCTTAGCCTGATACCTGTATTGCACCCAAAGTCAATATTGGCTCCAGAGTCAACTGCCAGTTGAAAAGGCGAGCTCCTGTTGCTAGGCCTCATGCTGCTGCTAACAATGAGTCCAAACAGGGTTTTTCAAAATATCTAAAAAAAAAAAGCCAGAGCAACGCTGAGAGTAAATATGACACACTTCCACCATACGTACACTAACACTAATTACACCATCTATGATGCTGCTCATATCTTATTATTCACTATTGCTTTAGTTTCACAGAAGTGGAGCTTTGCCACTGGCCGTGCCTCCCGCGCCGGAGACTCATGTGTTCTTCCAGCATTTGATTAGCTTTGTTGTTAATGAGAGATTTGGTTCTGCTAACCCTCCGAGGTCCGTGGATAAAGTTCTCCATCACCCTCTGTTGGATTCTGACATCCTGCCCAGATGGTGGTGCCGTCTCACCCCCTTATCTCTCTTTCACATCCTCACTGCATTGATGGAGTGTTGCCCCCGGGTGTTGACAGTGCATATGGGCCACTATGAATACCTGCCAGATCACATTAGAACGTACACATACACAATCCAATAACAAAGGAGAGGTGAGATGCTATGTGAACAGCTGGCTTGCCATGGCAACATCTCATCCGGAACAATGCCGTTGATTGGCTTAAAATGATGGATTGAATTTTTTGCTTTAACCAATGACCACACACGATTTGAATCGTGTCAATGGAGCCTATATAATGATGATGATAACTGCTTCCGGCAGCCATACTGGTTCATACATAATGCGATTAAAGCTTATGGGCGTCCGGGTAGTGTAGCGGTAGATTCCCTGCCTAGCAAACACGAGGGTCGCCTCCGGGTGGGTCGTGGCGTCCATACAGGCACGCTTGGCTGTGTCTGCGGGTGGGAAGTAGGGATGGGAATTTTCGACTAATTTCCCCGCCGACTAGTCTCAAATTTTATTTGCGACTAGTCTATAAGCAAGAAAACTCGCAATTTAATATACATCAATTAAAAGTTTAAAATGCAAATGTTTTGTGTATTCAGGAGCTATTTTAGCCCAAACATTCAGTACAAGCTGTTAATTTAGTAAATTATATTGATGTAACAACAACTGATTGAATAAAGGTGAACAAATTAAAGAGAAATACATTTCTGATGCGTTTGCCAATGCAATGCATGGCATTTATTATGAATAATGTTGTAGGACGGAGTTCCAGCGTGTCTTGCATGATTGTGTAAGCTATTTTTATGAAGGTGCTATATAATTTATGTTTACGTTCTTAGACAGCCAATACACTGTAGGCTCTTATGTAGGCTGTTATGTTGTAGCTAGGTTATGCTGGAAGCGGAAGAATGATAAAGCTGGCGTCTCATGCTGAGATTGCCCATTGCACTCATCGCACCTCACAGCTGGGCAGCCAAGTTTTCAGCGGTGTGTCTTTCCTCCAGGGCGCACGTCTGAAGCACACAGCTGCGGAGATGTTCTAGTCATGTATGACTCGGTGGTTATGGACGTCCACCCGTCTGAAGTTATGGCCACATATTCTGCCCCCTCGAACCCTCGTTGCATCTTCTCTGTCATTTTGCGATGGCTGATCTCGAGTCGAGACGTAATTGTTTTGCGAGTGCGGGGAGGAGGAGCAATTCTCTCCCTGGCTTTACAAAGAAGCCGAGGCAGAGGCGTGAAGAACAAGATGCAGCGTTTAACCGACTAGTAAAATACTAAACGGTTAATAAATGAGTAGGCGTTTGAACGATTAAACGACTAGTCGCGCACATCCCTAGTGGGAAGCCGGATTGAGGGTATGTGTCCTGGTCGCTGCGCCAGCGCCTCCGCTGGTCGGTCAGGGCACCTGTTCGGGGGCGGAAGGGAATTGGTGGGATTAGCGTGATCCTCCCACGTGCTACGTCCTGCTGGTGAAGCTCCCGGCTGTCAGGTGAAAAGAAGCGGCTGGCAACTGCACATGTATCGGAGGAAGCATGTGTATTGTGCATGTCTATGGCTCTCCCCAGATCAGCAGGGGGGGGGGGGATCAGAACAAAGGTAGGATGCTTATGCCCTCTGGTGGATGCTTATATCCAAAGTTGCTTACAGTTACAGTGAGTACAAAACATTTGTAGTTGTGCCGTCTCCAGCAGGAGTGAGACCCCTGCTGGCAACGTTAGTGTAATTGTCCACGAATAACAGAGCTGGCGAATGGACAACTCCCGATGGGTTTTCCCCATCCTTTTTCCTCGCTTCCAAGCGTGTTCCTGGTCTTCCTGCCATAATCCCTCCATTGCAACGCAAGCACAATAACAAGCTAATCACACAACTTGAAAGACCACAGCCAATAATCCCAATTGTGATTTGAAATCAAATCAAACATCTAAGCGATTGATTGATCGCTTGCTTGATTTATGAATTCATTTTTGGACAGCATCAAGCTATCAAACACTAAAGCAAAGTGAAATCAAGTGTCGAGTTCAGAGTGTGAAGAAGTCATGACGCACACATGACTTCAGTCATGACGCACACAAGAAAGAACACGCATGAAAAGCAAAAATAAATGTTCTCTCATGAATTGCCTCTTGTCGTTACATTTGCGCAAAACATATATTGACAGCAGAACATAGTGTTCAGCCCCCCTTATGATTCGAGGTATATAGCAAAACATATCGGCCTGTGAGATTGATCGTTATTAGAGGTAATGACACAAGATCAGTGCTTTTTTCTCTCTCTACAGCCAAGCGCTTCCAAATCCCCCGTCCGTGATGCCAGTAGAACATGTATAAGCCATCCTTTCCAGGGCTTTGTATTAAGACTGTCTCCGTGCTAATTCCCAGCCCTACCTTTGTAATATTCCTAATGAGGCCCTAAGCCCTGAGATCCCTCGTTCTGCTGTGTTCCACGTTCTCCCTTTGATCCTGACCATCCGTCTCCCAACATCCTCGGGGGTCTGTGCATATAGTGCTACCTGACTGCATGGTGCTAATACATCCAATATTCATACACACCCTCCTCCTGTCTGTCCTCCACAGACAGAGAGAAAAGTCAAACATAGTTTTTGCAATATTTCAAGGTGAATATAATTACAGAGAGGGATATCCTGCTACATGATTAAAATGAACACCTTTAGAGTGATGGCACAGGTATTTTGGAGACATCTTAGGTGATAATAAGGTGATCGTTGCTGCATCATTTGAGCTGTGATTATGACACCAGTGGCGTCACATGATAGCAATGTGCCCCAGTACAAATGTGTTTCAGTGTTTCCCCTGGAGGTGTTTCTAAACGTACTCCGACCGCAACGGTGGGGGCCGTCGCTGGCGACGCAAAACTTTTAGCTAATCTGTTCCCACCTATGTTCGCAATGGCATCGCAAGTATCATCATACTATTATGGGATGGGATGCGAACAGTTGTATTATGGGATGTGCGTTTCCCAGGCAACGACACACGTTGACACGTTTTGGAACAGCGCTGCACGCTGGCACAATACTCCTAAAAGCAAAATGCTTATTGTTTTGAATGATTTGGCATCTTCTATTACTGTCAACACCAGTATTGTTGTATTGTAATAATATGCCATACATTTTTATTGAAATTTTGGGGAGAGCAGGGGGGGAATGCAATTTTTTCAGGCCGGACAGGGGCGCTGTTGGCCTGGCGGGCCCGCCAGACCTGTAGAATGGTAGGGGAAACACTGTTTGTTGAGCCATTCCTCACATGCACGTATAACACCTTCTCCACCATGTAGAAATTAGCAAGCATATTTTTCCACAGAGCAGAGAATTGCAAAATGTCATTGCGAAGAGGTCCACTGCACCACCTCTCATGCCATAAACAGTAATAATCCCTATTCAGAACCAAGGACAGCGGTCTTTAACACTGAAGAATGGCAAAAACAAGTAATATTGGTTGACAATGACAACAAATTGTTTGCAACTATAATATCCTTCTGGAGAATATATACAGTTTGTAGATCAGCGTGGTTAGTGTGGGTGATTGGTAGTGTATTCGACATGTCTCAGTGACTATTCGAGCCAGTTGGAGACCCATCTGTTGGATATCTCGACCTACCACAGATTCCTTTGAAGCTCTGGAAGCAACTGTTCTGGATGCACTAGGTATGCTACTGACAGACACCATCTTTGCTACGGTATTAACACTCTGCCTCATTTAATTTTCTTCTGCTGATGTACAGTATGTCTTCAAATTCAAATCATCTTCCAGGATTTTCAATCTTTCAGTTTACTGTCATAATTTTGAGGAACAAAGTCAGAATTCTCAGATTAAAATCTGAAATTTGAGGGGAAAAAAAGGTCAGCATTCAGATTTTAAACGTCAGCATTCTGAGATTAAAGTCAGAATTCGGAGAGAAAAGTCAGCATACTGGGAGGGGGGGCTGTGGCTCAGGGGGTAGAGCGGCCCATCCACCAATCAGGAGGGCGGTGGTTCGATTCCCGGCTCCTCCAGTCCGCATGTCGAAGTGCCCTTGGGCAAAATACTGAACCCCAAATTGCTCCCGATGGTGGTGCCATTAGTGTGTGAATGTAGGCATGTGTTGTAAAGCGCGTTGAGTAGGGGTGTCACAATATATCGTCCCACGAAATTTCGCGATAGTAAAACGTCACGATATGTATCGTTGAGATGAAATCTCATATCGCAATTTTTTTTTTTTTTTTTTTTTTTTTTTTTTTTCAAAAAATAGACTAAGAAACGTCTTTGTTTGTTGAAGTTCAATGTGTGGAAAGTAGTTCAGTTGAACAAGTCTCTGAAGAGACACATGAGAAGTTATACAGGAGAGAAACCATTCAATTGAGTTTCTGGCAAAACTGTTTACTTGACAGGAAAAACTGAAGATGCATAAAAAATAGATTAAGAAAAGTCTTGTGGTTTGAGTTTGAAGAAAAACTGAAGATGCATAATGAGAATTCATACTGCTGAGAAACCTTTTAGTTCAAAGTAAATCTAAGTGACGGTGTAACTCATTCTATTTCAAGATGAGCCTTATCTCCAATCTCATGTTTTTTCTAGTTGTTATTGTAATAACAATTTCCCACAACAGCATGTTTTGTATTTGTACATTTCAAATAAAATACTACTTTTCCAGTCATATATTGTCATTATTCAAGTTTAAAAAAATATTGTTAAAATCGTATCGTATCGTATCGTTATCGTGAACCCAGTATCGTGATACGTATCGTATCGTGAACTGAGTGTATCGTGACACCCCTAGCGTTGAGTGGTCGTTAGACTAGAAACATGTTATGTAAATGCACTAATGCAGTCCATTTACCATTACATGTGACAATCACATCACTGACGATATTACCAATGTTGTACCGGAATTTGAATGTCTGGCGTCCCCATTTTTGTGATGTCACAAGCCAAAAAAGGTTGGGAACCCCTTGTCTACTGCATTATTGGGTCCAGCCTTTTGTACAGGCATTACAGTGGTTCTCAAATGGGGGTCCGGGGACCACTAGGGGTCCTTGAGGGGGTTCCAGGGGGTCCCCAGCCAAAAGGAGGCTAATTTATTTTCGCTATAATTCAATCATAAGTAACACAATGAGGTTTGATACAATTTCTGTAATAAAAAATCTAAAAGCTTCCCCATATGAAATCTTATCATATGGGGGACCGTGGGACAAAATCCTATCAAATGGGGGTCTGTAGTCTAATTTTTGTCAGTTTGTCAAATTTGAGAACCACAGCATTACAGTATGTAGCCTAACTTGTGTGCCAACCACACCAAGTCAATGTCCTTGTATGTGCAATATTGGCCAAATAAATAATAATTTTCTTTTCTATTTGTACGCGCAAAACATTCAATATTTAAGAAATTTACCACTCGAGGAAGGGGGTTGTGGCCACATTTACCACTGGTACAGGGTTTATGGCACTCGGCGAATTTTCTACAATAGCTACCACATAATATAAAAAATACACAATTGTAACATTCAATTCATTTATTTACAATCATTACTGGTTTCAGAATACATTTATCCTTCCGCCACAGAATATAGTTCCATCCATACACAAGATCAATGATTGCACTAAACATTTAGTTGCCTTTGAGCCAAAAAACAACTAACCTATTCCTTAACGGGATTCACAGTTATTGATACATTGCCTGTAAAAGTACAGTTATTTAAACAGTTATCTAAAGCAGCCCGTTTTGGTGGTGGTGTGTTGATATCTGGTGACGGCAGAGTCCCAGGTTCACTCCGTGACAACTCAAGCTCAGCCAGTTCTCTCTCCCCAATTTCACCATGTCGTTCTTTGTTCACTTCACCTTCATCTTCATCTAACCACTGCTCAAAACTCAATCCACCCAGTAAATCAAACGTTACTACGAAATCGGACATTTCCTTGTTAGAGATTTGTAGACTGACAGGCTAACAGTGGGCGGAGTCAGCACAGGTGTTCTTCATTCATCAGGGAGCGGAGTGATACTGCGGTTGGAGCCGAACTGTAGATTGTTGGCCTATTTACCACTGTTGCTAGCCAATCAGAATCCAGTATTCACTCATGCTGTTGTAGAAGAATAAACTTTGAATAAACAAGCGAACCATGCTCTGTGTAGCAGCGGGGTGCGAACGGGCACTGCACTAGTTGTAATAATAGCAGGAGACTCTGCGTGCACATCTGCAGGCAGACATCGCCCCCTGTGGATTCTCTTTTTTACATAAACCTCCATACAAATGAGAAAGTTAAATAGCAAACGGACACAGGTGTCCCCACGAGTACCATAATGCTCTAGTAATAGCCAGAGAGAATTCTACAGGCAGTGCAGGGGGACTAGGGGGGAAGGCAGTTGTGCTAGCGAGGAACTGTTTAGTCTGCACTGAGCTGAGCTATAAGAACGCTCTCTCGTTTCTATTGCTAGGCTATCTAACTCTCCCAGGCCTCTCTCTCTCTCCTTCCCCCCCGCCCGTCTCCCTCATCACTAACGAACTCGCTCTGCCAGGCTTTACCTCAGGCAGCCCCCCTGTAATTATTCCCCAATGCCACACGCTGGTGAGATGGGTGTCCGTTACACACCGCGTGCCTATAAGAAAAACAACAACTGTGGGGCCATTATTTGTCAATCAAAACCCAGGGCCAAAACAAAATGCTGTCGAGTGCATCCTGACTCCTAGTTATTATCATGGAAAACTGTCAGGCCAAAGAGCATTTGTATTGATTCCCCTTATTTATTTATTTTAGCATCCCAGCTTCTTATTTTCCCCTGATCGCTGCACGGCTCTGCTGCAGAGCCTTAGCCAACACATCAGTGTAGGACTGTGAGATCACCATCAAAGATGATGGGATTCAAGAGTGGACAGCCCAACTTCAACTCACTTCCTGTCATTTTGTCACGTGGGTTTTGCCCATGGTTTTCCACGGACACGCCCACTTAGGAGACTTTCAGGCAGGTCTGAGTCAATGATCGACCACGCCCATTTAGGAGACTTGCTGCTACCATTTGTTAGAATTGGCGGAGCCTGCGGTGACCCATCTCTATAGTAATATAATATCTATGTCACGATCACATGAGAAAGCCGTCTTTGCCACGCTCCAATCTATTGGTTTGAACCACCAGGGGTTCGCACCAATCGGCGTCCAGAGAAACGGCTAGGGGCGGGCTTTAGGTGTGTGACACAAGTGAGCCTGTGATAGACGTGATATATAGACGGAGGGTTCATCCTATTACCATGCCAGGTAGCGTTTTGAAAAGTGCCCTCCCGTTTCAAAGGTTTGCCCGAGCGCCTTCTCAGACGGTGCTGTGAAAACAAACCATCTGACAACAGCTTTCCACCAACTTCGGTTTTTTATAATATGGCCTCCTTCATAAAATAGCCTTGGTTTTGTTGTTCAGGTTTTGTTTTGTCACCACTATTAACACATTTGGAAGGAGATTATGTTTTCACCCCTGTTTGTTGTCAAGATATTTCAAGGCATTTGGTTGAAATGTAGTCAACAGATAGCCTCATAGGCCCACATAAAAAGTAATTAGATTTTTTGAAACTATTATGCTGGTGGGATAGTCAGACATTTGGGACTTTCAAGTGAGTTGCTGACAGCATTGCATTCATGTGCTATTCTGTTGGAAAATCAACCCGGAGGAGAAGCAATAAACGGACCATTACAGAGGCTTTGGAGACTTATTCATTCATCATTCATGTGGACAACTAATTGACTTTCCATAACACTCAACTTTAGTTTCATATATTCAAATAAAAAACCACTAAGACATCGTGATATCAACTATTTCACATAATCTGGGTAATTTGGTCGCCCTGCTTATTGAAATGTGTTAAAGTGTTGATAACTGACGGACAGATTAAGTTAGAATAAAAGCTTTTTCATGAAAGGAGAGACTCTTCTTTCTTTTAGGAGTTTCAGTGTTTACATATTCATACAACAACATATTCTGTGGGTCTTGAAAGATTAGTGGAAATGATCAAAGACACTGGCACTGGCTGGCAACTTTTTTAATGCTATATATACACTATAATATAATATAATATTGTACCTTTGCCTTTTCCCTGTTTCTCAATGTTTCTTTTTGCTCTGATTCAAATGATTTATGGTCATGATTCAGTAGCTGGCTGCTTGGATTTGTTCCAGGCTTAAAACTCTTTATATAAGGAGTTTTTCGAAATGTGATGGAGAAAAGGACAAATTATTCTTCCGGAACCAAAGGTGACATCACGATGGCACGTGACTGTTCAGCTCTATTGACAAAAATATTGCAGTCAATTTGAACGAGACAAGTAAAAAAGAAAATAATTGTATAGGAGGATACAACTGGATGAACAGGCTGTTTGCAGGACAACATGTTTAGTAGGGGTGGGGGAAAAAATCGATTCACCTAAGTATCGCGATTTTTAATGTCACGATTTTTTGGATCGATCTTTTATTCCAGAATCGATAATCGCAAATTATTATTATTATTTTTTTTTTTTGGGTGCTTGCAGTCAGGCCACTCACTGAACAGCAGGCCAGGCGCCGCCTACTGGTTTACTAGTGGTTTTATTACTTTATTAGTTAGTCTGAAGTAATAATTACACTTCAGGGTTAAAGTGGGTGCATCTCATTGTAAAATTGGACTTCAAACGGCCCAAATCTGGCTTCAAACGGCCCAAATTTCACGCGCGTTGGCCCATATCGGCCTGGCCTGCTTGGTATCTAATGCCCGGCCTGAATTATGATCCCAGTCCGCCCCGAGGCAGCTGAACGCAGCGCCATCTTGCTCCATAGAACATGGACAGATCCAGAGCAGCGTATCGAAGATAAGCGGAAACTATCACTCCCTGTGGGGAAATTAGGTACCGTAATTGCAGCGGAAAAGTTAACATGATTCAAAGGGGCAAAGGGAAATTGAACATACCAGCTCGAACATAAAAAATAAGCAATAAGAAGAATGATATAAAATGATAAAATAACCAAACAATTAAGGCCATAGACTATAAATGTGAGATTATGTAAACGCTGCTGACAATTTCAAAGACATTAAGTAGACCGTAAAAGTATGGGAAAGAAAGGATTACTAACATCTGTCTGAAGAACAAACTGTTGTAATGAATAGCAATACAAAAACACAGCCAAGGCTATGAGAGGATTGGTGGAGGACAATTTAAAATTGCAGATGGGAGTAAATGCTTGAGTAAATAAATGTATCACTGGCCTGTCATGAAGTCACAGTAGGCATACTTTCCCATTGATGGTGTTGTGTCGTCAGTTAGGCTGTGAAAAGATCTTCTATTCACAAAGTCTGCCTCATCTTCCCGGGGCTGTGATGGGAATATAGCCAACTAATTGTAGCTACTGCTACTTGAACGCAGCCCTCTTTTATAGCCAGAGTGGCTCCGAACGGGCTGGAAATGCTACAAACATTTACATTAAGTGAGGTTTCCATACCAAATTTCAAGCTGAGAGAGAGGTCGTCATATCTGTATTACCTGATCAGCCCGTGACGTCAGTCAAGCCCTAGCGTGACGTCAGTCATGACATCAGTCGTCCTCAGTTCATGACGTCAGTCATCGTCAGTTCATCCTAGTATATATAGCGAGGGTCCTACGTCACCTCCCCCTCTCTGGCGGATCAGAGCAGCAGCCGGCATCGCGGCTGTTCATTCCCCCTGAAACCATCCTCTGAAGCCATCATTTCACCCCACCCACCTCCCCAGTCCACCACCAACGAGTCTTGACTCCTGAAGAATCCCCCACAGGGGGGGGGGGGGGGGGGGGGATTCTCTCTAGCCCAAATAGATGCCGCCCTCTCACCTAAAGAGGAGCGCCATCTTACAAGGGAGTCATACGCCAAAGTACTTGCCATGCACGCCATCTGCTAAATAAAATCTCTTGTTAAACCTTACCGACCGGTCTCTCATGATTGAATTAGATATATCATGGAGAGAAAAGGTGTTCTGAGTCTCTAAACATTAGGGCTGTGGCGATTCACTTATCTCCCGATTCGATACTATCACGATTCTTGGGTGCCGATTCGATTTATATTGCGATTCTTAAGTATTGCGATTCTACGATTATTGCGATTCGATATTACGATTTATTGCAATTTTTGTTAATTTTTTTCTTTTCTTTTTTCAGTTTGTTTGCTTTTTTACACTAGATTAGAACATGGGAAAAGTTGAATCATACACTAGAGACTGTATATTATATATCATGAGTAGGGCTGGGCGATATAGTTAAAAACAGGGGCGGACTGGGATCATAATTCAGGCCGGGCATTAGATACCAAGCAGGCCAGGCCGATATGGGCCGACGCGCGTGAAATTTGGGCCGTTTGAAACCCAATTTGGGCCATTTGAAGCCAGATTTGGGCCGTTTGAAGTCCAATTTTACAATGAGATGCACCCACTTTAACCCTGAAGTGTAATTATTACTTCAGACTAACTAATAAAGTAATAAAACCACTAGTAAACCAGTAGGCGGCGCCTGGCCTGCTGTTCAGTGAGTGGCCTGACTGCAAGCACCAATTTTTGCGATTATCGATTCTGGAATAAAAGATCGATTCAAAAAGTCGTGACATTAAAAATCGCGATACTTAGGTGAATCGATTTTTTCCCCCACCCCTACTGTACAGTAAGTAGCACCGAGTCTAAAATATAAAAAATGTATAGTTGTTTGTTTCCCTACACACAAATTGCCCTGCACACAAATTGCCCTTCTGGGACAAATAATAAACTTGAATCTTGAATCTTGAATCTTGAATCTACAGGACAACGTAATACCAGCAGAAAATCTGACATACCATAATGAACTGCAGCAGCATGAACACAAACACAGGGTTCTACAGTGCGAACAAAGTGTTCACTTTTGCTGCTACTTTAGTGAATGAGAGGTTGAACTGAGCGGTGCTGCGTGGTGCAAGAGGACGTTTTAACCTCTGAGTAGCACTTTCACTTTGGGTGTTCAATCTATAAACTCACGAGGACATGGAGTAGGCCCAATCTTCTCAAATGCTACTATAGACGGTTTTCACCAGCTGCAACCCCACAGCACTTTTTCTCAGCTTCTTCTTCTGTGTTTTATGGCGGTTGGCATCCTTAAATGTTGCATTACCGCCACCTGAATTGTATCAGCTTCACAGTGCTAACTATTACAGTGTCCACTTTCTCAGCTATTCAGGGGGAAACACTGACATAGCCTACTTCTATTTCTATTTTTTATTTTTGCTATGTAAACGTTTAAATGTAAAGATAGTGCCCACCCACCCCGGTCAGCGGTTGCCTTTTATACACGTCCCAAACAGCCAGGACAACGCGATTGGCTGGCTCAGATTTGAACAGATCTGAGCCAGCCGATTGGCTGTTATCCTGTGATGATGTAATGTCCTGTGCCCCATGACCGGATGGACCATATATGGACTTCCTCCCCCCGGAAGGGGGGAGGAAGCTGCTGACTGTTGCTGCACTATCCGTCTCCTCCCCCCTCTCCCCTCCTCTCTTCTCCCCCCCTCCCCTCCTCTTCTCCCCCCCTCCCCTCCTCTTCTCCCCCTCTCTCTTCTCCTCTCCCCTCCTCTCCCATCCTCCCCCTCTCCTCTCCTCTTCTCTCCCCCCCTCCCCTCCTCCTCTCCCCTCTCCTCCTCCTCTTCTCTCCCCCTCCCCTCCTCTTCTCCCCCCCTCCCCTCCTCTTCTCCCCCTCTCTCTTCTCCTCTCCCCTCCTCTCCCATCCTCCCCCTCTCCTCTCCTCTTCTCTCCCCCCCTCCCCTCCTCTTCTCCCCTCTCCTCCTCCTCTTCTCTCCCCCTCTCCTCTGGTCCCCCCCACCCACCCCGGTCAGCGGTTGCCTTTTATACACGTCCCAAACAGCCAGGACAACGCGATTGGCTGGCTCAGATTTGAACAGATCTGAGCCAGCCGATTGGCTGTTATCCTGTGATGACGTAATGTCCTGTGCCCCATGACCGGATGGACCATATATGGACTTCCTCCCCCCGACTGGCTGTGCTATCATAGCTGCTGACTGTTACTGCACTATCCGTCTCCTCCCCCTCTCCCCTCCTCTCCTCTTCTCCCCTCCTCCCCTCCTCTTCTCCCCCCCTCCTCCCATCCTCCCCTCTCCTCCCCCTCTCCCCCTCTCCCCTCCTCTCCTCTTCTCCCCTCCTCCCCTCCTCTTCTCCCCCCCTCCTCTCCCATCCTCCCCCTCTCCTCCCCCTCTCCCCCCCCCCCTCCTCCTCTCCCCTCTCCTCCTCCTCTTCTCTCCCCCTCTCCTCTGGTTACCCCCACCCACCCCGGTCAGCGGTTGCCTTTTATACACGTCCCAAACAGCCAGGACAACGCGATTGGCTGGCTCAGATTTGAACAGATCTGAGCCAGCCGATTGGCTGTTATCCTGTGATGACGTAATGTCCTGTGCCCCATGACCGGATGGACCATATATGGACTTCCTCCCCCCGACTGGCTGTGCTATCATAGCTGCTGGCTGTTACTGCACTATCCGTCTCCTCCCCCTCTCCCCCTCTCCCCTCCTCTCCTCTTCTCCCCTCCTCCCCTCCTCTTCTCCCCCCCTCCTCTCCCATCCTCCCCCTCTCCTCCCCCTCTCCCCTCCTCTCCTCTTCTCCCCTCCTCCCCTCCTCTTCTCCCCCCCTCCTCTCCCATCCTCCCCCTCTCCTCTTCTCTCCCCCCCTCCCCATCTCCTCTCCCCTCTCCTCCTCCTCTTCTCTCCCCCTCTCCTCTGGTCCTATCCGTCTCCTCCCCCTCTCCCCTCCTCTCCTCTTCTCCCCTCCCCCCCTCCTCTCCCATCCTCCCCCTCCCCCTCCCCACTCTGCCTCTCCTCTCCTTCCCTCTCCTCTTCTCCTCTCCTCTCTTCTCCTCTTCTCTCCCCCTCTCTCCTCTCCTCTCCCCCTCTCCTCTCTTCTCCTCTTCTCTCCCCCTCTCCCCTCTCCCTCTCCTCTGGTTCCCCCCACCCACCCCTGTCAGCGGTTGCCTTTTATACACGTCCCAAACAGCGCAGGACAACGCGATTGGCTGACTCAGATTTGAATCTGAGCCAGCCAATCGCTGTGCCCCATGACCGGATGGACCATATATTGACTTCCTCCCCCCGACCTTCTCCTCTCCCCCTCCTCTCCTCTAACTGGACGAGGGTCTTTATGCTAACTAACCCTGAATGTATAACTGTCTTCTTTGTTGCAGCACAGAATTGTAACATCAAGGGGTAGAGTTGCAGGCTAAAGACCTGCTGGGACATAATATGAATTATATAAATATGAATAACTGAAATAGGCTTTGTGGTAGGCTATACTTCTTTGTAGTACTTTGGGGGCACGCTGTATGGTACTTTGAAGTTTTATTTCTTTTTTTTTCTTTTCTTGTTTTTTTTGCTATGCTTTGTGGTTCAATGTAGTACTGTTCAGATGTTCAGAGTTCTATAAAAAATACACTCAATGGCCAGTTTATTAGGTACAGTTCGGAGCCCTTTTTGCATTCAACCTGATTTTCCTGAGGCCTGGATGGTGCTGGAATCACTCCACTGAGATCTTGGTGCGTGTTAGCTTGATAGCATCATTCATTCATTCACTCATTCTATGAGAAGCAAGCACTTCATATGATACTCCATAAAGGACCTTAATGTATGCCAAGAAAACAACACTCTAGTCTACAGTACACTATTAAACCATCGCCACTAGACTTGGCACAAGGACGAATCTATGGGGAATCATGTTGTTTACGTCAAATCCTGATCCTACCCTCAGCATGTCACAGCAGGAAACAGGATTCATCCACCAGGTGGCATTTTCCCCAAGTAATCCATCGTTGGTGGTAATCATCTGCTGAGTTAAGCTTCATCCTTTAGTTGTTCTGACAGGGACCAGGCATGGTCCTCTGACAGGGACCAGGCATGGTCCTCTGACAGGGACCAGGCATGGTCCTCTGACTGCCTGTTGTTCTGACAGGGACCAGGCATGGTCCTCTGACAGGGACCAGGCATGGTCCTCTGACTGCCTGTTGTTCTGACAGGGACCAGGCATGGTCCTCTGACAGGGACGAGGCATGGTCCTCTGACAGGGACCAGGCATGGTCCTCTGACAGGGACCAGGCATGGTCCTCTGACAGGGACCAGGCATGGTCCTCTGACTGCCTGTAGCCCATCTGCTCCTATAGGTTTAACAAGTTGTGTGTTCATGAGCTGGCCTCCTGCACATCATCCTTCTCCTATGTGTTTATACGTGTGACCTCGTGTTAGCTGGAGCTCGCCCTGCAGGAGGACTCCCGCTGACTGGATGCGTTTTGTTCAGCACCACCACCATTCTTAGTCATCTCTAACACACTGTTGTAGTGCATACAAATCCCAGGGGCATCATTTACAAAACTGTGTGTAGACTGCAGTTCTGTACGCACATAGGAGGAAAATTACATATTATGGCAAAGAAATAAATAAGCCTATTTTGATCAAACCGTGCATATACTTTCTGTCGTACGAGTTTATAAATCCCAATCAATTTGTAATTGTATGCACGTGAAGCATCCTCACTTCCCACCGCTTTAAACTCCCACAGTTAATGAAATGCATTTATGAATATTGATATGCATATTATAAATGTGCTTGTCATTTCATTCTAATTGTCTGAGAAAATGGTGGAATGCAAGATTAAAAAGACCGATCTCAGGGTGAATTTGAAAGTGAGGCGAGGCGGTGGCCTTGAGTTCGGGCGTCACAAACAACAAAAAGTTTGTTCGGCATTAGGGCTGCAACTAACGATTATTTTCATAATCGATTAATCTGTCAATTATTTTCTCGATTCATCGATTAGTTGTTTGGTCTATAGAATGTCAGAAAATGGTAGCAAATGACGATCGCCCAAGATGACGCCCTCAAATGTCTTGTTTTGTCCACAACTCAAAGATAACATCAGTTTACTGTCATACAGGAGTAAAGAAACCGGAATATATTCACATTTAACACATTCACTGCCAGCCGTTTTTCAATACTGTAGTTAGCTTCTGCCAGAGTGGTTTTTTGAGGATTCTGGCTCATCTTTCAAGAGCCGAGGATTCGTTTCTGTTAGGATTTTGTGAACACACAATATCTCAAAAGAACTAATAGAATGTGTGCTTTCTCTGTCTAAAAGAGTTAGTTTGTAGAGTTAGTAGTTATGTAAGCATTAGCAGTTGAATACAGCATGGTTTCAGCGTCTGAAAATTTATTCGGAGATAAACGGCTTTTTGTGAAATTCGATAGAACAGTCACTTTAACCATTCATTTTTGGCATCAGTAAGACGTCAGACATCTAAACAATAGTTTTGAACAGTAATTTCCTCCATAACAGCAGGAAACACCCCTCTCCTTCAAACTCCTCCCTCCGTGTGTGTTCTTCTTGGCTGCAGCGGGCGTGTCACAAGCTCGTTTCTGCTGCTGCTGTAACCTCGCGTCACCAGGCTCACTGCTTTGCTGCTGCTCCTGTCTGCTGGCGGCCGCTGGGCAAGTCTGGATGGGCTCGCTCGTTTCTTGGGGTTCTGAGAGCTTTGATGAAGCTTTTGCGATTCTGGTCTTATTTATGCTGCGTGTTTCAAAGTGTGTTCCACCCGTAATCTATTAGGCAAATTTGCAAAACCCCACCGCTAGCTCCCAAGCGCGAAAGCGTGTTCGCCAATCCATTTTCATGAGAATGGCTTCCTCACACTGCTTTTTGCTTGCCTTCCTCTAGAATAGGGATGCAGGGGTTAACCGGTTTGACTATTAACCACGATTTAAAACGTCACGGTTATATAACCGCAGAGGCTCCGCTACACCGAGTGTTTTGTTTCACAACAGTTCGTCAGTTTAAAACTCCTGTGAAGAACCTGTCTCTCTCGCTTCGTTTCCGCACGGACTATTTAGCGGAGGCACCAAACACAGGCAGCTGCCATGTCTCCCAGTAGTAGTCAGTCAGTAGCCTAGCCATGGACGCCAGCACCAAAATAAATGTTGCAATACATGTCCCGCAAGGTTTCTGAGATTAGGGGAAAGTCTGAGCTGGTGTTACGTTAAACCAAACATGGAGAGGAGGCAGCGGATTTGTTTACCGTTAACATACAGTCAATGACGTTAACGTTAGCTGTTGTGGCTAATGTTAGCTAGCTGGCCATGGCCTAGCGTACATAGTTCAACAGGCAGCGGTCCTCGAGCTCGTTGTGACCAAACATCCCCGCATTTAAAGCACTTCATGCTCCCAGAGCTGGCGTAAACCATAGAGAACCTCATGCTTTACACAAAAAGAAACATCAAGGGTTTGTGTCAACTCCAAAAGCAACCCGCTAACGTTACATGTAGGCCTAATAACGTGAAGCTAACGTAGCTAGCTGCTTGGCAGTCATGATCTGACTGAGACAACGAAAACAAATGCGCACATTTACATAACAAACACCAGTCAACACCACAGAGTGTCCTTTCTTTAATCTAGAGGGAGCATTTTCCAGTAAAAAGTGAAACGACACATGATGGCTTATAGTGAGGCTTTCCATGCCTGCCCCATCATCACTTCAATAGAACTGACCCCAATGCAAAATTCAGACGGCCCATTTAGTTGCCAGTAAGATGCCAATAAGTTACTATGCCTTTTGTGTTTTTTCTGCAGACTAAGCAGCTATAGACTTTCGCTTCTATAAAATAATAATAAAATATTTTTTGTATTGACTATTGAGTGATACACTTTACTAAAACAATCATATATCAGAAATGTTGTTTGTTTTATGTTCACAATAGTGATGTCAGTTAGATTTGATTAGGTCAGAGCCACATCTGAGTACATCTGCCCTTTCTTTCTTCTTTTTTTAATCCGAAGGCAGCAACTGTTAAGATTGTGGGGGAAATACAATAAAACCTCTATTTAAAGAATGCTCATGTGATTTTTATACGTCCATAACAATAATCGTGAAACCGTGATAATCGTGGTTTTTTCTCAGACTATAATCGTACATCAAAATTTATAATCGATGCATCCCTACTCTAGAATGGAGAGCACTGTCGCCACTTAGTGGGTCGGTGGAATGGGTTGTACACGTTCGGTGGCTCCAATATTTTTATAGGAGACGTGGGGGGCATTGATCCACGTAGCACCGTCAAAATTATTATTATTTTTTTTTTGACGTCTCAACTCGTCATTGGCAGTCAACCGTTGGATTTTTTTTGACGAGTCAACTCGCCATTGGCAGTGAACGTGTTAAGCAGCTGGAATCAGAGAATTTAGACCTTTTCTCTTAAAATCGTACTCAAAACGATTAATCGATTATCAAAATAGTTGTCGATTAATTTTCTGTCGATTGACTAATCGATGAATCGTTGCCGCTCTAATTGGCAACATGTCACAGCAGTAGTGAACGCTGCTTGCTCTGAGAGCCAGACCCTTTCAGAAGTCAAACGGATGCTCTGATAACAAGGTGGATGCCAAGTAGTGCATTGCTGCATCAGTCTCAGTGCTACTGGCTGGCTTACAGTAAGTGGACAGTCTGTTTCCAAGCTGTCTCTCCCGCAAATTGACGAACGTCTTGTCTCAATAATAGTGTGGAAACCCTAATTAGAGGCATTGTGCCAGACAAAGAAGTTGACACCAACATGGTAATACAGAAAGATGAGACTGTTGCAGATGGCATCAGAAATCCTATCTGTGCCTTGTAGGGCCACTGGCTGTAGAGGTATACGGCACGCATCCTCCTGCCACATCTGATGGGAAAGCATGTGATTTTGTGCATTTTCATCTTTTATAAAGCTCTGCCATGCATTTGGATATGACCGGAACCCCATCATGATGCAGGAAATGTATGATATAAAAGGAAATATTAAATATATTTAGTATGAACTAGGTGGAAACAAAAATGCAAGCAACATAGTATCAAAAAGTGTCTAGGCATGCGGACATGCATACCAAGTCAATTGATTGACTTTACAGAGTTAAGGGGCGTTCACACCGAGATATTTATTTTTCGCTCTGTCGCTCAAGTCAACCCTTTGGAATCGCTCTGTCGCTCTGTTTAAATCGCTCATCAACAGGCACACGAAATGACGGACATGTGGGGGATATAACGTTACGCAATGTCATGCTGTTTGTCCACTACGAGCCACCGTCATTGTTTACAAGCTAAGCCTATCAGCGTGCTCCTAATGCGAGCTGCATACCGGTAGTACAGACTTCACTTCATGTCAGCTGTCAGCCTGTCAATGCGGTTTATTGCCACACAATAAACCAGCGGTTTGTTCCAAGCCAGAGTGATCCTTGACTCGCTCTCACACAGCAGCCAATCAGCATTGAACAGCGAGCGACTGATGCCAGCGTATTTTCGCTCGAGTTGGGATATTTCATCTCGAGCGACAAGCGTATTTTCTCCCTGTCGCTCTGTCTCTGCCGCTCGGACGCCCAGCGATTATTCTCCCAGGCGAATATACGCTCAATCGCTCGTTTGCATTGACTTTGTATGTAAACTCGACGCCAGCGACCAACTTTAATAGGTCGGTGTGAACGCAGCTTTTAGATATTTTTTGCATATATGAATTTGGATATGTGGTATGTGGATATGTGTTCGAATGAAGATACCATATCCATAAAAATGACAACGTGAAAAGCACATGTGCACGTTGTCTGTTTTTATTACCACTATCATTGGAGATACAGTAACAGATCATAAAGAAAAATGTGTTACAGGTGCCAACTCTTTTGGGAATAATGTAAAGCAGGATGTACAGATCAGAAAATGTTGGATAGCATAGTCCGGAGCACAGGAATGCAAACGGCAGCAGACAGATAGGGCAGCAGACAACCTGCTTCAGCAACATCCTGTGTTGGCTGAAGATAGGGCTGTTTGAGCAGGAAGATTTGTACAGTGTGATGGCTGCTGGCACAAAAAAGCACCTGAAGCAGTTTGTGTTGCCCCTTAAGGGGGTGGGGGGGGGGGCAGAGACTGGAGTTGCTCTTAGCTGCATCATCATCTGACCATAGAGAGGATGAGAGATGTTGTCCTGGATGGAGGTCATAAGTCCTCGTCCTCCCCCTCTGCGTCTGCCCCCAGGCTATCCAGGTCCAGCCCTACAACAGAAGCAGCCTGTTTCACCACTGTGTGTATCCTGCCATACTGTCTCTCTTAGAATGCTACACGATTGCATAACACTACGAGGTGGTTGATCTGATCACATGATGAAATCCGAGTCAACATGCAATGCATCATCATAGTAATTGTATGTTGGCGCTTTATGCCTCATAGCATAAGTTAACATAGTGGACGTTACTGACAGAGTTGACGGTAAACACAGACAACTTTGCAAAGTCTAAAATACACATATAGAAGAGAAGAGACATTGTATTATACAGTCAAGGATTTGAAGCCTTCCATAATCATATCTTTTGTGATCATGTCTATTCAGTGAGAGCTGAATATTGGATACAGGAACAGGAAATAGCCTTGAAGAGGCATTCCATAAGAAATTGGATTTGATTGTTTGCTGCGAGTGTGATAGATAGCATCAAAGACTCAAGGTTTTTTACCATTTCTGGAGACAATAAAATATTTGAATAAAAGTTGTCAGTCGGCTGCATTCGTAGCGAATAGAACATTTGTATTGCATGTACACAGTGTATTGTTTTGACAATTCAATGAACAGCGTTAGAGGCCGTACGTGCTTTCATAGTCCACGACTGTACTTGAGACAGGATATTATTTTGTTGTTGTACATTCACAATGTAAAAGTTTTGTCTCTCCATTCTTCAAGTTATATTAGTGGAAAGACAGTACAGCAGCTATTCTCAACCACTGGGCCGTGGCCCACTGGTGGGCCCCAGAGCACCGTGTAGTGGGCCGCGGAGGCAGTGGTATTGCCAAATTGATTAATAAAAAATAAAAAATCGTGATTAAAGATAGTTATTTATTTTTTATATCTAAATGTGCTCAAGATTTTATATAAATCAAAAACTTCCAAATTAAAATGCATCATTTCAATTACCGTAAATTCCGGACTATAAGCCGCGGCTTTTTCCCCGTTTTTTGGCCCCTGCGGCTTATATAACGGTGCGTCTTATCTATGGATTTTTTCAGAAAAAAAAAAAAAAATACAAATAAAATCTCTCTTTTTTAGCACTCTTTCTAACTATAAATCCACTTCTGTTTTAATTTCCTCTCTTGCCCTCTTTTCACCACACCGCGGACACTGTGTGCACTGTAAAAATAAACAACGGTGGTGTTGTGTTATGTTGTTTTGTTGAAATGTTACGGTAATACGGTAAATGGGAGCTTCCTCAAACAGCCATCTCTTTCCCGACAATCCCCTCTGTGCGTGACCACTTACATATGGTAATTACGGTAAGCAAACGGCCACTCGGCCATCAACTCCCTCCCCCGACTACCAGGAGAAAATCACAAACTTCGGCGAATTCACACAAAGGAAGATCAAGGAATATTCCATCGAACCGGAGCAGATCATAAATATGGATGAAGTGCCTTTGACGTTCGACCTGCCACTCACTCGGACTGTTAACAAGAAGCGCCCTGGAGGATTCTTTCACCAAAAAAAAGCTTTGCTCGTTCTCGACAGCATGAGAACGAGCAGTAGAAGCAACACTCTCACTTACCATGGGGAAGGTACGCAGAAATTCACACGAGGCAGCTTTCAAGTTGAAAGCAGTCAATCTCGCATTAAAAGAGGGAAACAGAGCAGCCGCGCGTAACCTGGGCATCGATGAGTCAATGGTGAGGCGTTGGACGGTGCAGCAGGAGGAACTGTCTCAGCACGGAATATTATAGGAGTGTGAAAACATCCACAATCACCAACGGGTTCCAAAACGCTGGACTGCTGCGGGATGAAGAGGATGAAGCCGCCACAGCTGGCGCTGAGGGCCGTCAGAGGCTTCAGAGGCTGTTCGATGCCGACAGTGATGAAGAGGAGTTCGTTGGTTTTGAGTGACAATGAAGGAGAGAGGAGAGTGGTTGACGAAGCCACCCTGAACCTGTTCGTTTCCGACACTGAAGATGAGGACTTTGGTGGTTTCAGTACGCAGGAAGAAGAGGAAGACGAGGATTAGTGACTTGACTTCTCTGGTTACAGGTTTGCTGCACATATAGCCTTTTGTTGTGTGATTTTGTCTGGGGATTAGTGACCTGACTTTTGTTTTGTTTTGTTGAAATGTTAATAAATGGGAGCTTCCCCAAACAGCCATCGCTTTCCCGACATTCCTCTCTGTGCACGAACCCTTTCATATGGTAATTAAACATCAAAACACCCGCGGCTTATAGACCGGTGCGGCTTATAGAAGAAAAAAATAGTCAATTTTGGTCCCGCGGCTTATAGACCGGTGCGTCTTATAGTCCGGAATTTACGGTACTTTTTTCTCTCTCTCTCTCATCTGGGAAGGTGGTCCTCAGAAATGTTTTTACAATCAGAAGTGGGCCTTAAGTTACAAAAGGTTGAGTACTGATGCAGTACAGTATTCGGAGACAAATATTTCCTGAGGCCCTGAGCCTTAATTGCGTAAACATCTAACGAGCTACTTGGATGCGGAGAGAGCTTTTAGAATCATGTCCTTCGTCAGAGAAAAGATAATAAAGGCGCATCTTTTAAATAATTAATCGACTAAAAAGGAAGAGACAGCAATTGCAGCTCTCCGAATCTAAAGGTTTCTGGACGTTGTTTATACCTGCACAGAGCAATTCATTTGACGCGGGCGAAACTCCACTCTCTGATCTATCAGGACATTATCCATTTTCTTTATATGGCTCTGGATCGTTCCGTTGCCGATGCAGGGGAGGCGGGCCAGGCAGTTGTAAGCGATTTCCGAGCTCCCTCCCTGATTGGATTGGATGTGTCAGCCATGGATCCCATTATACCTCTAACAGGCCCAAGCTGCACAGGCGAGAGATCTTTCCCAAGCAAACGCACACTGTACATCCAAACTGACTTATATAGCGAAAAAGAGAGAAGCCAAAAACCAATAAGAGTTAGTAATCTAATACTGTTCAGTTGATATGGTTCAGTTGGTTGTCTGATACTGATCCATGAGGACATATAATATTCTAAGGTGGAATTGATTGTTTTACGGCAGGTAAGGGGTAGCATATGGTGCACTTGCGAAGATATACTGACTGTGCTGTACGGTGTATTTTGTCAACTGCCCTCCGGAGGGCAAAAACATTGGCGACGCAGGATTCAACTCAATCAGCAAAAACGTCGATTTGCCTTCTTAAAGGAACACTCCACCGATTTTCAACCAGCTTTGTGTCATTGCAAAATTTGCAGTATATCCAAAAACTGTCAACAGTTTTACAGGCATTCATTTAGTTTGGCAGTTATTGAGAGTTGATTTGAGTTAAGTTGTGGACCAGCGATGTCATTTTGTGCATGAATGACATCACCGGTCCACAACTTCTCTCAAATCAACTCTGAAATAACTGTCAAACTAAATGAATGCCTGTTAAACCGTTTACCGTTTTCAGAGATGATTTGCAAAAATAAATCTGCATTGAAAAATCGGTGGAGTGTCCCTTTAAGTGAAGGGAAATTTCACAGCAAAAAGAAATTGAAAGATGGCCCGACAAAGGAGAGAGACCACAGATCAACGCAGGTAGCCCATCCCCTGGTGGAAAAAAGAGTCAAATTGTTAACAGATGTTTTAATAGCGAAACACAGCACATTTCATAGAATCAAAGGGGTCCTGAGACTCTGCTTCTTTAACAGCAGAGACATGAAAGAGACACTCAGTCGCTGATGTGGCAGAACGCTGTGGAATACATTACATCAGTATTCACAGATGCTACGAGGTAAGGCATGTTTC
This sequence comes from Poromitra crassiceps, assembly GCF_964638095.1. NCBI lineage: Eukaryota > Metazoa > Chordata > Actinopteri > Beryciformes > Melamphaidae > Poromitra > Poromitra crassiceps. Next base: position 1,065,279 of record NC_139651.1, on the reverse strand, counting down.
TGCTAATAGGGGGAGTTTCTATACCGTACACGTCCACCGGAGAAAATAACGGATGCCGTGTTTGATATGGTTGATGACATCTCAGCAGCTTTAATTCTATATATTCTGGACATATTGCAGGTATATACAGTAATAATAAGATTGAACTGACGAGGATTTTTTTTTTTTTTGGAACGTGACATTTAACAGACTTGATAGCCTTAATCTATATTCATGTTGTAACGCAGACTATGGTATAATCTCATACAGCGACGTCACAGTAAATGGTGGTGCAGTTCAAATGATACAGTGTTGCAATTGCAACTGCAGTGTTGCAAAATGTTTAATAGTCTGACCAGACGATATTCATATGGAGAAACTGAACATTCTTAGACCTGGAAGTTGGTAGCTATATGGCCCAGTTAAAACCCTCATTCAAATTAAATGATTGTCATATCCACGATAGGGATTGGACGATAATGCTTCATGTAATGTTCATGGCAACGATTGGATAATGCCAGATGTGGTTTTGGATTCGGTACAAGCACGATACAATGTAATAGATAAATGTTCAAAGACGACAAAGTCTGACTGTGCGGAATTATGTATTATGCTTATTTCTGATCTACAAGTCTTTCTAGAATGTAAACAAAAAAATGTCATTACAAAATTTGGATGCATGCAAAGTTGTGATGGGCAAATCATCTAATAATTAATTACTACAACATAATAAAATGTAGCTAATATCACCCCCCCCCCCCCTCACTATACTATTTTTTTTATATATAATATCCACAATCAGTGCTACTGTATATGTTTTATAGATCTGGGACCTGCTTTCTGTTGACTCTTTCCTGCTGCCTTTGATATGTGGTTAACCCCAGACTATGGGGGTGGTGGGCAGCAGCAGGGTGGGATTGTGTGCTGCTTGGATGACCATCCTTCAACCAGGCCCCCCAGCCTCATGTGTCAGCAAGCATCTGCCCTACTGGAGTGTCCTTGAGCAAGACACTCAGTCCCGACCCCCTCCCAGCGCTAGCCTCATAGCTAACTGTGTTGTGATTTCCCAGAGCTAAGAATCAATACACCATCACGTGAATTTGATTAAAAGGTCTTCTATGATTTTGCAGGGAGTCAAGCCGACGCCCATAATGGAGCAAAAATAAAAGCACAAATTCCTCACCCTGATTTCATGTCATTCTGTCTTTCTACTCTTTGCAAAGCAGTGACTGTCACCTCGAAATCCATGCGTGAAATTAGGCAGCTTAATGTTTCCTCGTGGAAAACACCTTCCTCGTATAACTTGACATTGAATTCTCTATAATAGACAGGGTCAACTCATTATTTTGGCATACATCCACTCCACCAGCAACAAGTATTTCAATAAAATGTCACTTATGAAAATGGGGTTGTACTGCCTGCTGCTACCGCCATCGCACGGTGTCTAAACGGCCCACCAACTTTAAAATAAATATTAAAATTTAACACAACATTAAACTATGGAGTCTGACTATATATACTAAGCGTAAACTTTGCAGTGGCATGTGTGCATTCGGAACGGACATAATAATTGCTAATTTTCTCACTTATATATCATCTCATCATTATTCCACATCCCACACACATCATGGCTTCCACATCTGCATATTCATGATGTATATATACTGTACTGTAGTAGTGTGTGAAAGTAAAGAAGTAAGAACATTTCTTACATTACTTTCTATAAGTTCCCAACGACGAGAAACACTCTGACTCTCACTGTGGATTCTCTCAGGAATCCCTGTCAAAATTATGTAGCACGCACGCGCACGCACGCACACACACACACACACACACACACACACACACACACACACACACACACACACACACACACACACACACACACACACACAATTTTAAAGGCTGACACACACTGACACACAGATCAAATCCCTCTACTCTGATGTTAAGCTGGCTGCTTGCCTGTGGTAAATGACAGTAGGCCCACTGCTATAGTGCGGAGTAGATTAGTTCCTCTCGCCCCCCCCAAGGCTACACTCACACAGACACAAGCGCAGCAAAACATAGACCTAATTACCATCCAGGCATCCACTGCACCAAGCTGCAGTCGTCTCTGGCTGGAAACAATGCAATCAGGGAAGCAGCAATGCGGAACGCATCAGAGGGTTCCTCACTCAAACACTTCCCAGGTTGAGATCGTGTCTAGACAGAGACGAAGAGAATATAGGCAGAAAATGAAGGTACAAACGTGGGGTAGTGGGGTTGCGAGTAACGCGATAGGAAATATGATTGACAACTTTGTTTTGTGTCACTCGGAAATAGTTTGAACACCGTTTCAGTCCTGTAGTCGTCGTTTTCGATTTGAGTTCACAGTTGGGGTTGAAGAACTATTCGCCAAAGCCGTGAAGCAGGTGTGACAGACCAGGTGTGACAGACAGGACGCTGTTAGCTTCTAGCCAGCAGGTGGCCTCGTGAGAGATGCACTGGACAAGCTCGTAAGAGCAGCGACTGCTTGTGTGCCTATACAGGAGACACTACTACAACTTCTCCAGGATAGACGGACACATAAAATACCTTGTTTGTTTCGTCTGTTACACTGCACTGTGAATGACCCGACGCGGCTGTGTTCCTACTGCACCTGTATGGAAAAAGACAACTGTAAAAAGAGTGTGTGGACTACGTACTCTGGCAGAGGCAGCTGCCAGAACGTACCCACCAAGGTATGGCGCTGGAACAGGTGTGATCCTGTGTAGTTTGGAGTTCAGTCTTGGAGGCATGGAGGAGAAGCTAGGTGTTGCTAAACCACAGCATGGGGACATTTTTGAAAAATGGACTCCACAAGTCAGAAAGGGGTTTTTTGACGTCAGTCTTGGTCGTGACGAGCAGCAAACTGTTCAATTCTTTCGTTGCAGTTAGTACTTTTGAGTGAGGATGTCTGATTGAATGCAAATGTAAAGCTTTAGGTTTTTCCTGTAGATTGTGCACCTAAAGCTATCTCAGTCATGTAGTGGATTCCATAGTGCAGTGGCATGTTTCACAATCACTATTACAGCGCCATCATCATTTATTTATAATGTAGCTTACTGAAATACTGTGCAATAATAGTCTGCAATGATAATATATAAAAAAAAAAGTGCGCCCATGGCGCCTCTCCAGGGTCTCCACCCTAGAAATGACAGCGTAAAGCGCATGGAATTTGTTGTAATAATAAGTACATAACACCATATATCGATACATACCAGACACTGAATTTTGGTGAAAATATATCTGATTTAATCTCTTGGTAGAGATGGCAACATCATAAAGATTCCCAAGAAAGGAGACCTCAGGGAGTGTAAACACTACCGAGGAGTAATGCTCCTTTCAACACCAGGGAAGATGCTGCTCAACCACAGCAGACTAGAGAGGATGCACAAAGTGAAGGTGCTGCTCAACCACATTCTACTAGAGAGGATGCAGAAAGTGAAGGTGCTGCTCAACCACAGCAGACTAGAGAGGATGCAGAAAGTGAAGATGCTGCTCAACCACAGCAGACTAGAGAGGATGCAGAAAGTGAAGGTGCTGCTCAACCACAGCAGACTAGAGAGGATGCAGAAAGTGAAGGTGCTGCTCAACCACAGCAGACTAGAGAGGATGCACAAAGTGAAGGTGCTGCTCAACCACATTCTACTAGAGAGGATGCAGAAAGTGAAGATGCTGCTCAACCACAGCAGACTAGAGAGGATGCAGAAAGTGAAGGTGCTGCTCAACCACATTCTACTAGAGAGGATGCAGAAAGTGAAGGTGCTGCTCAACCACAGCAGACTAGAGAGGATGCAGAAAGTGAAGGTGCTGCTCAACCACAGCAGACTAGAGAGGATGCAGAAAGTGAAGGTGCTGCTCAACCACAGCAGACTAGAGAGGATGCACAAAGTGAAGGTGCTGCTCAACCACATTCTACTAGAGAGGATGCAGAAAGTGAAGATGCTGCTCAACCACAGCAGACTAGAGAGGATGCAGAAAGTGAAGGTGCTGCTCAACCACATTCTACTAGAGAGGATGCAGAAAGTGAAGGTGCTGCTCAACCACAGCAGACTAGAGAGGATGCAGAAAGTGAAGGTGCTGCTCAACCACAGCAGACTAGAGAGGATGCAGAAAGTGAAGGTGCTGCTCAACCACATTCTACTAGAGAGGATGCAGAAAGTGAAGATGCTGCTCAACCAGGGCCCGAAATTAGAGCCCGCCACCCGCCAATGGCGGGCATATTTTTGCTTTGGCGTGTTAGATTTGGCATCTGTCCGCCACGTGGCGGGTCGCAAAATAGTCGTCATGTAATATTAAAACTGTGTGTAGCCGGCCTGTGTCCACCTAGCGTATTTTTCCCACTGTTAAACGCTGGGAGTGTGCTGCGGAGCGCTGATCCCAGCCACAATATACAAGGAAGCAGTCTGAAACGTAAGGTTAGTTTAACGTTAGTGCGTTCAGCGCAGTAGTATAACACGAGTGCTTCATGAGGCGGTTTCATTCTCTCCCGTATAGGCTACCAAACGTGACTCTGGAATGAAATGCAGTCGTCAATTTCGTGACAGCCTAACGTCGGGCGAATCAATAAATGAATTAATCAATCGCTCGCACTTGTTGCCGACACTCGTATGATACAGTATATATGAGGAGATAATAGTTATGTGTGTTTTGCTGCGCAGCTGGCACGAGTGCTTTGTGAGACTGTTTCATTCTGGCTGCCGTCCGTATAGGCTACCAAACATGACTGGAGGGGAATGGAATGCACTCGTCAATTTAGCGGAGGTAAGAAGCTCTTTTAACCTCTGCTAAATTGACAGCCTACATCGGGCGAATCAATCAATGAATCAATCGCTCGCGCTTGTTGCCGACCTCGTATGATGAGGAGATGAATCAAAATGCTTACCACCAATAAAGCCGAAGCGGAGCCAAGAACGAGTGCAGGAGAGCTAACGCAGGTGCCAGGTGTGAGTGGGAGAGAAAGGTGTGTAGCCCAAGTTGTGCGCTGTCTGCACTGAGACTGTCGCAGTTATTACTTTTAGCTGGGGTTTTTTTTTTGCAACAATTTAAGCTCAAGATTGACTTGACATGTATTGATAAGATTGACTTGACATGTAGGCTATTGATTAATCAATCATCAATCAATATATTAAAATAATTTGCTTCAAATTTTACTCTGCCCTTATATTTAAGTGTGTATTCTTCAACGTAATACCTTATCTACTTGAAATGTACTGAAAAAAATTGATATATATGGATAGCCTATATGTGACACAAAAATGCGTTTTTTTTTTTGGCCGGTAAGAAATATGCTTGGCGGGTAGATTTTTCCATCTACCCGCCACTGGCAGGTGGGTCAAAAAGTTAATTTCGGGCCCTGTGCTCAACCACAGCAGACTAGAGAGGATGCAGAAAGTGAAGGTGCTGCTCAACCACATTCTACTAGAGAGGATGCAGAAAGTGAAGGTGCTGCTCAACCACAGCAGACTAGAGAGGATGCAGAAAGTGAAGGTGCTGCTCAACCACAGCAGACTAGAGAGGATGCAGAAAGTGGTCGATGCACAACTGAGGGAAAACCAGGCTGGTTTCAGAGATGGAAGATCTTGTGCAGACCAAATTGCCACCCGCAGGATTATAATAGAACAATCCATAGAATGGACCTCCCCTGTATACTGTATATACAATTCATAGATTTTGAAAAGGCATTTTTGACAGTGTCGACCGCAATGGCACATAATATGGCATTCCTCCGAAGTTCATGGATATCATCATCAGGAACACCTACCAAGGGATGCAACGTGTGGTGTCCTCCATGACAGAGGCCCATCAGAGGAGGCCTTTGAGGTACTGACCGGCGTGCGGCAAGAATGTCTGCTGTATCAGAGAGGATACACGCACATCCAAAAGCCAAGTTGGGCAGGTGCTGAGCTCAAAGGTTAACAATAAGTGAAAAATGAATAAAAAGCCACCAGACACTGAGTCTGATGAAGAGCTTTGCTCGAAACGTCACTACTTTTTTGGGTGTTTGAAATAAAAAAACACAAACTAGGAGCCCTTGCAGTGTGCGAGCTTTTTATTCATTTTTCAAGGATGTCTGCTGTCTCTGGCTGCTGTGGTGGGTATAGTGCTATGACTAATTAGCCATTTTTGGGCCAGTTCACTTAATTCAAAAATCCAGCCCTGTCACTGTGTGCTTGGGACCTCTGCTGGTACCAAATACGAATGCTGTTACACACACACACACACACACACACACACACACACACACACACAGTGGTTGCATGCTCCAACGGGTATCAGAACTAGTGGCGAATGCATTGCCGTGCCTGCAGCTGGAAGAGCTCTGCCCGCAAGTGAAAGAGAAAGAGAAAGGCCTGAGCGATTTTCAACCACACTGAATTTGCACTAAATGGACTGTACAGACCAATGGACTGTACCGACTGGACCGACAGGACAAACTGTCTCGGGCGGGCACACTAACAGTATCGCCCTCTATTCGTCAGCCACCAATGATGAGCACCAGAGCCGTGTATATAGAAGAGTCGCGACATCTCCGTTCACTCCAATAGACTCGTTTTTTACTCTCAAGAGTTCCAGGAAGTAAGGTCCTGGATTAAGCAGCAGTGTCGAATGGACAGTTTGTGTTGTACTTAGATTTTTTTTTTTTTTTTTTTTTTAAAGAATCAAATTGTACATTATCAAGCTTTATTTTAGCATTCAAAAGTAGCGCGAGACCCCTTCCTGGCTGTTCATTGGCTAATTATTCACGCATTTTGCTCCTCCGCTGACGCCACTCTCTCTCTAAATTGCTCTGGTGAGCACATGAATGAACTGCTGTAACGTCAACAGCCAAGAACGTTTGGCCACCCCTTATCTACTCCAACGACATTAGTACTGTCTCCTACTCTACATGCCGTCAACTCCAATACCAGTGCATTCCCCCACTGTTATTTTTGTGCCATTGCAATCTGTTGAATTATTTATAGTAAAGCTGTGTGGCATTTTATTCCATGCTCATGGTCTCATCTCGACTTCACCCGGCAGCACTCAGGTAGCGACTGGCTAAAGGAGGATGTTGGCTTTTTGTGTTTTTCATTTTCTTTTCTGATGTACTGTATTTCCTGCAGCCTCCTTCCTCTCTTGATATTTTCTCTCAAATCTCCAGCCTCCCGGAACCCCCCGTTCCCAATCACACACATCTTCCGTCTCTACAGTTGCCGATGTGTGGCAGAGAAGATGCCTGCTGATTTATTGAGTGCTCCAGGTTTCTCCTGTGGCATGTCTGACTCCTTAGAACGATATTTAGCTCCTGTCTGCAATCTCTCTCAAATGTCCCCTCCACAGCTCATTGGGTGGATCAGCCCCAGTAGTACTCTTCTTCACTGACATTTAACATTTCTTTGGTGAGAATATCATGTATTTTTGATGTATGGATTAGGAGCCCAGAATAGGATCATACAGCACTATCTTAATTGCCACCATGTCTATACAGTCTCCCAGGGATAAAGGACCACCTCTCTCACATGCACCAGGATCTGTATGTTCAGGCATTCATTATTAAAATTAAACATTATTTATTCAGCTAAAACGAGTGTGATTTCAGGCAAGTGAAGTACACGTTGGAGAATACTGTCATATAAATTAAGACGAAAAGCAACTCCGCTCCACGGATGCGGCTGACTGCTGAAAGGCACGACTTTTCTCGTTCAGAAACCCACTGGGGGGAGACCAGTACCTGCAAGTCAACTGCATCTTTTGGGTCAGAAACCTGACAGTGCGGTAAGCTTAAGTGCTGCTCTGCGTTTCCTGGGTTCTTTTGCATGCACGACGACGCCTCCTTGGGGCTTCGGCACTATAAAAGCCATTAGCGCTCCCAGTGGCGTAAAACTTGCATGAATCTATAAATCTTTCAAGGCGCTGGGTTGAATTTGTGCTCCTGATAAAGGTTAGGGTTTGGATGAACACTACAGCTGAGTCGACTTGGTAACACTACACGACTCCCACGTTTATTAAGGCAGTAAGAGGACATGAAAACGTCATTCTCTAAGGACTTGTTATTCCACCACTGCAAAGCTTCCTCAACGGATGTATCTTTAACGCGGAAAGGAATCCATCCAATGTAGCACCTAAAATATTTAGCGGACATATTTATTTGCATGAAATAAAGACAACATTTCACTACGTTTACATCAATATATTATTATACAAAAGAGCAAAAGACGGGATACTCACTTCAACAGTCATACATGCTGAAGACAACCACTCACACACACTTACACTATTTCAATATTGTAGTATTTTATCAAGGCATTCCTCCTCAAGCAACAACTCCTGTTGGAAAACATAAGGTCATTCAGGCCTGTCTGAATAAACATAAGGTCATTCAGGCCTGTCTGAATTCTGTACTGGTTTCTCTATTAGGCGCAAGCATTTTCAAGGTTACCTCTTGGATCGGAGAGAGATCAGGAGAGAAGAGAGACAGCAGAGTGTCTCAGATCAGAGAGAGAGATCAGGAGAGAAGAGAGACAGCAGAGTGTCTCAGATCAGAGAGAGATCAGGAGAGAAGAGAGACAGCAGAGTGTCTCTGATCAGAGAGAGATCAGGAGAGAAGAGAGACAGCAGAGTGTCTTGGATCAGAGAGAGATCAGGAGAGAAGAGAGACAGCAGAGTGTCTTGGATCAGAGAGAGATCAGGGGAGAAGAGAGACAGCAGAGTGTCTCAGATCAGAGAGAGAGATCAGGAGAGAAGAGAGACAGCAGAGTGTCTCAGATCAGAGAGATCAGGAGAGAAGAGAGACAGCAGAGTGTCTCTGATCAGAGAGAGATCAGGAGAGAAGAGAGACAGCAGAGAGTCTCAGATCAGAGAGAGAGATCAGGAGAGAAGAGAGACAGCAGAGTGTCTCAGATCAGAGAGAGAGATCAGGAGAGAAGAGAGACAGCAGAGTGTCTCTGATCAGAGAGAGATCAGGAGAGAAGAGAGACAGCAGAGTGTCTCAGATCAGAGAGAGATCAGGAGAGAAGAGAGACAGCAGAGTGTCTCTGATCAGAGAGAGATCAGGAGAGAAGAGAGACAGCAGAGTGTCTCTGATCAGAGAGAGATCAGGAGAGAAGAGAGACAGCAGAGTGTCTTGGATCAGAGAGAGATCAGGAGAGAAGAGAGACAGCAGAGTGTCTCTGATCAGAGAGAGATCAGGAGAGAAGAGAGACAGCAGAGTGTCTCAGATCAGAGAGAGACATCAGGAGAGAAGAGAGACAGCAGAGTGTCTCGAATCAGAGAGAGATCAGGAGAGAGGAGAGACAGCAGAGTGTCTCGGATCAGAGAGAGAGATCAGGAGAGAAGAGAGACAGCAGAGTGTCTCAGATCAGAGAGAGATCAGGAGAGAAGAGAGACAGCAGAGTGTCTCTGATCAGAGAGAGAGATCGGGAGAGAGGAGAGACAGCAGAGTGTCTCTCCTTGGATGGGAGAGAGATCAGGAGAGAAGAGAGACAGCAGAGTGTCTCTCCTTGGATGGGAGAGAGAGAGATCAGGAGAGAAGAGAGACAGCAGAGTGTCTCTCCTTGGATGGGAGAGAGAGAGATCAGGAGAGAAGAGAGACCGCAGAGTGTCTCTCCTTGGATGGGAGAGAGATCAGGGGAGAAGAGAGACAGCAGTGTGTTCATGCCAAGCTGTGAAGGACAGTAGGAGGGGCAGACAGGAGGTGGGAATCCAATAGCCCAGCACAAGGGCGAGCTATCTGACCAAGGTGCTGAGAGTGGGGGTGTCCACCGCCACTAATTGATAAGAGTGTTCTATCTTTAGTAAGCAGCAGTGTTTGGCTCAGGACATCCAAACCTTGGCTGTGGCTGAAAGGCTTGTTGCGTCCCACTTCCCCCTCCATCCTGGGATATTAAGAGGCACGCTGAGATGTTCACCTTGCCAGAGGGTCACACCTCCACTTCTCCTGCCTGCAATCTGTGTTGTACCAGTAGTGCAAACAGGAAGACTACTTATCATTCATTTCTCTTCACCAAATCAGAGGTGGTGGTGACACTTGCCCTCTTTTTCCGGGGAGAACCAATCAGAGTTACCGTCACTTCCCTCTCTTTTTCAAACAGCCAATCGTCTTAAGTCAAATGATTCCCAAACTGTGGTATGCGTATCACTGGCGGTACACAAGATTCCACCTGGTGGTAGTAGAGCCTTGCTGAGAGCCTGTATCGGCAAATAAGTGTCCAATGTCTCTCTTGTGTCACATCAATGACTTGTGCTGGCTATATCGTATCGGCATCGGCTATCGGGGCAACTTGTTATTTTAAACATACTAGTAGGTATTGGGCCAGAATTTCGCAATCGGTGCTAGTTGTGTTACTTAGCTTTTCCGAAGCTATAGAGAGCCAAAGTGAAACGTCACTTCCTGCTTTCTCCCTGTGTACCAGTGCTGCGAAAAATATGAATGGCGGTGGACGGAGAATAAGGTTACTTTTTTGATCCCGTTTGAATTGTGCCACGGGGTGCCAACGCTAATTTTGTCAATTTAAAACATAACTTTGCACGTCAAGAAAGTCGCAGTTTGTGGTCAAACTGAAACGTAGGGGTTAGTTTCATATAAAAACTACATACCTCGTGGAAGCTCGTGGCATGTCGCCGGTTTTCAGCTGTGCCGCTAGAGAAAGTGACGTCACTTAGGCGAAAGTGTATGTAGTCTTTCTGATTTATAACTTCTAGTGCAACAGTTTGGTGACAAACTGCGACTTACTTGACATCCAAAGTTACGTTTTAAATTGTCAAAATTAGCGTTGGCACCCCGTGGCACAGTTAAAAAAAAGTAACCTTATTCTCCATCCAGCGCCATTCATATTTTTTGCAGGCTGGTACAGGGAGAAAGCAGGAAGTGACATTTCACTTTGGCTGTCTATTGGTTGGTCTTCTTTTGAGAGATGATCTTGGGTAGTGCTGAGAACCAGGCCAGGCGACAGGAACCAATGTTTTAGTCAAATAAATATGCATGAGCAATGCATTATGGGACATCTCAGTTTGTCTAGTAAAATGGGGCAACATGCTTAGAAATTCTTGACAATATATTGTATACAGCTGGGAATGTTTTTGTATACAGATACACATAGTGTGGGAAGCACACACTCCATGCTATTTTGATGTCACGCATATGTATGCTGTCTCCCAACACAAGGCACAGCTCTTACTTTGTCTGCAGGTTGCAAAGCAGTAGTTGTGCACGGGGAAGGCTCAGTGGAAGAAGCTCTGCTGCTGTTCTTTCTGTTCTGAGAGAAAACAGAGGGGACCCCATGTGTCTTGAAACTCCCAAATCCAGGTCAATTAGCCTGTCCTGTGGCACGTGGGCTCAGGAGGTGTCCGCTGGGAGTACATCAGCAAACCAAGCTTGAAGAAATGCATTTTGAGAGAGAGGATGTGGGAGCTGCTGGTGAGATGGAATGTTAATAATTGTGAGTGATAATTAATTGTGAGTGAAGCTCATTAGCTCAGACATGCTCTCAGACTGTACAAGGCCGTACATTTTCACCTGCTCATCACCTGAGCCTACAGACAGAGGCGGCCATCTTCAGTCGGTGAGCCGGGTGCCATACTTTGTTCCACCATGAGGGACATTCAGCCCCCCCCCTAGCAGCAGTACCGCAGGAAAATTGGCCGGACTCACTGCAACTGTATATGTCTACTCTACACAATTCTAACAGTTTAGTCTCAAATGTGGAGATTTTGACCAGGATCCTTCACACACCACCTCAAAAGCCATATTGGTTAAAAACTGAAAAAAATGTGTTTTGGGGATTAGTCCCCCTTTAAGTCAGGGGTTTTCAAAGTGGGAGGCGGGCCTCCCACAGGGGGGTCCAAACAGTTTCAGGGGAGGCTCAGTGGATGGAAGTGAAAAAAAAAGTACACTATTATTAAAAGGAAATCACATAGAATAGCCTAAATCTGATTTGGTTGAAGAGATATAGTTCAGAGATACAGGAGTTTTGTGGAATTTGGCGGTTTTTCCCACTTTCACAGAGTCAGAAACTAATAAATGGCTTCAGGCAGACGTTTTTCTGTATTTGGTGCAGTCTGAAGTCAAACAGCAATATCAGGCTATCTTGGCTCAATTGTTGAGTTGTCCAAGCTTTGCCTGAGGGGACGCCCACATGTCTCAGACTTTGAAAACCCCTGGTTTGTTATTACAAGTTAAGTTATACATTTAAGTAGCCTATATTAAGTTAAGTTTCAGTTTTATCTTTGGGCCCTGTCAGGGACCCGTCATGGCCCAGATCGCTGCATCCGTATGATATTAGTCTCATGCAAACTATGTTATTATGTCTTATTTACTCTAGGCCAGGGGTGCCCACACTTTTTCAGCTTGGGAGCTACTTTTAAAATGACCAAGTCAAAGTGATCTACCAAACATATTTATTTATATATATATACACTGAGTATACAGTGGAAAACAGTGGAACAGTGGAAAAACAGTGGAAACAGTGGGAAAACAGTAAAAAAAAAAAAAAAAAATCCCTCAATGCCATGCGATCGACCACACTACCTTCGACGTATTGGGCACCCCTGCTCTAGGCCTAGCTGTGCTGTTTTTCTGCCCTACTGTAGTGTCACTGGCTAAGCTACTGTAAATATCAATGCCTTGCAACTACGCTAGCGTTAGCAAATAAGCAGACAGCATGGATGACAATTCCACCTGCTCCTTTGCCAACACTGAGTGCTTATATAGCCCCCCTCAGCATGCATGTAGCCCCCCTCAGCAAGCATGTAGCCCCCCTCAGCAAGCATGTAGCCCCCCTCAGCAAGCATGTAGCCCCCCTCAGCAAGCACTGATCCCTCCTCATGCTCCGTTTACTTACTGGACACTTGGGGGAGGCGGCCGTTTTTGTTGTACATTAAAGGAAAAGTTCACCCCAAAATGAACATTTACTAAATACCGACTCACCCTCATCCAACCAAAGTAGATGCTATGTTCCCTCAGCATCAGGGTTAGGTGCGTGTAATTTATTTTCACAGGATGGAAGGCATGGCTACTCTGCCTCTGATTGGGTTAGGTTTAGGCATGGGGAGTGATGATTGGTTGGCTTTCGGCATGGGGCGTGATGATTGGTTAGGTTTTGGCATGGGGAGTGATGATTGGTTAGGCACGAGGGGTGATGATTGGTTAGGTTTGGGTACGGTGGCGCAGTCAGTAGCGCTGTCGCCTCACAGCTAGAAGGTCCTGAGTTCGATTCTCACCTGGGATGCTGTCGGCGCTGGGGTTGTGTTCCCCACCATATCTTCAGTGCCTACTGCCCAGGTGGGTTATCTCGTCGAAAGGGCCTTTCTGTGTGGAGTTTGCATGTTCTCCCCGTACTCCCCAGGGGGTTCCTCCGTACATAACCCCCCCACTAAAAACATGCAGAAGATCGTCATCCGACCAGTGACGACAACATCTGAAGTTGGTCCCCGGGCGCTGGAAAGAAAAAGCGACCACTGCTTGTTACGCCCACCTTTGAAATAAGGTGCCAAACGTGCTGTTTGAAATAAGGGGGAGCGCATCACACTGCTCCTGGCCTGCCCCCCGGAGAGGAGGACAAGCCTGGATGGGTTAAATGCAGAGGACAAATTTCACCGGCCACCGTCAGCATGAGTGTGTGTTTGTGGCCGCATGCATGTGTTGAAGTGTTCGTGTGACAATAAAAGATGGGCTTGTCTGTCTACTAACTAACTGTTTAGACAAGAGGAGTGATGACGCGGGAGGGGTCAAAAAACCTCCGGGGAATGTTTACTTGGACTAAACAAGCTGAAGAGTCCTTTATCCAGTTAAAACAAAAACTGGACCACAAGATACATCTCTGTGTTCCGAATTATGAACTCCCATTTCATTGTGATGTTTCTGAGGCAAAAGGCATTGTGACAATGTGCTGTATTGTTTCAGAAAAAGGAGGGAGGGAGAAATGTATTGATGTATCACAGCTCCAGATTGGACAACACGGAGCGGGGGCAAACTTGCAACATTCATAAACTCAGCCGCAGTCTCGTTCGGCCAATCACGCCACAGAAAATTTCACCCACTCGAGGATATCAGGAAGTAGTCCGGCAACGGTGGCTTTGCCTCAAGACTCAGGGCTTCTGGGAAATGATGTTTTTGGCTTCAAGACTCCTCCTGCTTTCAACTTCAGGACCAATCAGAAAGTCACATTTTACTGTATAACATCTCAGAGTGAGAGGGGTGCGGTATCCTTTCATCCCCTGACACTTGGTGTTGAGGAATGACAGGTCACTGCTGCAACGATCGTTGGAAGCTGGGAAGATCACATTCTATCCTCTTTGGGTAAATGTATCGATGAGTTTATTCAATTGTTTCTGACTTGTACCAATTTTAATATAATGCTTTGATATAACTATTCATGTCTGATAGTCTTAAATAAACATGTGACACTGTGCACTTAACCTTATCCACCTGTCTTGTTGTCGAATGTGTCCTAGTCTCCAGCCTCGCTGTGTTTTCCTCCCACTCAACGAACACGCCTGGGTTTTATGTGACTAAAACCCTAATAGGCACGAGGAGTGATGATTGGTTAGCCATGGGGAGTGATGATTGGTTAGGTTTAGCCATGGGGAGTGATGATTGGTTAGGTTTAGGCACGAGGAGTGATGATTGGCTAGGGTTAGCCATGGGGAGTGATGATTGGTTAGGTTTGGGCGTGGGGAGTGATGATTTCTTTGCCCACTAAAATCTGGAGTGTTGGCAGACCCCTCGCGGCCCACCTGCACAGTGCCCACTGCCCACTGTGGGCACAGTGTAGAGGTACTCTCTGACAGAGAAGCCCCTGTAGGCTGTGGCTAGCTCAGTGTAGAGGTACTCTCTGACAGAACAGCCCCTGTAGGCTGTGGCTAGCTCAGTGTAGAGGTACTCTCTGACAGAAAGGCCCCTGTAGGCTGTGGCTAGCTCAGTGTAGAGGTACTCTCTGACAGAAAGGCCCCTGTAGGCTGTGGCTAGCACAGTGTAGAGGTACTCTCTAACAGAAAGGCCCCTGTAGGCTGTGGCTAGCACAGTGTAGAGGTACTCTCTGACAGAACAGCCCCTGTAGGCTGTGGCTAGCTCAGTGTAGAGGTACTCTCTGACAGAACAGCCCCTGTAGGCTGTGGCTAGCTCAGTGTAGAGGTACTCTCTGACAGAACAGCCCCTGTAGGCTGTGGCTAGCACAGTGTAGAGGTACTCTCTGACAGAACAGCCCCTGTAGGCTGTGGCTAGCTCAGTGTAGAGGTACTCTCTGACAGAACAGCCCCTGTAGGCTGTGGCTAGCTCAGTGTAGAGGTACTCTCTAACAGAAAGGCCCCTGTAGGCTGTGGCTAGCACAGTGTAGAGGTACTCTCTGACAGAACAGCCCCTGTAGGCTGTGGCTAGCTCAGTGTAGAGGTACTCTCTGACAGAACAGCCCCTGTAGGCTGTGGCTAGCTCAGTGTAGAGGTACTCTCTGACAGAAAAGCCCCTGTAGGCTGTGGCTAGCACAGTGTAGAGGTACTCTCTGACAGAACAGCCCCTGTAGGCTGTGGCTAGCACAGTGTAGAGGTACTCTCTAACAGAAAGGCCCCTGTAGGCTGTGGCTAGCACAGTGTAGAGGTAGTACTAGGGCTGTGCCGATTCACTTATCTCCCGATTCGATACTATCACGATACTTGGGTGCCGATTCGATATATATTGCGATTCTTAAGTATTGCGATTCTACGATTATTGCGATTCGATATTACGATTTATTGCGATTTTTTTTCCTTTTTTTCTTTTTTGTTTTTTCAGTTTGTTTGCTTTTTACACTAGATTAGAACATGGGAAAAGTTGAATCATACACTAGAGACTGTATATTATATATCATGAGTAGGGCTGGGCGATATAGTTAAAAACAGGGGCGGACTGGGATCATAATTCAGGCCGGGCATTAGATACCAAGCAGGCCAGGCCGATATGGGCCGACGTTTGAAGCCCAAAGATGCACCCACTTTAACCCTGAAGTGTAATTATTACTTCAGACTAACTAATAAAGTAATAAAACCACTAGTAAACCAGTAGGCGGCGCCTGGCCTGCTGTTCAGTGAGTGGCCTGACTGCGGGCACAAAAAAAAAAAAAAAAAACGTTTTTTTTTTTTTTTTTTTTTTTTTTGCTTTTGCGATTATCGATTCTGGAATAAAAGATCGATTCAAAAAATCGTGACATTAAAAATCGCGATACTTAGGTGAATCGATTTTTTCTCCCACCCCTAAGAGGTACTCTCTGACAGAACAGCCCCTGTAGGCTGTGGCTAGCTCAGTGTAGAGGTACTCTCTGACAGAAAAGCCCCTGTAGGCTGTGGCTAGCACAGTGTAGAGGTACTCTCTGACAGAACAGCCCCTGTAGGCTGTGGCTAGCACAGTGTAGAGGTACTCTCTAACAGAAAGGCCCCTGTAGGCTGTGGCTAGCACAGTGTAGAGGTACTCTCTGACAGAAAGGCCCCTGTAGGCTGTGGCTAGCTCAGTGTAGAGGTACTCTCTAACAGAAAGGCCCCTGTAGGCTGTGGCTAGCTCAGTGTAGAGGTACTCTCTGACAGAACAGCCCCTGTAGGCTGTGGCTAGCACAGTGTAGAGGTACTCTCTAACAGAAAGGCCCCTGTAGGCTGTGGCTAGCACAGTGTAGAGGTACTCTCTGACAGAAAGGCCCCTGTAGGCTGTGGCTAGCTCAGTGTAGAGGTACTCTCTGACAGAACAGCCCCTGTAGGCTGTGGCTAGCTCAGTGTAGAGGTACTCTCTGACAGAACAGCCCCTGTAGGCTGTGGCTAGCACAGTGTAGAGGTACTCTCTGACAGAACAGCCCCTGTAGGCTGTGGCTAGCACAGTGTAGAGGTACTCTCTAACAGAAAGGCCCCTGTAGGCTGTGGCTAGCACAGTGTAGAGGTACTCTCTGACAGAACAGCCCCTGTAGGCTGTGGCTAGCTCAGTGTAGAGGTACTCTCTGACAGAACAGCCCCTGTAGGCTGTGGCTAGCTCAGTGTAGAGGTACTCTCTGACAGAACAGCCCCTGTAGGCTGTGGCTAGCACAGTGTAGAGGTACTCTCTGACAGAACAGCCCCTGCAGGCTGTGGCTAGCTTGCCCATATGTAGCCTGTGTTGTCAGTACTGAGGCAAGTTTAGAGAACACTTTGTCCAGACTTCCCCACAGTCCATCTGTCTGCTGCTGTGGATTGTTGCAGTGTCTATTGATCCTCCTCTGGGCTCTCCTGGCCAAGCTGATAACGTATACAAGCCCACACCCTCTCCTCTGGACACAGGCTTGATCCACTGAGGACTGCCAGTGAGGAGGCATCTGCACCCATCTGAGAATAAATGTGCCCAGCTTCTTCCCAACTGCCATCAGTCTCATCAATATGGCCCGTAAGCCAAACCCTGCCCCCCTGTTTCCAGCTGCCGGTTGCCTGTTTCCGCCCAGGAGCGTTCATAGCGAAAGACACTGAAAATAATCATAATAATTGTTGTGACTTTGTACCTACCTATGTCTTGTAAGGGAGCCCCCCAGCATAATAATTTCACATGTGCATAATTGTACAATAATAATGTAATAATAATCTTGAAAGAGAGAGACCGCTAAAGCTCCGTTCAATGACCAAATATAAGATTTCCGGTTTGGACGTTTAGCCTTCAAAATAAAAGCGGCTGCTATGCAACCACATACTATTTTTACCAATTTCAGCTAAAATAAGCCCATACAGTACCAGTGAATTGACATTCACCTCGTTTTTGTAAAATATCACCGCTATGCAACCACACAACGTTACTATTTTTAGCCATTTCGGATAACATAAGCCATACGTTCCCACTCTTTGACAGCGGCGCGCACCTCCTTGCTAGTGAAAATGTTTTTAACAGGAAGTCGACAACCAACTTAAACGATGACTTCTCTTTGCGCAATTCCCAAGGCGGTGTTGTCAGCTTATGCTAGAAGTGACCCTGTGTCCACAGCACACCATAAGGTCACATTTTGTACCTAATCATATCTATTGAAAATTCAAAATAGGCAAAGTTACGTGAAAAATATCACCATTTCAGACCTTTTTTTTTCAAAACATATTAAAAAGAGTCACGATAAATGAAAGACAAATGCACATTGGTGGAGAGTGAGTATCCCTCAGTTATCTTTAGTCGTCACAGTGTTAGCTGCACATCTGGGATCTGTATGTTTCTCAAATTTATTCATAAAAATCGGCGAACCAAATTGTTCTAATGCTGAATTTCCCCAGTGTTCCACCACTGACTTCAGAGTAAAAAATACTATAGACAAGCTGCACTTTGGTGTGGACCAAGTGCTGCAGAGACATGGCTCATGTCTCCTGGGTCATGGCATCGATTAGCCCTAACTGCCCCGGGAACCTAGGCCAGAGACCCACATGAGACAGTAAAGAGGATGTCCCAAGCAGGCAGATCAATTAGAGAATTCTAATCCACACTCATTACTCTGGATCCAAGTCACCACTGATGGCTAACTCCCCTCCTGACTGAGCGGCGCCCAGAGTGCTCTTTGGAATGCAGTAGCTTTTGATGGGTTAAGTTAAGCCACACAGTCAAATCAATATCATGTATTATAAGTGAAAGTTTTATAAATCATTCAAGTACAAGAAGACCTCACAGGCAGCTACTGTGTTCTCTGACCACCACCACAAAAAAGAGAGAGAAATCAAAAAAGAACTTGATAGAAATCCACCAGCCCAAAATGCTGCCTCAATTTTCACAGCTGCTTGCATTAGTATTCCGTGGGGATAATCTTCCAGTGACATGTAATACATCATAGTCACCAGGAGGCCGCACCACTGCAGAGTTGACGTGCAAATATGGGCAGGGCATGTTTCTGTCTTTTACACTCCACTCTTTATCCTGAAAACGTCCTCTGAAGTTTCACACTTGGTGTGTGTGTGTGTGTGCGCACACACACACACACACACAACCACATACATCATACATACAGTAGATACATACATACATACATACATACATACATACATACATACATGTACATACATATATACTATACATACATACATACATACATGCATACATACATACATGTACATACATATATACTATACATACATACATACATACATGCATACATACATACATACATGTACATACATACATACATATTGTACATACATACATACATACATACATACATACATAGATACATACATACATACATACATACATACATACATACATGTACATACATACATACATATTGTACATACATACATACATACATACATAGATACATACATACATACATACATACATACATACATACATACATGTACATACATACATACATATTGTACATACATACATACATACTAGGGATGGGCATTTCTAGCAAAAACACTATTCGAAATTCGCTGGCCAAATTCGAATTTAATTCGAATTTCGGAAAAAAAAAAAAAAATGTAAAAAAAAAAAAAAATTTTTTTTTTTTTTTTTTTTTACATTTTTTTTTTTTTTTACATTGACATTTTCGAAAATAAAAAACAGTTTTGACAATCATGAGTGGTTGTGGTTCATTAAATATTTAGTAGGCTCAGGTCTGAGTGCCAAAGGGGTGCCAAAGTCACCCCCTCTCCCTCTTCATGGGATTTCATCCGCCATTCATTTTTCCATAAACCTTGCTTAAAATGCTTATAGCGATTTGACTATACTTAGAATCAGGGGAGACAATGCAACATTTCACTCAAAATTTTTTTTTTTTTTTTTTTTTTTTTTTTTTTTTTTTTCGAATTTCGAATTTCAATAATAAAAGTCGACCTTGATAATAACAACGATTATTCGAAAATTCGAAATTCGATGCCCATCCCTAATACATACATAGATACATACATACATACATACATACATACATACATACATACATGTACATACATACATACATATTGTACATACATACATACATACATACATACATAGATACATACATACATACATACTTGTAGGTAGATACATACATACACATACAGTAGATAGATACATACATACCATAACATGCATACATACATACCAGTATATACATACCGTAAAATACCAATTAGAAGCCGACTTCCAAATTGCCGCGGGTCCCATATATAAGCGGGGTCTGGATACATATTTTGTACATAAAAGCAGGTCCCAATTTGACGCCCGGTTAGTTTTTTCAATGTTTTCTTTTTACCTTTGCGACATCCTGTTGAATGCATCTCCCAAACACAACGAAGAAGAAAAATCGGGTGAAGAATACGAACAACGAGGAAACGGGAACAACGAGGAAAAAAAACACATGCACGAAACTTGCTGATCAAAATTCGTTTTCCGTCAACATCTGATGATTCTGAAAATTGTGTAGGCATTTCCTGAAGATTTTTATACACTAAAACTGACATCTCTGGTGTAATAATTATTTTGAGAAATGTGCCTATGGTATATTTCCCTGCCAGCGGGCATAGAAGTCCGCTTCTAATTGGTATTTCACCGCACTTTCACATGTGCGCTACTGAAGAGGGTAGGCTCAGCGGAGGAGGCAGCGCATGCAGCCAGCGGAGGAGGCAGCGCATGCAACAAATAATCTGCTCACATGATGATCATGTTCTCTCACCTTCAGCGGAGAAAGTTTAGTGGTAAATACCGGTAGGTCACAGTTCAGCTCAAATTTTATTTGATTTCATGTACAGGCCAGAACTGGCATGCAATGTGCTCTGCTGCGGTGAGAGGGAGGCGCGGCTCTCCCCATAGACAAGCAATCGTGTGGGGTGCTGTAGCCAACTCATTAAAATAAATGGTTTAAATAAACAATTTCATACTATTTACAATCTTTGCTGAGCAATATTTTTGTACAAAAATAATTAAAGCAGGTCCCAAACTGCCGCAAGTCACATATTGACGCGGGGTCTGGCTACATATTTTGTCAATTAACGCCCGGGCTAATAATTGGTATTTTACGGTACATAACATAACATACATACATACATACCAGTATATACATACATAACATAACATAACATACATACTTAATACATACCTACATACATACATGAAAACATACGTACACATACACACCTCTACCCCCCCCCCCCCACACACACAGACACACACACACACACACACACACACACACACACACACACACACACACATACACAGACACACACACACACACACACACACACACACACACACACACACACACACACACACACATACACAGACACACACACACCCACACACACACACACACACACACACACACACACACACACACACACACACACATACACAGACACACACATGCACATCAGGGTCATAGAGTCATTGCATCATGGGATATTTGGAAAATGTGATAGGGAGGGGGTTGTGTGTGTGTGTGTGTGTGTGTGTGTGTGTGTGTGTGTGTGTGTGTGTGTGTGTGTGTGTGTGTGTGTGTGTGTGTGTGTGTGTGTGTGTGTGTGCGCGCGCGTGTGTTTGGGGACAGAGCTGCTCTCACCTCGAACAGTCAGCCAGGCTGGAAAGGCTCAATGCCCTTGACTGACCTTGTGGTTTTTACTGTGCATTTACGAGAGGGTATAAATCATCCTGATGGTTTCTTTAAAAAAAAAACACGCTGCTGTTTTACAGTGTGAAGCCAAATTGACAAGGCAAATGTGCAGCCCCCTATAACAAAGCCTATTACAAATAGTCTGTTGAATATACTGGCTGTACTGCAATTCAATATAGCTCCGAAAATAATCAAAGGATGTCTGCGTTGTCTTATGTCAGTCAGAATGGAGAAACAATGAGAAATACCCTCAGTGGACACGTTAAAAAGTGAATTACTCTTGTGTGGGACATAAACACAGTGCAGTGTTGCTGCATTTGCAGGTGAATAGGAAAACACACAAATTATCATATTGATTGCTTTTCCCCCCCCTCAATGAGGAGATTTCCATCGTTATTTCATAAAATGTGTACGCGCACAAACAAAGGTTGGGTGAGGAGGAAGAAGAGAGGTTTAATGGCACCCGCTGAGGAAGACTCTCTTCCTCTCTAGACACACAGACACCATGAAAGAGCTGCTCTCTCCACTGCTGCTGCTGCTGCTGCTGCTGCCGCCGACAATGTAAACAGCTCAGGCCCCAAACCTCTCCAGCACTCAACAACATATATTTACTCTGCGTACGGCACGCACGGCAACCCACTCCTATATTCATGTATTCATGTGTTTATCAGAACTTGCCGGCTTGCGTTGCCATTTTCTCCTTATAATGATGAGCGAATGCACTTCCCATATCGTGAAATGGAAATAATCGTGCGGGTCCCCCCATGAAAAACCCCAAACACATTTGTTGTTTTTTTGTGTTTTGTTTAGAATAGGCAGAGAGATGGGTTGAGAGCTGCGGGGAGGAACGGACAAGTCTATCTTAGTTTTCTATACCTGCATAATGGCCGAGGGGGGCGGGGTGTGCAAGTATGTTGAGAAATATTTTAATTAGTGATGTATGTATATATATGGATGCATTTTTATTTGCAGAAATTGCAAGTTTCGCCTCGCGCCACTGCTCGAATTCCATGTGGGGCTGCTGTGTCGCCTGTGCAGCTGTGAGAGGTTGCTGCTCTCTGACATAGATAACTCTGTAGAGTGCAATGTGAGTTGGTGGAGGCAAGTCTGTGTTTAAACCCCACCGCAATGAGATCATTCAATAATTCAATTTGCTCTGCGTCTGTGCTGTGTTTTGTATCTTGTGTGTGTGTGTGTGTGTGTGTGTGTGTGTCCGTCCACTTCATTGTCTCTTTTCTTCGAATATTCATAGTATTCCTTTCCGATGATGTCACAAGCCTTTTTCCTACCAATATGGCGCTACAATACACACAGCTCATTGGCTGTATAAGTGTCACTTGATTGTAATCACCTGTTAATTGATCACAATCACCTGTTGTTTTCCTACCAAAAATGGCCGTGTGGCGATGTAACAGAATACTATCAATAGGCCCTTTTCACAGTGGCCATTTTGTGTCGAAAAGGCAGGCTAAACACAGGTGCAACTAAGCAAAACCTTAATGAGGGTTTCCAACTTCCCTGATTGGAAGTTGGAAACCCTCATTAAGGTAATTGCTTGCGCCTGGGTTGTTGACCCTGCCTTTTTGACACAAATTGGCCACTGTGAAAAGGGCCTATACCCAGAATGTATCCATAAAGTATGTGTTTGTGTTCGATATTCGCTCTCACATAATGTAAGTTACATCATGTAGCTCAAGTTATTCTTATGACCAAAAGATAACGCATTATTTAAGATCTCGTAAATATGGCCTACAAAATGCCAATGGCTAGACATAATCATTTCAGATCTAAAAGCAGTTCCTCCTGTGATTACATCGGGGCTGTAAAACATGTTTATAATCAGATCCTTGCTATCAATGTGAGTGACGCTGCAGGCGTTGTCAAATCCTGCCTCAAACATCTCCCCCCTCGAATGGAGTTACATCAGTGACAGACATGCATCTCTCCGTCTAACACTAGTGGGCGCTCATATTCCACACAGGCTCATTCCGTGGCATACGTTGACACCTTTTGCACACACATCATGCACGTCTCTCTTCCTCTCATTGCATCTCTCTCTCCTCTCTTTTGGTCTCCACAAACTCTGCACAGGCAAGCAG
Organism: Poromitra crassiceps; assembly: GCF_964638095.1. Classification (NCBI taxonomy): domain Eukaryota; kingdom Metazoa; phylum Chordata; class Actinopteri; order Beryciformes; family Melamphaidae; genus Poromitra; species Poromitra crassiceps. Next base: position 1,041,656 of record NC_139651.1, on the reverse strand, counting down.
AGCAGTCAGCAAACTGAGGGGAAAAGATCATCTTGGTGAAGCCCGAGACAATGGCTTTTTTAATTAACGTTTTAATTTTGGGGGTTATAGTGTATCGCTCTTGAGAAAAATGATTGAGATGAGTGGCGTTTAAATGGGGGGGGTTATGACCACTGAATGACCCTTCAAACTCATCATCCAGTTTGTCGCATCACATGGACGCTGGAACTGTTTTTAAGTAAGGGGTGTTGCAAGGGACTCTCTTTTTGATGTTTTTTTTTAAAAACGTTTGGATGTTTTTTAGCTATATTTAGAGGAATATCTCATTTTAAATTAACATGAGGATTATACTGTTGGGATGTGATTATTCAGTATTTTCTCCTTTTCTCACTCACTTTCATGTCACCACCTGCTCTCCCTTTAGGTCGTTTTACACTATACAACAGACAGCAACACAGGCAGAAACACTGAACCTATTTCGTATTATATTTTATCATTATAAGCCAAAAAATAACATCTCCACCCTCTTTGCTTTGCTTATAGTCTTCAACTACACCCTAAATATCGCAGTATAAAACATATAAAACACATTTTAATCACTTTTTTTAATTGATATTGCAATCCCAATACACAACAGCAGAGGGTGCTGCAGCACCATAAGCACCCCCACTTCCAGCGCCCCTGGTTTGTCGGGTATTAATTAGGAGACAAAGAGGAGAGGAGAAACAGTTGGATGCACTTTGGTGTGAGTGTGTAGAGGAAGAGAGGATACAAAAGAGCAAAGAGGTTCATTGTACTTACAAAACAAAACAAGAGGGTCCATTGATTACTTTTGACCATGAAGCACTTTAATTTGCGACATGCTGTATTTGTGCCTTCTAAACCTCACGGAGCTCACAAGTGCACTTGAAGGCAACATTAAGGAGAGCGAGAGAGAGTGCGTGTGCACGCACGTGTGTGTATGCGTGCGTGCGCATGTGCATGCATGTGTGGACAAAATTCAAACTTTATCTAGCACATTTACACATTTGATCTCTCGTACATATACAGTATATGAGATACATTAAAATGGAATGAAACATGCTCACAAATGCTATAGAAAACCTCCACTAATGACACTGTGCTCCTTGCTAGCAACCAGAGCCATGTATATAGAAGACTCGCGACATCTCCGTTCACTCCAATGGACCAGTTTTTTACTCTCAAGAGTTCCAGGAAGTAAGGTTCTGGATTAAGCAGCACTGTCGAGTTGCAGCAAAATGGACAGTTTGTGTTGTACTTTGAAAGGGTCCGACGTTTAAAGAATCAAATTCTACACTATCAGCTTTATTTTAGCATTCAAACGTAGCGCGAGCCTCCTTCCTGACTATTCATTGGCTACTGAGTCACGCATTTTGGTCCTCTGCTGACGCCACTCTCTTACTAGATTGCTCTGCTAGCAACATGCTATAGCCTCCTGACTGCGACAGTGTGTCCTGACTGTTTGTTTTGCGTGGCTACATTCATAGGAACATGACAGTGAGTTTAGGCTATTCCAATTGCCTTTGCAGTCTCCACAGAACACCTTTGAGGTGGATGGGATGTTTGCAGAATATACAACCAAAACATCTGCAAGAACTGCATAACGATATCTAGATATCTGAACACCACGGGTGAATGTAGAAGCCAATAAGGAAGTGGATGAAAGCTGCAGTTCCTCTAATGTCCCCTAGGGTTGGCTGCAAAAATACTCTAAATCCCGCCCAACTCCATTCAAGTCAGTCGGACCACAGCTCAACTTCCCACTCAAAATACTGTCAGTCAAAAAAAAATCGACAAGATATTATGGTCTCAGTAGCTAATTTTACTTCTTGTAAATGTGTCCATATGGTGATTTTCAAAATAATTTGGGGATATAACGGTTATAAAACGTTTTCCCAGTGATTTCCGAGTGATGACACGTCGCCTCTCCAGCAGGCAGCGCACTGGCTTCTCTGACTCTGGAAAACGTCAACATGGCGGCGCTCATGAACCCCAACTTTTGGCTTCAAAATGTCCCTTCAGAACCTATGGGTGATGTCACACTAACTACGTCCATCTTTTATACTCCTTCCCAGTCAGACCTGTGTGTACCTATGGCCACTGAGTGTGCAGTATTTTGTTGAATACTATTGATACCGTATATCGTAGTAGATAATGAAAGACAATACTGCACCCATGGCTGAATCAATTTTAATCATTCATAAGTTTTGTTTCCCTATTATTATTGGCACTGGCCCTTATTATTTAATATTTTCCTGAAAACCAGGGCCATATTTAGAAAAATCAATACTACTCCTTTGGTACATTGCTGCTCTTGTAGAGGAGGATTGAAACCGCAGCGTAACTACCATATATGCAGGGAACGCGACTGCATCGGGGCCCGGCGTGCTTGGGGCCCGGTCGCCCAGCTCGTGTGTGGCCGAGCGTCGGCCGGGCCCCTGCTGTATATTGCAGCGCACTGGGTGAGTGCGCTTGTCAGCCTCTCTGGTGTTACACAGTTCCGGGGGGAATTGTGAAGTAGTGCCTGCCCGGTTTCAGAAACCCGGTTTTCGATGCCACAGGAGCTGCAGACGGCCGGCCCGGGGCTCGACTCCGCTGCACGCCGAGGTGGGGTGCAGGGTGTCAGGTGGGGTGCAGGGTGTTGGGCTCGCAGCACCGCTGCGGTGTGCTGCGCCATCCTATCAGGGCCCGGTTTGACCATCTTGCATCGGGGCCCGGGGCTGACTCGTTACGCTGCTGGATTGAAATGCATTATTTCATTAAGTTTAACCAGTTTATTTGACATGTTTGATGATTATTTGATCATGTTGTGTAAAATCTCAATAAAAAAGATTGTTAAACAAAGTTAAACCAACAACTTTCAAAACAAAATAACAAATAATAAAAATAACAAAATAACAAAATCTCAGAACACGGTTTGCCCTTCATGTGTGGTCTCTCAGTCAGTTACATCTTGAACAAGTAATCCAAGCCCACAAGCGAAACAAAGGAGAGGTGCAAACTTCGATCCAAAATATCATGCTGAAGGAGAAAGGCGTGATACTCTCATATGTATTTGGCTATGAAAACATGTTGTTTTGGTCTCTTGACCTTCATCAGAAGCATAACAGCAGCAAAACAGAACGACAAACAAATTACCGTAAATTCCGGACTATAAGCCGCACCTTTTTTCCCGTTTTTTGGGCTTTTTTGGCCCCTGCGGCTTATATAACGGTGCGGCTTGTCTATGGATTTTTTCAAAAAAAAAAAAAAAAAAATCTCTCTTTTTTAGCACTCTTTCTAACTATAAATCCTATATAACTATAATAAGTTTTAATTTCCTCTCTTGCCCTCTTTTCACCACACTGTATGACACTGTGCACTGTAAAAAACAACACAGGTGGTGTTGTGTTATGTTGTTTTGTTGAAATGTTAATAAATGGGAGCTTCCTCAAACAGCCATCTCTTTCCCGACAATCCCCTCTGTGCATGAACCCTTACATATGGTAATTAAACATTAAAACACACAACAAAAAAAAACATTAAAACACCCGCGGCTTATAGTCCGGTGCGGCTTATATAAGAAAAAAATAGTCAACTTTGCAGGTGCGGCTTATACACCGGTGCGGCTTATAGTCCGGAATTTACGGTACACGTCATTTGGAGGAATACATCTGGTAGTATTTTTGCCCACATGCCTGGCTATGGCTACAAATTAACAATCTCACATAATGCCTCATTATAGATATTCTTCTGATGGAAATGGAAACTGTAGCTTCTTTACCGTGATGAAACGAGAAATGACAGAACACTGTCTTGTACAACAGTGAACTCTTATGAATGAACGGGTAAACGTTTTTGAGTGACAGAATCAGGTAGTGTTTGATCCCTCGTATTCCTGTGCGACACCCCTCTTTGTCCCATTGTGTCGTCTGAATGCCCTAGTTCAGGGGTTTTCAAAGTCTGAGACTGTGGGCCTCCCCCCAGACGAGGCTTGGGAAAAAGGTGCCCCCCCCTTGCTCAATTCCTGGATGCCTATGGGATTAGGGGTAACACTTTTTACAATAAGGTACACAAAATGTACAGTAACTAGTTACTAGGGAGCTAATGACGAACGAAGGAAGAACTATTAGTTAATAATTAGTTAAATTCAGTTTGTGAGTATAGAGACAGTCGGCATGTCTGGGAACGCCCATACAGGCTCTAGGAACGCCCACAATAGAAGCTGGTTAGCTGGCTCAGCCTGGCTGGGGGCGTGGTCAGGGTGGGGTAAAAACCCCCGTTCTATCCATTCAGCAAAGTTAGAATTTAGCTGATAGCACAGCCCAGGCAGACACGATCGGGGATTTAACCACTGCAGTAAACGCACATCTGAGCAGACGTCTTGTGTTCTGCTCTAGAACCCCCAAACCTGTAGTTTAGAGCCACAGCACCGTCTTTTGGTGAGTCAGCCCATGAGATATATGGGTGGTTTTACCCCACTCACACGCCAGCCTTTCAACATTTTGTGGGCGTTCCCAGACATGCGGACTGTCTCTATGGTAGTATGGTATGGTTAAAAAATCTGCTAGGGAGGCACTAATTGCAACTCCTTCACTCCATTTCTTATTTTGTAACGTTATATATTCTTCAAAAGGTGGCTTATCATTCATTCATTGCATCATAGATATAGTTTTCTCTTGGAGTTTTCTGAGCAAAATGTTGTAGTTGGGTAAAGGGGGTACTTGGATTCAGAAATCAGCGAAAGGGGGTAATTAAAATGCAAAGCTTAACAGTATTAATAAACTAACATTAATGTTAACAGCAACAAAACTCGCTTTTACACTAACATTTATCACAGTATATTGAGAACAATACAGCTCATGTGTTTACCTCTGTAGGTCGCAAAAGTCCAAACCATAGCATACATGTAATCTGAAAATAAAATAAATAGCAGTCCACCTTTGTGGTTTGTTACAGTTGGCATTCACATTCACAAGTGTAGGGTACCGTCCGTCCGCACACTCGTGTTCCCCCAGACAACCTTTCCAAGTGGACCCGGGCCACGGTTCGCTGTTCGGCTACCGGGCACAGAACACAATTTTCACACTCATCAAAGAAACCGGACCTGGGGTCATTTTTGGCAACAATTGTGCTGGGAAAGTGTCCCGGGTCCTCGGTGTGTGAAGCCACCCTTAGAGGGCAAGGCAAGTGCCAACATATACAAAACCATTCTCAGCAAGTTGGTCTGTAATAGAAACGGTCTAATTTCCCAGCAGGATGACACTGTTCCCTACAGTGGAGGGAATAGTTTGATCAGCATGAACATGTCTGTGCTGAGTCCATCCACTCAGCTGCACACAACAGGAAAAATGTCACGCATCCTCAGACATGTATCTCTAGCATCAACAAAGCCTCTGGCCAGGCCCAATTTTACAGGGGTGCAAAAGCACGCATTGCACCCTTATTTTAAGTGTCTGCATGCTCAGTTGAAAAGAGTGGTAAAAAAAAAACTTGAATCATAATTGTTGTTTTTCTTTGTTCTTTGATGTGAATTTATGGCTTTTTGGCACCTACATGTAACCTTTTAAGGTTGAGATAATTGTGTTATCATTATATGGTCCAAATATTTCAGTAAAGCACTTGAAACACTTGAAATATTCTTGCTTGGCTGGTATCGTTCTACTTGAAATGTGGGTAAAATGCATTATTTTTAGTAAAATAACATGTCAAATTTTTCGGCCGGCCGGCCTTGCGCCCCTTCCTATCTAGGATGCATCCCTAGTCATCCTGTTCTGGAACCGGCCCTGCCTCTGCCTCTTGTGGAAGAATGGTGTCACATCTCTTTAATTGTCTAAGACTTGTAATGTCGTCCCAAGTTGTAATTGTTAAAGGGATAGTTCACTTTTTTTTTTTTTTTTTTTAAGTATAGCTCTATTTGCTACAGTACTTGCCCCGTGATGATGTAGATTGGCAGTACTTTCTCAGAACAATCGATGCTGTTCCTCATAGGAGCTCTGGAAAGTTGGGCAAATACGAACACAAGGTCAACGGGGTCACGCTCCTGTATGTACAAGCTGACTGAGGCTCACTAAAACTTCATCCACACAGTGGACACAGTGTACAGAGCAGGAACTGACTCTAGCAGGCTGTACTTTTGACTAAAATAACACATTAACATTGTGACAGTTCACACAACTTTAAAGTCGAGCTGAACCCAAAAATGAATTTTCTTTTCTTTTAGTTCAAATACCTGGGTATGCAGTGCACCTATTTAATAATGTATGCAAAAAAAAATCAATCACAAAAATCAAATTTCTTTAGTTTTTCACACTTTTTCACATCAAAAGTTAATTTTTCAAGATTTCATTGATAACAGTAATGTACAGTTTGCGGACGTCACCTAGTACTATCATATTTCTACCCCATTTCAACCAATCATATCACGACATGCAGCTGTCAATCAAATCTTCATTTCAGGATAATTTTCTCTTCCAAATGAAGTAGAATATGGCGCCTAGTGCCTGTCATCTGGCAGAATTCCTATTCCATAAACTAACTACTAACTTGGCCAATTGTTAGAAACATGAACAAAAAACAAAAACTATAATCTCTAAGAATGCAAAGAAATGTAACTGACTCGTTAAAACGCGCATTCCAGGCATATCGTATTTACAGAAATAGCGTAAAAGGCGCGCGCTTGAGAGCGTGGGTTGTCAGGGGTCGCCCCGTCGGAGATTCCAGGCGGGCGAGCAGCACCCATGCATCGGATTGTCCGCTCGCTCCGCACAAAGCAGCTGGCTGCCTGGTACTCCGCGGATCCCACTCGCTCCGCACGACAACACGCTGAATCCCACTCGATTTGGGGGTGGAACACGCCATGATTGACCAATGCCAAAGCCAGTCGACAGAATTGTCAAATCAAATCATCGACATGATACTACTATGACCCGCCTCTCAATTTGTCATCTCAGACAAATTATGTTTTCAGTCTGAAACGGACTGCGACGCACGTGACCAACGGGTTCAGTTCCACTTTAACACTACATACATACTAGGGCTGTTGAAACGAATTTTGATATTCGAATATTATTCGAATTTAATAATTATGAACGAAATTCGATTATTATTATTTTTTAAAAACGAATATTTTATTTTTTTATTTTTTATTTTTTTATTTTTTTTATTTTTTTTTATTATTTTTTTAGAACACTAGAACAGTGACAAGTTCTGACAACATACTTGAAGAAAAGAGTGTTAACTGAAGTTGACTGTTGAAGCTGCTATACTGATGTAAACCTACCTGTAGCTCTTAAAATGTATGTTCATTCATTGTTAACTGAAGTTGACTGTTGAAGCTGCTATACTGAATGTAAACATGTAGCTCTTACAGTAAGTGCAATACGTGACAGATTTTTTTTGTTCATGGCTCATTGTTGTTTTGGCAAAGTTGACTTATTTGTTTATTGATAAGGAGCTCAAACAAAGGCTGTGTCTTTTTTTATTATCAATTATTTTATTTTAGCATTTCAGACAGCACCAATACATCACTGATGAATATTAACTAAGCTCTGGTTATCTGACCTATTTTCTAATGCAATGAATGTATGTACATTGTACAAGGAACATGTTTTCTTAAATAAACATCATTGCTGGACTATTTGTGATAAGCCTAATATTATTTTGAATATTCATCCACCATTCACTTTTCCATCTACATTTGGTAAAATGCTTAGAAAAAGTTTTACTTGGTCAAACCCAAAGATTCAGCTATATTTAGAATCAGAACATAACATAAGAGAAGACAACAATTCACTCAGACCAATTTTTTTTTTTTTTTTTTTTAATTCAATTAAAAATTAATTAAAATATTCGAATATAATTCGAATATTAAAATGTATAAAGCACTGAAATTCGAATTTGATTATAGAGGGAGATTGACAGCCCTAATACATACAATGTCAAAATATAATCCATGTGATGTATAGTTTTTGAGATATTAACGTTTGTTTGGCACAGCTTTTCAGCATTATTCCATACTAGTTTCTGCTGCAGTGGCACACGGGAGTAGTTTTGTTGTTGTGATGTCACACTGATTCGCCCTGTATTACAGGGTCTTTTTTCTTTCTTATTTAACGTTGTACTAAAAGCACTTTACTTGGCAACATGCTGCTGTATTTGTGCCTTCCAACCTCAAGTAGGAGCGGACAAAGTGCACTTGAAGGCAGCCTTAAGGAGGACAGACAGAGAAAATGCCACTGTGTGTGTGTGTGTGGGAGAGAGTAAGACCAAATAAAGGAAGATGGTGGATTGAGGAATTTACCGTTTTCCCAGACAATTTGATGTTTTACATTTTTTGTAAGAACTTGACTAAAGAGATCATCAGTACACGAAAGTGTTTTTTTAATGTTAGGAGATAATTTCTCCCCTTTTGGCATAACTGCTGTATTAATTTGTATAAACATGATTACTGTATGGAAATACGCAATCATTTTCACTGAATTGATTATACAAAGGTAGAGATAAATCAAAGGCAAAACAATGAATCTCACTGTATAATTGCATGACAGCAACACCAGTCTAATGCCGTGGGGGGCAAACTTCCATCGCTGGATGCTGCTAAACGTGTTCATTGCTCACACTACAATAAAGTCCTCTGATTCATTCATATCAATGCTTGGAAGCTGATTGCTGTAATACTGGCCTCTGACAATGCTCATCAATAGTTTCCATTGTGAATGGGGGAAGTACAGACGCATAGAAAACACAGTCACTATATACAGAAAGGATGGGAATAAAATACGCTACTGTGCTGTACATCAGCGCTTCCCACAGTCAGGTACCCTTTTTGACCTGCTTTCTATAGACGGTTTTAACTTGACAACAATAACAACCGTCACAACCCACCTGAATATCCAGTTTACTTCCTGTATACATACAGTAGCTGAGTGCAGGCTGATATTCGGCTCATATTAAATGTTAACGTTAGGCCGTGTCTCCGACAGACACATTAACAAGGTAGCCTATTTCATTCTTTATGTCTTGTAGTAGGCTAGTTAGTTGTTGTTGTTGTTGTTGATAGTTGCCATAACAACCACCCCTGTGGGAAAAATGTGCACACGCTGGGTAGTAGGAAGCATTGTTGTCCGGTCCGGAGCTAGCCTGAGAGGCTAATAAAAGCTACATGTTACAGAGTAAGCTGACTATCAGTATGTTATTACACACATAGGCCTATCTTTACATTTAAACTTATAGCAAAAAAAAAAGAATAGAAATAGAAGTAGGCTATGTCAGTGTTTTCCCCTGAACAGCTGAGAAAGTGGACACTGTAAATAGTGAGTGAGCACTGTGAAGCTGATACAATTCAGTAGGTGGCGGTAATGCAACATTTAAGGATGCCAACCGCCATAAAACACAGAAGAAGCAGCTGAGAAAAAGGAAGTGCTGTGGGGTTGCAGTTGATACCTGATGCAGCATTTACGTGTATATCCCTATTTGTGTGTGTATCCCTTTAACTCATTGAGTGCCAGCCACTTTTGGAGAACGGACGCTCCCAGTGCCAGAGTTTCAGAGCGTTTTCAGTGATTTCTCGAGGCCCACAGAATATTGTGTGATATTACTATGTAAACACCGAACACGCACAAAGAACGATGAGACTCTCTTCTATCATCTGCAAAAAAAAGTGTATTGATCCCATTTTCCGTTCTTTAGTTATGAGCCGGAGAAGATAGCTTGATTTAACCAAAAACAGCCATTTTTTTCTAGAAGCTGAGATAATTAGCCTTTTGTGAAATTAAACATTTCAAGCATATCACTGACTCTGAAGCTAATATTTTCTAATGTAGTCACACCTCAAAAATAATTTCCTTCAATAAAACAGTGAAGGCCAGGGAATTTTGTTTGGCAGAATAATATTTTTTAGCTGCAACCAGCAGCGCTGGCCCCTGCGTGCGCTGCTGGTTGCAGCTTCTTGCTGGTCTTGATTTGCTGCTGGTGGGCATCGGATATTCTGGCTTGCGTTTGCCAATCCTGTCCTGCTGTCTGGGTCTGTCTGGGTCGGTGTTGTGTGCTGCTCTGCGTGCCCCACAACCCCCCCCCCCCCCCCCCCCCCGCCTCAACTGCAAACCCCTCGTAGTGGGAGTGTCTCTGGTGGCTTTCTGCTGCTGTGCACAGTGAAGGGTGCGGCCGGTGCGCTACATCCAGCTTTTTTACAGCGTTCCGCGTGTGTTTGTCACCGGCTCCCATGCTTCCAGTTGAGAATAATAACAACTCCACGGCTGATCATGCGGATGGGCTGTCGCAACGGACACGGAGCGGCTCAATTGTGGCAGCAGATTGGCTGCTGCAGGCACAGCTAACATTATGCTTCATGCATATCGATGCATACCGATGCGATTTCCGTTTCCCCAACGACTTCTTCTTTGTTTTCTCCTGGCCTTTCTCTAATCTGGAGAGCACTGTCGCCACCTAATGGGTCCCTAAAATAGCTTTTACACATTCAACAGCCACCATACTTTCACAGGAGACGGATCTGGCTTTGATGCACGTCCCACCGTCAAAAAACGCAATTGCCGAACATACTCGTCCTTGGCACTCTACGTTACTAAACCAATTGACGAACATACTCATCCATGGCACTCAATGAGTTAAGACCGCGAACCGCGGTTTGTGGTCTTAAAGGGATACACACACAAATGCTGCATCAGGTATCAATGGGTTAACTGTCTATAGACACTAATACATTGCGTTGTACTGTACACAGGGGTAAAAGAAAAAAAACGGACCATTGGGGTTTCACAGGAAGAAGATCCGCCCACATTGCTGCTGGCTTGCCTATAGTCTTTTTTGTGTGTCTGATCAGAAGGGCTGTAATTTACATAACAAGATGCTCATAGAAGCAGATGACATTGCGTGCAGTGCTTTCATCCCACACAATTCCATCCCTTTGATATCTTCTAGGGGCCGTGTCCACAGAGCTAAGAGTTGCTCCTATAGTGGTGAAATTGTGGCAGGTCCCTGACAGGTCCTTGGCAGATGAAACAAAGTTAACGCAGAAACTTAACTTAATATACTTCAACTTAACTTGACTAATAATCTAATAATCACAGCCTCATGGAACTTTCCAACCAAAGACTAAAGACCATAGGGCATTCGGGGGATGTACTGTATTGGCTTTCCTATAGGTATATTTGACAATAACAGGGTTTCTGAGCAATTTCCAGAAGAGAAGTGCTATGATGCCCACCAAGGTAATGAGATATTTGAACAAAAGTGTAGTCTTCTAAACATATTTACTGATTATATTCATGGTGGTCTGACCATCAGTGTACTGAAACAGAATGCCCACCAGCTCTTCACCATACAGGATGGTGAGTTCCAAGGCTGCAAGTAAGATTACATTTTTAGACGATAATTGTCCCATCTCCTTCTCTCCAGTGCTGCTTGCAAACATGTGCTTTATTATCTAGTATCTATTATGTTGGCATCTCCTCAGACCTTCAGACCTGCTAGCACACCGCCATTTATAGCCAAGGCCTTGTCTGTGCTGTTCCACTAAGCTCCATTCTGCCATTATACTTGCCGCAAATATGTTATCTGGACACTGGAGGACTGCTGCACTAATGGACACTCGGCCTAATTCTCCACACTTGCTGCACACTATGTTGTAGAATGGAATGGAATGGAATGGAGTACCACTACCATGCTGCTACTTCACATGTTGAGTGCTTGTATAGTCTGTCTTCCTCCATATGTGTCTGAATAGCACATTGTATCAGTCTGTAATGTCAGCTGTGTATCTGGTACATTACATTGGTACAATGTGTTTCTCTGTGGACTACTGCAACTCCCTCCTCCTCACCGGCGTCAGCTCCCGATCCCTCCATAGACTCCAGAGGGTTCAAAACTCTGCTCACAAAAACCCAGTCCCGGGACCACCATTGTACACATTATCATTGTATATACACTCATAGCTTGTAATGACAATAATAATGAACATCAAAACTGAAAACAAATAAATAATAAACCTCCACTCCACATACATATGAGAGAGAGAGAGAGAGAGAGAGAGAGAGAGAGAGAGAGAGAGAGAGAGAGAGAGAGAGAGAGAGAGAGAGAGAGAGAGAGAGAGAGAGAGAGAGAGAGAGAGAACGAACTAGTGTGTATGTATGTACGTGATGTCTATCAGAATTGTGTAAGAGAATGGAAATTAGACTAGGGGGGCGTACAACATTGGGTAGTAAACCTCATTGCATTAAAGCAGATACGAGCAACTTTTTCGATTGTTATTAAACAGTATAATTACAATATTGATGCATCACATCTTACCTATAATAGTAGCTGAGACCAAAGCCGTGTGAATCGGAGATTGCTCCCTTAGGTGATTATTAAGTCTGTGTCTGTCCAAACTCGCGTCAACAGGGGGCTCTCTCTCTCTCTCTCGTTACCGCCGGACCGGCTAACCCGGAAGTGAAACGCGGAAGTGAAACGCGGAAGTGAAACCCGGAAGTGAAACGCAGCTGCCTGCCTACCCCGTTTGCGCTGCCTAGCAACATAGGATAAACAATGTGAACGCCACGCATACTCTCGCGAACATCTCTCGTTATATTCTAACAGGTTTTTTGGAAGTTATTTTGTGGTTATGGCCGAAGTGGCTGCTGCAAACCGTTTCATTTCACTTCCTGATCTGCCCTGGCTACAGACACACTAACACTGGCCGATTCACTCGGGGTTCAAGCGAGACTACTCTGCGTTGGTCTCGTCGACTATTAGAGGTAAGATGTGATGCATTGATATTATATTTATACTGTTTAATAACAATCGAAAAAGTTGCTCGTAGCTGCTTTAATAGTCATGACATGCCCCCATCTTTTAACAAAAATTGGTTTCTGAAGCCTTAGTGTGTAAGTAATTTGCTCCATCTGGTAAATATCCCACACTTTTTGAATCCATATATTATATGTGGAAGATATAATTCATTATCTTTATTTTTTGTTTTTGCTCCAAGTTAAATGTTTTATGGTCACTCACAATTCAGTAGGTTACTGGTTGGCTTGGTTCCAGCCTCAGAACTTGTTATATAAGGATTTTTCTAAATGTCGATGGAGAAAGTGAATGGGGAATTGTCTTCCAGGACTCGAGACGTCATGTGATGGTTGAGCTCTATGCCAACTTCAGGCTATAATATAATATCATCTCAGCACACTGTAACTGGAGAGCGGATCGCGGGGCGCAACACAGTCTCTCAGAAACAGTCTCTTAGAAAATTGTGAAATAACAACATTGGTCCACCGCCAAAAACATTTGTATTTCACGATAACGGCTCTAATTTTTTTTGAATGGTAGTTTTTACAGGGGTGGGAGTTTTGAGAGGGGTGGGAGAGGTTAGGTTTAGGGTTAGGGGTGGGAGAGGTTAGGTTTAGGCGTGGGGGAGTGGGAGTGGGAGAGGTTAGGTTTAGGGTTAGGGGTGGGAGAGGTTAGGTTTAGGCATGGGGGTGGGAGAGGTTAGGTTTAGGCGTGGGGGGTGGGAGAGGTTAGGTTTAGGCGTGGGGGGGTGGGAGATGTTAGGTTTAGGGTTAGGGGTGGGAGAGGTTAGGTTTAGGCGTGGGGGGGTGGGAGAGGTTAGGTTTAGGCGTGGGGGGGTGGGAGAGGTTAGGTTTAGGCGTGGGGGGGTGGGAGAGGTTAGGTTTAGGCGTGGGGGGGGGGGGTGGGAGAGGTTAGGTTTAGGCGTGGGGGGGGTGGGAGAGGTTAGGTTTAGGGTTAGGGATGGGAGAGCTTTCATCTCAGCTTGACTTTAACATTGTTTTTTCCCCCAGCTTAATACTCGATGAAGTTTCCTAATTTCATTGGAAAAACTTAAAAACATTCAA
>NC_139651.1:732830-1022830 GCF_964638095.1 Poromitra crassiceps | reverse complement strand
TAGCATAAAGTGGGCATGTATGTAAAGGAAGACTTGTGCGTACCCATAGAACCCAGTATTATTCAGATATCTTGAGGTGACAGGTCAAGTGACCCCTTTGATTATGGCCATGTCCGTTTTTCCCTTGCTAAAATGTTGTCTAAATTTGGAGCGGTATTTCACCCCCTTCCTGACGAGGTAGCATGTCATGGTTGGCATCAATGGATGCCTTAGATCTTCTAGTTTCATATGATATCAGTAGCTTCGCTCTAGCTTTAAAAATGAGCCCGCTACAGCCTCTGAAAGACAGTAGAATGAGCCACAGAATCATTTTGGCTGATGCCCCGGGGCATTCACCCTGCCCATAGAGTTGCTAATCCGGGCGTGACGGTAGACAGATTGTTTCAAGCGAACGGCACTGAGTATCCATTCTGCTGAAGTCACATTATAACTTTTAAACGGCCTGCTTCTTGGCTTCTCTCTCTTCTGTCTGCTCTCTGTGTCCTGACTCTGACTGACTGCGAGTGAGCTGCCCACTGCCCAGTGCTCCCGGAGCCCCGCCTCCCCGCACTGCTCTTTATAGTGCAGCAGGCAGGGAACACACTCATAATGGTAAATGGCCTGCATTTATATAGCGCTTTTATCCAAAGCGCTTTACAATCAGTAGGTACATTCACCCATTCATACACCGATGGCGGCAGGCTACCACGCAGGGTGCTGGCACACCAACGGGAGCAATTTGGGGTTCAGTGTCTTGCCCAAGGACACTTCGACATGCAGACTGGAGGAGGCGGGAATCGAACCACCGACCTCTTTTATCCAAAGTGATTAGTGGACGAGCCGCTCTACCTCCTGAGCTACAGCCGCCCCACTCACTCACACACGGACACACTCACACACACGATACACATGATCTCCTCCGGCTTCGCCTGGAGGAGATAATTAAATGAATTATTCCTCAAGCAAACTGTGTGTTTTAGCCAAAATTATGTGACGCACATGATGGAAAAACATGTGTTCTCAAAGATCAGGTTTGGGCAGGAGTCAGGACTACAAAATCATAGCTTTTCTAAAACTGATTGCATAAAAACATTTGTATTTATTATGATGCATAATGCACCAATTTCCCCTTTGTATCTTTGGAATCTAAAATGATTCGTTGGCATTTCTTTAGAAGCCCATCTAATATAGCTGATGGGAGAGTCCTTTCATGTAAATACCACTTTTCTAAAGGTTTTATTTGTTAAGATGAAAGCAGAAGTTATTAGCATTTGTCATGGTGTTCGTTTAAATGACTGGTGTGAAAGCAGTTTCTCTGAAACATCCTGAGAAGGAACTTTCCAACAGTTCCCTCAGGGTGCTTTATTCTCACTGGGAATGATTCTGTTCCGCACCCTGGAACGATTGCCCCCCCTCCCCTCTCCCCTGCTGGTCAGCTTTCACATTACAACATTTCTTCCGCGCTCGGAAACGGAACAGGGTGCACTTGCGTCATCAGCTATGCCTGCAGTGTATCCTCGCTCCGTGTTGTCTTATGTGGTTCGGAACGGTTGGCTTTCACACTCGCAAGTGTTCCGTGCCCGGGCAGCACGCCAAAGTGCTCCCCAGACCACCTTTTCAAGTGGATCCTGTCACGGTTCCCCGTTGTGCGCCCGGGCACGGAACGCAACGGAACGTAACGTTCACACTCATCAAACGTTCCGAAACTGGGGTCACTTTGGGGACAAGTGTGCTCGGGAACGGTACCTGGGCGCCAGTGTGAAATCACCCTTAATGTTTCGAACGTAGTTAAACAGTGGTTAAAACTCTATTTTAAATGGACAGATCTGTCTTGTTCACAAATCAGTTTTGGTTTGTTAAAAATGATGATTAAACATGTCCCATTCAGCAAACTGCCGTCTTTAGAGCAAAATGAAAGAATGAATAATGGGATTTTCCCCTGATGAAGTGGAAAAACAAACAGCTTGTCATCTCACACACATTTACAACGCTTCTTCTTTCAGATAATTACCTAAGAAGGTGGGCTTTACATTTGTCAACAACACCACCGATTTCCCCTTGAGGGCGCCGGAGCTGACAGATGAAGGAGCGATGAAGAGGGTTGGAGGGGGAAATCACGGTGCCTCCGCCGCGCTCTGCTGCTGAGGATCATCATCGGCGACAGGTTGGGTTGTTCCACACTCACACAACTTGAAACAGTTGCCACAGGCTATACGCACCTCATCAGTCTGCGCCTGTCCACATCGGTTGGGGTGTCAAACTGGTTAAGTTCACGCACCTTGCCAAACTGCAAAGGAGGAAAGTTTGCCTCAAGTATTGGATATGATCTGAGACTCCCATGGAAATAATGTTGAATGCTGTGTGTGCGTGTGCGTGTGTGTGTGTGTGTGTGTGTGTGGGGGTGTGTGTGTGCGCGCGTGTGTGTGCGTGTGTGTGTGTGTGCGTGTGTGTGTGTGTGTGTGTGTGTGTGTGTGTGTGCGTGTGTGTGTGCGTGTGTGTGTGCGTGTGCGTGTGTGTGTGTGGGGGTGTGTGTGTGCGCGCGCGTGTATGTGAGACCACTCTCTGTCCTGCGTGTTGACCCAAATATGGCAGAGGTTTTCGCCGTTCTTCTGAATGGATTGGGATGTGGTTTTGGCTGTAAGTCCAGACTGATACGGAGAGTGAAATAATGTGATCATTAGGGCTGTGGCGATTCACTTATCTCCCGATTCGATACTATCACGATTCTTGGGTGCCGATTCGATTTATATTGCGATTCTTAAGTATTGCGATTCTACGATTATTGCGATTCGATATTACGATTTATTGCGATTTTTGTTTATTTTTTTCTTTTTTTTTTTCAGTTTGTTTGCTTTTTTACACTAGATTAGAACATGGGAAAAGTTGAATCATACACTAGAGACTGTATATTATATATCATGAGTAGGGCTGGGCGATATAGTTAAAAACAGGGGCGGACTGGGATCATAATTCAGGCCGGGCATTAGATACCAAGCAGGCCAGGCCAATATGGGCCAACGCGCGTGAAATTTGGGCCGTTTGAAGCCAGATTTGGGCCGTTTGAAGTCCAATTTTACAATGAGATGCACCCACTTTAACCCTGAAGTGTAATTATTACTTCAGACTAACTAATAAAGTAATAAAACCACTAGTAAACCAGTAGGCGGCGCCTAGCCTGCTGTTCAGTGAGTGGCCTGACTGCAAGCACCAAAAAAAAAAAAAAAAAAAAAAAATTTAATTTGCGATTATCGATTCTGGAATAAAAGATCGATCCAAAAAATCGTGACATTAAAAATCGCGATACTTAGGTGAATCGATTTTTTCCCCCACCCCTAGTGATCACCTTATCAAGATGGGTTTTACCAGGCTATTACAATGGCCCATTTACTCCTAAAGGCTATAGGATGGCAGCTCCAGCAGCACCGGTGCCAAGCATAACAAATCCAAGCCCAAAGCTTTAACTTGCTTCAGTGAGCACCCTAAAACCCTAAAGAGAGATTATAGAAGCACTGAATATAAATGGAGCGGCCAACAGACTGAAAATACTTTTACGACATCATGAAACGCCTCAAGTCAAACAGCCAGAAAGTGGTTAAAGGTGCAAGAGTGAGTTAGACAGTGGTGGTAGTACACAAGTACACAACTGTAGTACTTGAGTCAAAGTATACAGTAGATATATCTCCCGGTCAAATATTACAATCAAAGTTGTGAAGTCTCCCGACCACCTCAGAGCCTCTAACCCTAACCCTAAACAAAAACCCACAAAAAACCTTTACATTCAACAATTTTTGAGCTGAGATTGTGACATAGGGTTAGGCCGTGGCCCGTGGACCAATGTTAGTATTTAAAAAAAAAAGGAGACTGGGCTGGTCCAACATGGAGGAGCTGCCTGATCTGAATAGCGCATAATGCACGAGGTACGGACACCACTTGGACAAACCACATGCTACGGGTTGCAGGACTCCTCTGATTTTTTTTCAAGTCGACCTTTTTTTACCAATAAAGTCGAGTTGACGTTGACGACTAGTCGTCACGTGGTGCAGTGACGTTCAAAAAAAAAAGAAAGTAGTCTTGCTCACTGAGTTGGACCATTATCTACCATCACGGACCACTACTGTAGATCCCAAATTTCTCCTTCTGCACTTACCTGTTACCTGGGAAACTACTGTTCTACGTCTGGCTCTCACTGCATCTGCAGGTGGGCCTTAGGATTTCTGATTTTCACCCGGTACTGTAGCTAAAACCTCCGTCAGCATGGACACCATATCTCCGAGCATGATGCTGGCACTGCTTGGTTGCTGGTTCACAGGCTACTGCCTCTGTGGGTCACAGGGGAGATGAGCGTCCTGGTGACAGCGTGGCGAGGGAGACACTGCTGCTGACACCAGCCCATGGGAGGCTGGGAGGCGGAGGGGGACACGCCTGCTGACTCTGAGGTACAGAACAGAGAGACTGCCGATTTTGGTACAACACACTGGAGGAGAGAGTTAAGCTGCGTTCACACCGACGTATTAAAGTTTTTCGCTGGCATCAAGTTTACATACAAAGTCAATGCAAATGAGCGATTGAGCGTATATTCGCCTGGGAGAAAAATCGCTGGGCGACAGTCAGAGCGATAGGGCGAAAATTCGATCGTCGCCCGAGATGAAATATCCCAACTCAAGCGAAATTTCGCTGCCAACCGTCGCTCGCTGTTCAACGCTGATTGGCTGCCGTGTGAGAGTGAGTCAAGGATCACACTGGCTTGGAACAAACCGCTGGTTTATTGTGTCGCAACAAACCGCATTGAGAGCTGATTTACAGGCTGACAGCTGACATGAAGTGAAGTCTGTACTACCGGTATAGAGCTCGCGTTAGGAGCACGCTGATAGGCTTAGCTTGTAAACAACTACGGTGGCTCGTAGTGGACAAACATCATGACATTGCGTAACGTCATAGCCCCCAGATGTCCGTCAATTCTTGTGCCTGCTGACGAGCGATTTAAACAGAGCGACAGAGCGATTCCAAAGGGTTGAATCGAGCGACTGAGAGAAAAATAAATATCTCGGTGTGAACACAGCTTTAGCGTTTAATGTGCGAGCTTGCATTTTGTGGGTCAGTACATGCTTCTTTATAAAACAGTGCAGCTGAATGATATCCCTCATGCATTTTCACGCAGGAGCCCCGGCCGCTTCCTCTGATCTTCATAAATCATTTTGCTGTGTTTCTTTTGAGGTCAGCAGCAGGTGTATTTGTTCATCCACGCAGTATTTCACAAACATCTAACAGTTAGTCATCCCACAACCATATTAGCCATACATTTGACCTCATGGCACAAACCCTTAAGCTTAATTTATACTTATTAGAAAGTGTCGCTCAGCACATGGTCGCAGACGAAAAAGAAAGTGTCGCTCATGGTGTTGCATTTATACTTCAGTGAACGTTCGCCTCTGTTCAACGGTCACGTGACACTCGAACGCTATTAAATGCTGACAGCCAAGAGAAGAGGGGGAATGAATGCACAGTGAAACTACGTCGGAGGCAAGATGTAACGTACTTGACTGCAGCCGCATATAAACGACACACAACTCACCTCCTCTGCTCTGGGAAATGCACAATGTTCTTTGTGATTTTCACGAAGTCATACATCAAGGACAGGCTGATAAAAATAGCGGAGACGCGTTCATTCATTTCAATCGAGTGAAAACCAAAACAAGGAAGTCAAACGCATGCTGTCTATATAGCCAATCAGACTTGCGCGATACTATGACGTAGTCAGCGACACTAGACATTTCACCAGGTAGCAGACGCTGCTCGCCGACACTTGAAAGTGTCGACTCAAGTCCTCATTTGTGTCGGCGACCGTTTCAAAAGTGTCGGCAGACAAGCTGATAATGTACAATTTGATAAAAAAAAAAAAAAAAAACGTTCAAAGTACAACACAAACATTAACGCTAACACCTAACCCTTTTTGCTGCAACTCGACAGTGCTGCTTAATCCAGAACCTTACTTCCTGGAACTCTTGAGAGTAAAAAAAACTGGTCCATTGGAGTGAATGGAGATGTCGCGACTCTTCTATATACACGGCTCTGGTTAAGAAGGCCTATCCAGTCATCAACGGGATTCTCTCCCCGATTCAGAAGTGCTGAGTATAAATCTCGCAGAAACAGATTTAGAAGATATGTGACTGAAATGAATCAGTAGGCCACGTCCTGTACTTCATCTGGGTTACATGTCGTCTCCATTATATCCTCACATCTCCTGCATTCTCCAGCAATATACCCATATTACAAGACAGCCTAGTGCTGCTTACTGATGTATGACTCCATCAACCCAGACGATTCAGTCACAGCTGTATTTGTCAATACCGCATATTATTACTTCTGAAAATAACACGTTTCCTTTACACTTACATTGATGTGTGCATTTTCACGATGTGTACGAGCTCTTCCAGTTGGCAGGTGGGCCTGGTTATGCAGGGGAACACCACTCTGCCTTACCTGGTTATGCAGGGGAACACCACTCTGCCTGGTTATGCAGGGGAACACCACTCTGCCTTGTTATGCAGGGGAACACCACTCTGCCTTACCTGGTTATGCAGGGGAACACCACTCTGCCTTGTTATGCAGGGGAACACCACTCTGCCTGGTTATGCAGGGGAACACCACTCTGCAGCAGGTGGGCCTGGTTATGCAGGGGAACACCACTCTGCCTTACCTGGTTATGCAGGGGAACACCACTCTGCCTTGTTATGCAGGGGAACACCACTCTGCCTGGTTATGCAGGGGAACACCACTCTGCAGCAGGTGGGCCTGGTTATGCAGGGGAACACCACTCTGCCTTACCTGGTTATGCAGGGGAACACCACTCTGCAGCAGGTGGGCCTGGTTATGCAGGGGAACACCACTCTGCCTTACCTGGTTATGCAGGGGAACACCACTCTGCAGCAGGTGGGCCTGGTTATGCAGGGGAACACCACTCTGCCTTACCTGGTTATGCAGGGGAACACCACTCTACCTGGTTATGCAGGGGAACACCACTCTACCTGGTTATGCAGGGGAACACCACTCTACCTGGTTATGCAGGGGAACACCACTCTGCCTGGTTATGCAGGGGAACACCACTCTGCCTGGTTATGCAGGGGAACACCACTCTACCTGGTTATGCAGGGGAACACCACTCTACCTGGTTATGCAGGGGAACACCACTCTACCTGGTTATGCAGGGGAACACCACTCTACCTGGTTATGCAGGGGAACACCACTCTACCTGGTTATGCAGGGGAACACCACTCTACCTGGTTATGCAGGGGAACACCACTCTGCCTGGTTATGCAGGGGAACACCACTCTGCCTGGTTATGCAGGGGAACACCACTCTGCCTGGTTATGCAGGAGAACACCACTCTGCCTGGTTATGCAGGGGAACACCACTCTGCCTGGTTATGCAGGAGAACACCACTCTACCTGGTTATGCAGGGGAACACCACTCTGCCTGGTTATGCAGGGGAACACCACTCTGCCTGGTTATGCAGGGGAACACCACTCTGCCTGGTTATGCAGGGGAACACCACTCTGCCTTACCTGGTTATGCAGGGGAACACCACTCTGCCTGGTTATGCAGGGGAACACCACTCTGCCTTACCTGGTTATGCAGGGGAACACCACTCTGCCTTACCTGGTTATGCAGGGGAACACCACTCTGCCTGGTTATGCAGGGGAACACCACTCTGCCTTACCTGGTTATGCAGGGGAACACCACTCTGCCTTACCTGGTTATGCAGGGGAACACCACTCTGCCTGGTTATGCAGGGGAACACCACTCTGCCTTACCTGGTTATGCAGGGGAACACCACTCTGCCTGGTTATGCAGGGGAACACCACTCTGCCTGGTTATGCAGGGGAACACCACTCTGCCTGGTTATGCAGGGGAACACCACTCTGCCTGGTTATGCAGGGGAACACCACTCTGCCTGGTTATGCAGGGGAACACCACTCTGCCTGGTTATGCAGGAGAACACCACTCTACCTGGTTATGCAGGGGAACACCACTCTGCCTGGTTATGCAGGGGAACACCACTCTGCCTGGTTATGCAGGGGAACACCACTCTGCCTGGTTATGCAGGGGAACACCACTCTGCCTTACCTGGTTATGCAGGGGAACACCACTCTGCCTGGTTATGCAGGGGAACACCACTCTGCCTTACCTGGTTATGCAGGGGAACACCACTCTGCCTTACCTGGTTATGCAGGGGAACACCACTCTGCCTGGTTATGCAGGGGAACACCACTCTGCCTTACCTGGTTATGCAGGGGAACACCACTCTGCCTTACCTGGTTATGCAGGGGAACACCACTCTGCCTGGTTATGCAGGGGAACACCACTCTGCCTTACCTGGTTATGCAGGGGAACACCACTCTGCCTGGTTATGCAGGGGAACACCACTCTGCCTGGTTATGCAGGGGAACACCACTCTGCCTGGTTATGCAGGGGAACACCACTCTGCCTGGTTATGCAGGGGAACACCACTCTGCCTGGTTATGCAGGGGAACACCACTCTGCCTTACCTGGTTATGCAGGGGAACACCACTCTGCCTTGGCATCGCTAATAGTGCCATTATAGATGCCAGTTTGACAGCGATATAAAAGCATATTTGTGAGCCGTGCTGACGGATGATGTCACTGAACTGATTAATGTAGCGTTGCCTCCACTAGCGTGTTGAATGATGTGGCTCCCTCACCCCATAACCTCTGACCTCCCCATATGAGACGCAGCCAGAGAGCGCATGACCTGACCCTGAATCTGTTTCTATGCCGCGCTGCAGCCACTCCCCCCAATCAGTGTTGGGCAAGTTATTTAAAAAAATGTAATATACTACATATTACTAGTTACTTTTGTTTGAAAGTAATATGTTACTTTACAATATTACTGTCTGTGTAGAGTAACTAGTTACTCATTACACTACGCCGCCCTTGAACCATAAAAAAAACACCGTCTTGATGTCAGTGTAAACCGTCCAAAATTCTAAATGTGATCTTTTCCTTTGTTATTGTCATCTATAGTGGTTATTTGCATAAAAACACACAATGTGATTAGGAAATGATTGTATCCTTATTTAAATATGTGCTTTGATCAAACAAATGTAACTCAATTTGTAACTTGTGTCACTTGACAAAGTAACTGGTATAATATTATAATATAGTTATATTACCGAGTTACTGCTAAAAGGAATATATTACATCATGTTACTTTTGTAACGAGTTACCCCCCAATACACCACCCACTGGTCTGTAAATGAACCCCAATTAAACCTCTAGCTCCCAGAAAAGAGAAGTGGCTGGAATCATCACACTAATCTCTTGGCTGAAATCGGCTAGCAGTTTTTTTTTTACCTTAAACATGCTGTGTGTGTGTGTGTGTGTGTGTGTGTGTGTGTGTGTGTGTGTGTGTGTGTGTGTGTGTGTGTGCGTGTGCGTGTGTGTGTGTGTGTGTGGAGAGGGGGGGGGGGTTGTAACTAGTATGTGTGTAATACTACTCCTGGCCATAACACAGACTTGAGAATGAGTGATGCTCTCACTGTAATGGCGTCCATCAGCAGATTGATGCTGCAGCAAGCGTTTCATGTTGTGTATTTATGGTGCAGGAAGGATGGACATGGCCACACAGGATGGACAACACGTTCTTGGTCAAACTCCACATCAGATCTCCAGCCAATGTTTACAAAATATCAATTATATATCAGAGATCAGTGAGCTGTCAATCATGCCCCCAAAGCTTTTTCATGCCTCCGCCGGCGATAGCCAGGCCGGAGGCATAATACGCCATTTTCAAGCTTGTTAACGCGATATCTCAGGAATGCCTTGATGGATTTTCATCAAATTTGCCTCAAACGTCGACTTGGGCGCAAGGATGAACTGATTACATTTTGGTGGTCAAAGGTCAAAGGTCAAGGTCACTGTGACCTCTCAAACATCATTTTCCAGCTTAACGCGATATCTCAGGAATGCCTTGACGGAATTTACTCAAATTTGCCTCAAACGTCGACTTGGGCGCAAGGATGAACGGATTACATTTTGGTGATCAAAGGTCAAGGTCACTGTGACCTCTCCAACCCCATTTTCAAGCTTGTTAACGCCATATCTCAGGAATGCCTTGACGGAATTTACTCAAATTTGCCTCAAACATTAACTTGGCCTCAAGGATGAACTGATTACATTTTGGTGGTCAAACTTCAAGGTCACTGTGACCTCACACACCCAATTTCCAAGCTCTGTAACGCAACATCTCAGGAGCGCCTTGACGGAATTTCTTCCAATTTGCCTCGAATGGTGATTTGGACTCAAGAATGAATTGATGGTGGAGGCATAAGTCCGCGTTGCGGTCGTTCTAGTTTTTTCATCTTTTGTTATCTTGATCATCTATTAAATGGGACCATTATAAAGTCGACATCATGCTGTATTGACGAAGACCTGAATCTAGCCAAACCATCAAGTCATTAGGAAAGTGTGTTCTTCAGGTAATAAATCAAGTGATAAGTAGGGTCATCTTCCAGTACACTTCTATAATCTAACTTCTTTTTAAAGCCATAGACTGTATTCATAATGGTTGAGTTATATACAAATGCACCCACCCTGCTGTAAACACATGTGTATTTCTGCTGTCGGCGAATGCCTCGCTTTTGGAGACAGCCTCAGTTTTTGGCACTTCCGTGTTTGCTTCATCTTTTCAGCCTCGGAGGTTGCCGCTTGGTCAAAAGTCCTGAAATCGTGTCAGTGAGCGTGGGTCTGGAAATGCATGGCCACTGGTGTCTAAGCATAACCCTAACAAACACGCTGACTGAAGTGATCAAAGTTGATCGTTGCTTTTGTCATAAATCAAACATCTACAACTTTTAACTTGCCTGATAGTGTTTCCAAACATAATGCTTGTTACCTATCATTGAACCTATTTTACATCATAAAAAAAATCCACATACATACATACTATACATACATATCCTAGACTGAGCAGATGCCCTCCTCTCACCACAAGAAGAGGGTCATCTTATCACGGAGTCATTACGCCAAAAATTAGTTGCCATGCCATTTGTGAATAAAGATTGCTTGTCAAATTTGACCCACTGGTCTCTCATGATTGAAACATACATACATACATACTGTACATGCATGCATACATACATACAAATCTGAAAATAAAGAAATGCAATTAAGCTAATTTCTTGCTGTATAAAATGTATTTTTTTACACTGGTTCAGGGGAATGAAACTGACCAACATATTTTGGCTGGTGTTTAGTCGAGATGGTAATAGCATGGGTGAAACGACATTCAGTCTATTGCCCATAATGTACGATTCACTCTATTACCCCTGTCTTGTTTTAAATGAGGTCTTCTAATTAATATTCCAATTTCATGTTAATCGTCTAACAATATTTTCAAGGCTTCATTAGTTTGGCGCACTAACTAACTTGACACGGAGACTAAACTTAACGGCCGAGCATGAATGTGGCCGACCACGTCGTCACATTTTTCATACGAGATTAAACAAACGGACAAAAATCCGACAACACCAAAGTCAAATGAGGAAAAACCTCGAGGGCTCCTCCTCGTTATGACAAAAACAGCGAAAGAAAAATAAATGGAGAGACGCTGGTATGCTAAGCGGGTTCAAACGCGTGTCACAGTCAGCCATCACAAGGTCACTGATACATTTAAATGCTCCGGAGGAGAGCGAGCGAACGAGAGGAAAGGATTGATTGAACAGATTCAACGTCCCGCTCCGCTCATTAAGAGTCATTTCTCAGCTGCCTGGGGTTAATTACCACACACACACCTACACACGTACAGTACACACACACACACACACACCTACACACGTACAGTACACACACACACACACACACACACACACCTCACGCTGTTGTTCCTCTTACATCATCATTACCGTGTCCAAAGCCGGAGAGCAATCTAAAGCTTATCATATATGGGCTCTTCTCCCATCAACCCATTGTGCACGTACACACACACACACACACACACACACACACACACACACACACACACACACACACACACACATCAAAACATGGTTGCATTAATATTGCCTGCCTCCTCCCTCCCGATCTATTCCCAGACCCCCACCCCCCCCCCCCCCCCCCCCCCCCTCCTCTTCCCCAGGAGCCAGCTGTTTTTGGGATTGATTTCATTTATTTAATGACGGGCTGCACTAACGACCCTTCGTTGCACGGCTGATGGTGTCACAGACGCCACACAACGTCTCAGCAATGAGGATTGGATGGGGGGCCTAGGTGGTGGAGGAGAGTGCGCGGGGGGGTGGGGGGTGATATTGAATAGGAGCAGAATGAAATAGAGGGAGGAGGAGGAGGGAGGCTGGAGACGACCGTGGACGCAGGCGCTCTTTGTCTTTCTCCAGCGAGCAAGGACGCTGCTGCGACGATGCAGGATGCAAATTAATAAGCAGCGCACGGACTAATTTTTAGCACTGATGTGGCACAGATGAAAGGAGACCTATCCACCTCATCAGAGACTTGCTTAGCAGACTGTAGTGGATGTTTGTTTAATGTGGCAGCTTTGGAGCAAAGCCGTGGGTGAAAATACAAAGGGTAGTTTTCCCCAATTACTATTGTCTGGGGGACAAACAAGACATCTCATTTTTTTAAAGGTGCCAGTAGCAAATGGAAAAGTCCTCCAGGTTTCCATAAAGCATCTAAAGGAGAGAACTACTTGCAAACACTTGTAGTGTACAAAGAGCATTTATGACAGCGTTGTTATATGACTGATTATCTTGACAAGAAATTGTCATCAACTGATACGTAACGACATACGTGATGTTTTAACACATTTCAATCATGAAGACTCTTGTTTTCCTTCCGAAGACTAGAAGTTTCCTAAACTACATTTTTCCCAGGGTAGCTTTGCCGTAGTTCAAACTACTTCCATGGTGAAGTAGTTAGGGGTGGGAATCACCAGATGCCCACGATACGATACTAAAACGATACTTGAGTCACGATACGATAGTATTGCGATATGCTAGTATTGCGATATATTGAATATTGCGATATTTCGATATATTGTCACTCCTAACTCCTTTTCCTACCTTTTCCTTGACCTCACCGGAAGTAACATGCAGTGTTTTTTTGTTTTGTTTTGTTTTTGCCCCACACGTAGGCTACATTATTAACCTTATCTGGACTCAATACGCCACTGCAGTCATGGACTGCACCATCGAGCGCTTCGGGCAGATGCCCGGTGGCCTGGCATGGCATGGCCTGCAAAAAAAAAAAAAAAAAAAAAATATATATATATATATATATATATATATATATATATATATATATATATATATATATATATATATATATATATATATCGATACTTGGCGTCCAAATATCGATACAATATCGTCAGGCAAAAATATCGCGATACTATGGTGTATCGATTTTTCCCCCACCCCTAGAAGTAGTTGGTAGCTTCCAACGCTATGCTTTCAAAGTAGCTTCCCCAACACTGCCAGGTCAGCTACTCCCCTCCATCCCCGCCTCCCATGGCTCCGCATCCAAGCCAGTTGCTTATGGGTAGAAAAGGGCACAAGCCCTGAGCTATCCACCACGATCAAGAACTTACTACTACTGACATAAATTCTTCTTACGGTATATCTATATAATATATATATATGATTGATTTTTTTTTTTTTTTTTGATTGATTGATTTTTATTAAATGTGTCATGCACTTGACAGTGCCCAGCCCTCATGGGCTTACAAGACACACATATGATATATTATGCAGTACAACATACGCCAACGCCGCAGTAATAAAACTAAATCACAGCATAACATAACATTCACCATATCAGCAAAACAAAATCATTACATCATTTTCTGAACATAACATTTTGCCTTAGCTCCCATGCCTGGGAAAGAAAGTTTCCAATAAAGAAAGTGCCTTTCTTAAAACACAACTCGAGTTTTTCATAATCGTCCATCTCAAAAAAGTCAACATAAATAGAGGACATTTTACTGAACAGTATCTCCCTTACCTCATCATAGACAGTACAATAGAATAGAAAATGAATCTCATTCTCAATTTCACCCAGGTCACAGAGCAAACAAAGTATATTTATATATATATATATTTATATATAAATCAGTGAAATTGAGGTGGTGTGTCTAATCACACATTAAACCATAAAATAAATGACTACGATACTACTCGTGTCATTATGAGAGCACCTCCAATAGCAACACTTCTAAATAATAGCAAAGCTATAGGCCTATAAACACTGCTCCTGTTTGCTCCTCTCCACTGTCAAAACAATGAGCCGGCTCTGTGGAGCAGAGTGCCACCATGATGCAACAGGGATGGCAACACAATGCAAGTAGTGAGGAGCTCTGAAGTAAAGGGCCACACAGAGAAGAGAAGAGGGGGAATTAATTTAAAATAGCTCAACTTTTCAACCCAGCATGGATCACCTGTCGAACCACAGCAGGCGACCAATGGAGGCAGGGAGTGGCTGTTTATTTTGGTCACCCAGCAACCAAAGCAATGTACCTTCCCACTTTTTGTTGCCACTCAACTCTGTGCACCGAGTGTTTCGCTGTGATCAGCTAGTGTTGTCTGTGCACCGAGCGTTTCTCTGTGTGATCAGCTAGTGTTGTCTGTGCACCAAGTGTTTATCTGTGTGATCAGCTAGTGTTGTCTGTGCACCAAGCGTTTCTCTCTGTGATCAGCTAGTGTTGTCTGTGCACCGAGCGTTTCTCTGTGTGATCAGCTAGTGTTGTCTGTGCACCAAGCGTTTATCTGTGTGATCAGCTAGTGTTGTCTGTGCACCGAGTGTTTCTCTGTGTGATCAGCTAGTGTTGTCTGTGCACCAAGCGTTTATCTGTGTGATCAGCTAGTGTTGTCTGTGCACCGAGCGTTTCTCTGTGTGATCAGCTAGTGTTGTCTGTGCACCGAGCGACAGCGTTTCTCTGTGTGATCAGCTAGTGTTGTCTGTGCACCAAGCGTTTATCTGTGTGATCAGCTAGTGTTGTCTGTGCACCTTGCGTTTCTCTCTGTGATCAGCTAGTGTTGTCTGTGCACCTAGTGTTGTCTGTGTGATCAGCTAGTGTTGTCTGTGCACCGAGCGTTTCTCTGTGTGATCAGCTAGTGTTGTCTGTGCACCAAGCGTTTATCTGTGTGATCAGCTAGTGTTGTCTGTGCACCGAGCGTTTCTCTGTGTGATCAGCTAGGGCTGTGCGATTAATCGATTTTGAATCGTAATCGAATTAATTAGTTAGGACGATGTTAAAAAAATGAAAATCGAAAAATCGTTTTTTTTTATTTTTTATTAAATTTTTTAATTTTAAATTTAGTTTTCACTTTAACTAGGGTAAGTACGTTACGCGGGGCGGCTCTCTCTCATGTACGCATGCTGCTACTTGTCCATTCTCCCAGCTGTAAAGTCTCTCTAGAGGCTGTGATACTGGCTACTAAAAACAGCAGCGCAATGGACTTATTTCAACACCTCCGACCAAAAAGCAGCTTGTTGCACTGCGGGCTGTAGCCTACAAGATAACGATTGCCACAACACACTCACGCGCGCACACGAACACAGACGTTATCACCGGACGATGAAACATTGCCTTTACAGTTCACATAATAACAAAACAACACGTGAGGCCACCGAGTACTGATAGATTGGCTGTATTCATAGCTGTAAGTTAGCAGCCTCAGCTGACTCACCTGTCCCTGTGTGTCTGAATTTCCCCCTAACTGCTATCGCAGTTCCACGCATTCCTGTTGTGACTTTGTGTTATTCTAGTACAGATATAACTCCGAGCACGGGTGGTCGCTTAGACACTAATATAATTATCTCACGGAGGAACACGCAAATCCACCAGTGTCAAGTTAGCAAGCAACAGCCAGGAAGTTAAGCATAGCAGCGGCAAGCTAAAACAGGAAGTTGAGTTGTTCTACCTTCAGAGTAAAAGCGTAAATTGTCAATTATGGAAAAAAGGGGGGAAAAGAGCTCTGCAGGGCAACAAATGTTTAGAGAAGTATAATAGTATAATAAATCGAAATCGAAATCGAAAATCGAGTTTTGAGAGAAAAAATCGTCAATTTTAGTTTTAGGCAAAATCGCACAGCCCTATGATCAGCTAGTGTTGTCTGTGCACCTTGCGTTTCTCTCTGTGATCAGCTAGTGTTGTCTGTGCACCTTGCGTTTCTCTCTGTGATCAGCTAGTGTTGTCTGTGCACCTAGTGTTGTCTGTGTGATCAGCTAGTGTTGTCTGTGCACCGAGCGTTTCTCTGTGTGATCAGCTAGTGTTGTCTGTGCACCAAGCGTTTCTCTCTGTGATCAGCTAGTGTTGTCTGTGCACCGAGCGTTGTCTGTGTGATCAGCTAGTGTTGTCTGTGCACCGAGCGTCTCTCTGTGTGATCAGCTAGTGGTGTCTGTGTGATCGGCTAGTGTTGTCTGTGCACCGAGCGTTTCTCTGTGTGATCGAGCGTTTCTCTGTGTGATCAGCTAGTGTTGTCTGTGCACCGAGCCTTGTCTGTGTGATCAGCTAGTGTTGTCTGTGCACCGAGTGTTTATCTGTGTGATCAGCTAGTGTTGTCTGTGCACCGAGCGTTGTCTGTGTGATCAGCTAGTGTTGTCTGTGCACCGAGCGTTTCTCTGTGTGATCAGCTAGTGATGTCTGTGCACCGAGCGTTTCTCTGTGTGATCAGCTAGTGTTGTCTGTGCACCGAGCGTCTCTCTGTCTCTCCCTCTGGCGAGGCAAAGCGAGCCCGCAGAGCGGGCGAGCCTAGATCCCTAGTACAGTAGATGTGTAAACCTGATCCTATATCTAACTGGTAACCCGGTGGAGAGATTCTAGGAAGCTGCTGCAGTCTGAAGCAACTGGAAATGTGACAGCAACTTTTGACTGAGGCAGGAACACGGGGAGTTCCAAGGACGGGAGGATACAAGCATGGAGGACCTCTGGATCTAAGGAAGATACAGAGACATGACTGCACTGTTCTCTTTACCTGTTCCTCAGACTTGATGCTTACAAACGATGCTGCTACAGTAAGTGGGAGCATGCAGAGAGAAGAAAGGAGATGACCTAGAATTGAGCCCCAATGGATCACAGGTGATATCTCCTGAGGAACATTATGGATTGCCCCTTTGTCCTCTTGTAGAGCAGGTTCTCTTTGAGATGTAGGGCCTGAGCCAACTCAGTGCTGAGCCAGAGACCCTTCCACTGCTCAAGGCTCTCAGTGAAGCCGGATGGGACGTTTGCTGCTTTGAAGATGGAGGGCTGCCTCTGCTATGAAGTGGCCTCTAACCTGACATGTCTCCAGAAACAACAAAGAAAAACATGTTGTTGATAAAAACCTTACAGTTGAATAACAACTACTTTTTCTACAACTTTTGTTAGAAATGTCAGTGTAGAAATTGCAATTTACTAATAGATACAATACTAAATAACATCAAGTGGACATGGAGGAACTCACATGGGAGACAGTCTCCTAGGGATATTAGTAGGGATGCACCGATCGATCGGCACGTGACCGGAAATGGCCGATTTCCACGTGATCGGCCTCGACCGGTGATCTGCGCCGGTCACTCGAAATAGCCGATTCTGTGAGCCGATTTTCGCGTGACGTGCGCGCACCTGAAAGCAGCGAGACCGAGACGGATGAGTTGCAGCCAAAACAAAAGCAGCCACTACACACATGCCACAGCATGTCTTCGTCGGTGTGGAAATGTTTCACCGTCAGTGAAGACGATACAAAGCTTGCAGTTTGTCACACATGCAAGTCGGAAATAAGCCGCGGAGGGGCAGGGTAGGTTGGAGTCCACTCCAGTCTGAGCGGCTCGCTTCACCTCACCTGCCCCTCTTCCCCGACCAGCTGCTGCTGCTATCTGTCAGTAACGTGGATACAGGAGAGGACTATTTGTTTTCGTATTGCGAATAGAACGACGAACATAATAATAAAACGCATCGGACCAGTGTGCAAGATTTTCTGTGCGAGATGATTTTTTTTTCGAATGGCGGATTAAAAAAACTGACTGTGTGTAAACTACGATATTCAAACTGAGTCAACTCAAACTCATTTCCTCATCTATTCAATAACAGCCAAATCCACAACTGTAGAGTGGGCATGGCTTCGAAGGTCTCTGGGCTCCAGACCTATATAGGCTATAAACTCCTTGTCCATGGATAACATTTTGACGTTTATTTATTTTATTTTATTAGTTTATTTGGCAGGGACATATACAAAAAAAACATTAAACCCCATAGGGGAAGATATGCTTTACAGATTTAGCCATAGGCTACTTTCCATCTGGAGCCCCTGTTCTGTTGCACCTTTTTTCTTTTGGAAAAGTAAATGCATGATAGCTGTGGGATATACTGGTTGTTTTATATTCATTGTATTTACACAAAAAAGAAAAGCTCTGTCCAGTAACCTGGAACACTTTTATTTTGAGATGTTTTTGAGTGAGATCGTCCTACCTCATGCAAATGATAAGAAATGTGACATGAATCTTAATTTTCTATTAAGAAAAGTAAAAAAAAAAACGTCAAAAAATAACCCGTCAATTATTGTTCTTAGAAAGAAAATCGGAATCGGCCAAAATCGGTATCGACAAGTCAGACTATTCAAAAATCGGAAATTGGAACCGGCCAAGAAAATGGCAATCGATGCATCTCTAGATATTAGTTTAAAATGGATCAAACAACAGTATCTCCCAGTTGGCAGGATAGTTCTGGAGTTGTGTTTTCTATCATTTGGTAAAGAAAACTACAAGCACGCGTACCATGGCATAGAGGCTCGGTCTTCGCTGACGTGGGTTTGAATCCGACCCGACGTCCTTTGCTGCATGCATGTCCTCTCTCTCCCCACCTTTCCTGTCTGCCTGTCCTATCTAATTAAAAGCAAAATTCAAAACAAAAATAATCTAAAAAAAACAACAGAAAACTACAAGTCCTCATATGACGGTGGCTCAGTGGTTAGCACTGTTACCTCACAGCAAGAAGGTCCTGGGTTCTTTCTGTGTGGAGTTTACATGTTCTCTCTGTGGTTGTGTGGGCTTCCGGTGGTTCCTCCGGTTTCTTTCATCCATCACAGGGTTAATACTCTTGTCAGTGCCCCTGACCAAGGCACTGGCAAAAGAACTGGAGTTGTTCCCCAGGCGCTGCACTGCTCCTAGTTCTAGGTAGGTACCTATATGATGCTTTAAAGTCAGAGGATGCATTTCCCCACGGGGATAATAAAGTCTACAAACACACTGTTAATACGTCTCTGGGGATGATTCAGTAGTGTAGCCTGGGGAGGGATTACCAGCAGTCTAAACAATTCTTTGTGGATGGGCGATAGAAATAAAGTGACAATGAATTTCCTTCCCTTTAGTTTATATATCAGTTTTCCAGCACTAGAAATACATTTCCACTTAAAAACAATTATATAAGAGTGAATGCTGTATAAGCAAAGAAATAAAACAAGTGTTAACAACTATCACGGAATGTAATTCTATACAAAGTTCTTTAACTGCCAGATTTAGCAGCTTATATACGCTTGGTGGAAAGCTAGGGGCCCTACAGCTTCAACAGTATATTACAGTCCAACACCTCTGGGAGTGATTCTGATGCCACAGTCTGCACATTTTTTTAGTGATGCATTTGAAACGGTGCTATAGTTTTTAGGGGAACCGATGGAACAAGGAGGATTTTGTTCACAGGAGCTATTCCAAACAAATACTAAGCTACGGCTCATTCCCAATAACCTCTGGGAGGATTTCACTGACGATGAAATTTGTTCTCAGGGGCTGAAAAATGATCTCATATTTTGTGAAGCGGCATCCAAAAGATCCTGCAGGTACTGTAAGAGAATCCACGAGAAAGTTACAGTAGCCTACTGTATATCAGCCAGGAAGTGGCTTATATATATTCACCTTATTCACCACGCCCACTTTTTCTCTCTTCCGCGTTCGACGCAACGTATTTGTTCTTCCGGTTCAGCGCTAGTTGGCGGCCATTTTCAAAATAAAACGTCCGTATGAATGAAGTTTGGCAACATTCAGAATTAAGCTACACTGCGGCCAACTTCAGTGACATGTTCATAACGTTACTGCTGCGAGGAGCCGATGGCTGTACCCGGTCGGCATTTAACGTTAGTTACAAAAGCACGTCGACAGTGTTTTCTCACTGCCAGTAGCCTAACTACACAGTAGGGTTTGACAGATAGCTAGTCCGACAGCACAGTCTGACTGTGCTGCGCTGACCGGGAGCCTCCCGGTCCTCGCTGCTCGTTAAAGATTTCCAATAGGCGTTATTCTGATAAACTGGTCACATATATGTTACGTTCTCACCCGACAAATATTAAAACTTTAAAACAGTTTGGGGTTTTTTAGCTTGAAAACTGCTTTTTGGCAAGTCTAATTGACTGCGGTAGGCGTACTCTACTTCCGTGTTTAAAACCGTAAAGACGATTACGAAATGACGTCATGCAGAAGCGTCCTTGTATGCGCAAAGAATAAGGTGAATAAATAAAAGTCTTAAGTGAAGTCAGTGTGCGGGATTTCCTATTCTCAACTTACCTGATGCTCCTACGCACCTGACGTACACGGTTTGTGCAGAGATCACCCCTCTTCTAGGCAGATCAACATTTGAAATGTATAAGTTATAATATATGTGGGTGCATATGTACATGTGTGTGAAATATGACAGACAGTTACATACAGTATATTTTCTGTACATGTTTGACAGAATGACAATATTGAAGTGAAGTGTGTGTGGCAGCCGGCTGTTTTGACTTTTATACATCAGAATTTAAAGCAGCAATTCACATCAGTAAGAAAGAGTGAGAGAGCTGCAAAGCCATAAGTTCCAAAGTGAAACTTTCATTGACAGATGTGTTGCTTCTTTTATCTTTGACTCATAGCTGCGTCGTGTCACTTGACACCAGGCAACAGATGCCGGATGATTCAACCCCCCAAAGGTGCCCCACGAGCTGAGTCATAAGTCACACACCCGTCACCATGGAGACCCAGAAACATAACCTCTGGATTATTCATCACAGCTGGACATCGTCACCATGGAGACCCAGAAACATAACCTCTGGATTATTCCATGACAGCTGGACACCGTCACCATGGAGACCCAGAAACATAACCTCTGGATTATTCATCACAGCTGGACACCGTCACCATGGAGACCCAGAAACATAACCTCTGGATTATTCATCACAGCTGGACACCGTCACCATGGAGACCCAGAAACATAACCTCTGGATTATTCATCACAGCTGGACACCGTCACCATGGAGACCCAGAAACATAACCTCTGGATTATTCATCACAGCTGGACACCGTCACCATGGAGACCCAGAAACATAACCTCTGGATTATTCCATCACAGCTGGACACCGTCACCATGGAGACCCAGAAACATAACCTCTGGATTATTCTTATGACAGCTGGACACCGTCACCATGGAGACCCAGAAACATAACCTCTGGATTATTCATCACAGCTGGACACCGTCACCATGGAGACCCAGAAACATAACCTCTGGATTATTCTTATGACAGCTGGACACCGTCACCATGGAGACCCAGAAACATAACCTCTGGATTATTCATCACAGCTGGACACCGTCACCATGGAGACCCAGAAACATAACCTCTGGATTATTCCATCACAGCTGGACACCGTCACCATGGAGACCCAGAAACATAACCTCTGGATTATTCATCACAGCTGGACACCGTCACCATGGAGACCCAGAAACATAACCTTTGGATTATTCCATCACAGCTGGACACCGTCACCATGGAGACCCAGAAACATAACCTCTGGATTATTCATCACAGCTGGACACCCGTCACCATGGAGACCCAGAAACATAACCTCTGGATTATTCCATGACAGCTGGACACCGTCACCATGGAGACCCAGAAACATAACCTCTGGATTATTCATCACAGCTGGACACCGTCACCATGGAGACCCAGAAACATAACCTCTGGATTATTCATCACAGCTGGACACCGTCACCATGGAGACCCAGAAACATAACCTCTGGATTATTCATCACAGCTGGACACCGTCACCATGGAGACCCAGAAACATAACCTCTGGATTATTCATCACAGCTGGACACCCGTCACCATGGAGACCCAGAAACATAACCTCTGGATTATTCCATGACAGCTGGACACCGTCACCATGGAGACCCAGAAACATAACCTCTGGATTATTCATCACAGCTGGACACCGTCACCATGGAGACCCAGAAACATAACCTCTGGATTATTCATCACAGCTGGACACCGTCACCATGGAGACCCAGAAACATAACCTCTGGATTATTCATCACAGCTGGACACCCGTCACCATGGAGACCCAGAAACATAACCTCTGGATTATTCCATGACAGCTGGACACCGTCACCATGGAGACCCAGAAACATAACCTCTGGATTATTCCATCACAGCTGGACACCGTCACCATGGAGACCCAGAAACATAACCTCTGGATTATTCATCACAGCTGGACACCGTCACCATGGAGACCCAGAAACATAACCTCTGGATTATTCCATCACATCTGGACACCGTCACCATGGAGACCCAGAAACATAACCTCTGGATTATTCATCACAGCTGGACATCGTCACCATGGAGACCCAGAAACATAACCTCTGGATTATTCATCACAGCTGGACATCGTCACCATGGAGACCCAGAAACATAACCTCTGGATTATTCATCACAGCTGGACACCGTCACCATGGAGACCCAGAAACATAACCTCTGGATTATTCTTATGACAGCTGGACACCGTCACCATGGAGACCCAGAAACATAACCTCTGGATTATTCCATCACAGCTGGACATGGAACCTGAAGGGCTGTTGTAGCACTGTGTGGCTCAAAGAGAAACACTTTTCACACTGAAACCAACTCGACAACAGTGTTGGGGGTAACTCATTACAAAAGTAACATATTACATGTAATATATTACTTTTAGCAGTAACTCAGTAATATAACTTATTACTTATAGGATTTCAGTAATATTATACCAGTTACTTTGTCAAGTAACTCAAGTTACAATACAAATTGAGTTACATTTTATTAAATCAAAGCACATATTTAAAAAAAGATACAATCATTTCCTAATCAAACTGTGTGTTTTTATGCAAATAACCACTATAGATGACAATAACAAAGGAAAAGAATAACATTTAGAATTTTGGATTGTTTACACTGACTTCAAGGCGGTTGAAATAATTTTTCGGGATGTTCCGGGGCGGCGATGTCATTCTGCTGCTGCTGTTGTTTTAGTAAAAGTAATGCAAAAGTAGTGTAATAAGTAACAAGTTACTCTACACAGAAGGTAATATTGTAAAGTAACTTATTACAAATGAAAGTAACTAGTAATATGTAGTAGGCTATATTAGATTTTGAAAGTAACTTGCCCAACACTGCTCAACAATAAAGAACCTTTTCCTTGAGTAAAGTGTTGAGACGATACTCTGCCAAACCTGCAACTGACTTCAGCAATAGAACTTGGAACGTATGTGGGACCACATCGTTAAGGGACGTAAGCATGACCTAAACCTGAGTTACAAAAGAACTTCCACGGAAAAAAAGTTTGAAAATATTGAACTCTCTACATAGTGTAGTCTTAAAGGCCTCTCTCTCCCATGGCTTCCAGGAGCCATGTGACTCTTTACGTAGTCTCACATGCTCAGACCCAACGTCTTACGTCTCACGTATGTTCACGTGTTGTGAAAACGTGGAGAAAGAAGGGATTCAACAAAACAGTCCATCACGCGTCCATATCAGAAGATGATTTCAAAGCTATCAAGATCGGTACTGGATTCCAACACACCGAGGGAGGGCTTGTGAACAAAGTATGGTTTGACGTTCAACTTCACTTTTAGGCGCAGGGGAAATCAGGGCAAACCCCCACGTCTCTCACCACCAAAAGAGATGAAACCAGGCTGAAGTATGCAAGGGGATTCATGTATGAACAGCCTTAGAGAAATATCTCCTCCACTGGCCCTCAGACACCCTGGCGTTTTATCTGCACCCAAGAAGAAAGGTTACCTGCGGTGTCGACGAAGTTTGGTAGGTTTGGCTGTTCCACGTGTTCGCTCTGAGCTACTGTAGGTAACAAAGCTTTTAAATATGCTGCCCCTTTTACCTGGAACACCTTCCAGAAAGACTTAAAATTGCCAGCACTAATTTCATATGACGCCTTTGGTTCAATTTTAAAGGACGTGGAACGTGGAAGTATTGGAACTTAATCTCATTACGTATGTAATTTCAAGTCTCCCTCTGCGTGTGTTGTATATCCCGCTGCTCAGCAGTTATCCCACGAGGCCGCAGCTGATCAGCGGGATATTTAAGCAATATAGCATGAGAGCAAGTGTGTTGTGGCGAATATATCCCGCTGATAAGCTGTTATCCCACGAGGCCGCAGGCCGAGTGGGATAACAGCTTATCAGCGGGATATATGCCACAACACCACGCAGCTCGAGTGCTATATTGCTTTTATAAAACGGTTTCCAAGTATAATAATATAATAATAATAATACTATAAGTCCGACTGGCATGGTATTCTGATAGTCAGTTGAAACACTACTGTAAGGCGGGACCGCAAGAACGTGCGGGTGATTTGATTGGATCGTTCTGGAGACTGAAGTTGACATTGGCCAATCCTGGCGCTTGCTGAGAAGCTGAGAGCTTTCTGGAAAGCCGACAGGCAGCTCGAGCGCAGCGCTGCATTCTCAGCGCTTGCTGAGAAGCTGAGTGCTTTCTGCAAAGCCCGACACCAACTAACGTTACGGGGTTAAATGCGGGGTTAAATGCGGGGTTAACAGCCTTTTTTTTGCAAAGAAGACATTAGCCCGCATCTATTCTTGTACAAAACATAATTTTCTGCAAAGTATTAGTAAAGTTATAAGCGAAGATCGATTCACAAGGATCTGACAGCTGTCTCCGCCATTTGTTTTTTTTGAGGTAACCAAAGGCTTTTAGTAAGAGAGTTGCCATGGCAACCAATAGGTTATTGGAGTGGGTTATTGGATTTATACAATGGCTGTGAACCAATCAGA
Organism: Poromitra crassiceps; assembly: GCF_964638095.1. NCBI lineage: Eukaryota > Metazoa > Chordata > Actinopteri > Beryciformes > Melamphaidae > Poromitra > Poromitra crassiceps. The sequence continues at coordinate 997,764 of NC_139651.1, read as the reverse complement.
TTGCTTGATTTGAGAGAGCCGTTTTATAAATTTGCCACAACACACTTGCTCTCATGCTATATTGCTTAAATGCTTGAAAGCAGAATAATAGGGAGGACCATTCACACATTCACCAATATTAAGGGGAACCTGTCGCCCACAAACATATGCTACAGCTGTGTAACAGCTGGGTATTAGGTCTTATGCCTGAGCTGGGACACATCAGAAATGTCTCCGTCGCAGCTCATGGAGGTGTTGAAACGGGTCGTCCCTGCCCATACTAGGAAAAAATGATGGTCCGGGAACGATACCAACGGGGTGATATCAGGATGTCCTCCATCTTTAAACATCTTCACTGGTCAGATGATGATCTTCTGTGTGCTTTTAGTGGGGGTCCATCCAGGGCAGCACGGGGAGAACATGCAAACTCCACACAGAAAGGCCCTTTTGACGAGGCCGTCGGCACTGAAGACATGGGGGGGGGGCTGGAAGGGGGCACGTTCCCAGTTGGGAATCAAACCCAGGACCTTCTGGCTATTGAGGCGACAAGCGCTACCACTGTTCCCCCGAGCTGCTAGGAACCTACAAGGACGTCCTCCTGACCGTACTCTCAAGTCTCAAGAACGGCGCGGATGGTGATGGTGCAGATGATAGACAAGGTGGTTGAATGTGAGATGTCTGTAAGGACAAACAAGGTGAAAGGATCTTCCTGCCAAGAATTCCTCACCATGACAGAAATGATGAGCTTCCCTTCACCTTGGTCAGACAGCAGTTCCAAATCACATTGGCTTCCTCAGTTACCATCAACAAAGGCCAAGGGCAGGAGAATGACCAAGGTGGCATCTACCTATGTCAGCCTGTTTGCTCATGGCCAGCTCTACACAGCCTTCTCCAGGGGAAAGCCAGCCAGCAGCATGAACGCACTTATTGAAAGTGATGAGGAGAGTCTCCATCCTAGACATCTTCTAGTTATATTTATTTATGGGCCTGTGGGTCAACCTCTGCTTACTCCATTCCCCTGAACTGTGAATGTGATATGAATGATAATAAAATACCCGTTTCAAGACTGTTTTCTGGAGCGCAACCAGGGGACAAATATTAAGGTCTAAGTAAAAATGTATATCCCTCCTCCCTGAAAGCACCCTGTCACAACTCTATGACCTGGTTTCATCTTGCATTTCATCTTTCATATCTCGTTTGCACCAAAAAACAACAGCAACAATGTATGCTTTATATATGAGAACAAACAAGAAAGATGTAGGGAATTGGTAGCAAATTGAGTCAAATAGAATGAGATTTCAAGTTTCTGTAGCTCTGGTGTATTGTAGAAGCCCTAGGTGGTTGAAAGAAATTCATCTAAATTCCTGTGATGTTCACTGTTCCACAATAAGTTTCTTCTTCTCTCTATTATGCATTATATATCTTTCACTGTAAAATAATTGCTTCGACACAGCGTGCAGTCCATTAACTTGTGGTGAGTTGGCTATTAAACTTGAATAATAGCGAGTAGCATGACAAGCTTTGTGATGTCATAGTTTTTCTGCACTGCCAAATATGGAAGTACTTTGTGGTATATCATTGCAACAGCAGAAATGCCAGTAGCTTTGAGTGGTGGGCCACAGATCTGCCAATGCTACCATGCATGCCATGTCTGAGAACAAGCCTTGTTGCATAATACATACCGTAAATTCCGGACTATAAGATGCACCGGTCTATAAGCCGCGGGACCAAAATTGACTATTTTTTTCTTCTATAAGCCGCACCGGTCTATAAGCCGCGGGTGTTTTGATGTTTAATTACCATATGAAAGGGTTCGTGCACAGAGAGGAATGTCGGGAAAGAGATGGCTGTTTGGGGAAGCTCCCATTTATTAACATTTCAACAAAACAAAATAAAAGTCAGGTCACTAATCCCCAGACAAAATCACACAACAATAGGCTATATGTGCAGCAAACCTGTAACCAGAGAAGTCAAGTCACTAATCCTCGTCTTCCTCTTCTTCCTGCGTACTGAAACCACCAAAGTCCTCATCTTCAGTGTCGGAAACGAACAGGTTCAGGGTGGCTTCGTCAACCACTCTCCTCTCTCCTTCATTGTCACTCAAAACCAACGAACTCCTCTTCGTCACTGTCGGCATCGAACAGCCTCTGAAGCCTCTGACGGCCCTCAGCGCCAGCTGTGGCGGCGTCATCCTCTTCATCCCGCAGCAGTCCAGCGTTTTGGAACCCGTTGGTGATTGTGGATGTTTTCACACTCCTATAATATTCCGTGCTGAGACAGTTCCTCCTGCTGCACCGTCCAACGCCTCACCATTGACTCATCGATGCCCAGGTTACGCGCGGCTGCTCTGTTTCCCTCTTTTAATGCGAGATTGACTGCTTTCAACTTGAGAGCTGCGTCGTGTGAATTTCTGCGTACCTTCCCCATGGTAAGTGAGAGTGTTGCTTCTACTGCTCGTCTTGTTGTGAATATTCCTTGATCTTCCTTTGTGTGAATTCGCCGAAGTTTGTGATTTTCTCCTGGTAGTCGGGGGAGGGAGTTGATGGCCGAGTGGCCGTTTGCTTACCGTAATTACCATATGTAAGTGGTCACGCACAGAGGGGATTGTCGGGAAAGAGATGGCTGTTTGAGGAAGCTCCCATTTACCGTATTACCGTAACATTTCAACAAAACAACATAACACAACACCACCGTTGTTTATTTTTTACAGTGCACACAGTGTCCGCGGTGTGGTGAAAAGAGGGCAAGAGAGGAAATTAAAACAGAAGTGGATTTATAGTTAGAAAGAGTGCTAAAAAAGAGAGATTTTATTTGTATTTTTTTTTTTTTTTCTGAAAAAATCCATAGATAAGACGCACCGTTATATAAGCCGCAGGGGCCAAAAAACGGGAAAAAAGCCGCGGCTTATAGTCCGGAATTTACGGTACATACTGTAGTACAGTACACTCAAACACTTGCACATTATTACTGGTACCTTAAATGGTTGAAAATCAGTTGTACAATATTGTTACGATCAGTAGGCAGAAATCCCCTCAACTCATTTCTAATGAAAATATGATCATATTTACCTATGTATTTCTGGACATTTGTTTGTTGATTGATGCTGAATTCTTTGAGAGACATGTGTGACTGTCTCTTTAAGAGGCCTGTTGCCTCCTGAAGTAGAGTTCCCAGTTTGGAGAGGAAAGGTGTGTGGGCAGGTGTGGAGCTCACACACAGGGACAGTGAATCTCACAGGAAGGACAGTGAATCTCTCACACAGAGAACAGTGAATCTCACATGAAGGACAGTGAATCTCTCACACAGAGAACAGTGAATCTCACAGGAAGGACAGTGAATCTCTCACACAGAGAACAGTGACACAATCAGATCAGAGGAGTGAGAAACTAGGTGGATACTTTCTACAACATTCATGTTTTAGTCCTGCCTTTAGGTGGGACGCAACTGAGCGTGTCTCACACCTCAACACCACAGAGCTGGACAAGAGAGGGTTCCAGCTACAGCCGGCCCGGTGAAGCAGCTGACTTCAGATGGTGCCAGACAGCCTGCGCCAGGGGAAAGTAATTCAGCTAGCTCAACACTCAAAAGGCTTACTCTTCATGTAATCTTTGTTAATTCATGTTACAAACGGTCGATGGTAATATTATACCCCTAGACACGAGTTTATTTGAGAAATTGGATATCGACATTTGTCACAATATCAGCAGGTATGTGAAATAGATTCTGTGCTACAGTATGTGTGTAGGGAAACACATTGTTTAGGTAGAAAATAATACTAAAATAATGATGGTGAACATTTCACATTCACAAGTGCATGCCACGGAGACAGGCAACTGGGATAAGCCCTCCCCCTGCTCTACAGCTGCTCCCCATTGGAGCGACTTTTTCAGTGGCTGCCGGATGTCCACTCCCGGCTTATTACAAGCTCTGTCATTGGCTCCGACCATGTCGATCAGAGCGGCTTCCGCTCCCTCCTCCCTGTGTGTCGCTGTAAATAGTGCCCTGCCGCCTCAGTGAAAACAACAACGCTAACTAGCTAGCAAGCTAACGGCAGAAACCTACACGCTAGTTCGTTGCTACACGCTGAAAACGGCAAGTTGGATTGTTGGAAACTATTTTCCAAGGGCACTACCGATAAGCGCCGCCCATCGCAATCCCACTATGGAGACCTGCGGGTGCCAGACTCCTCTCCCGGTAGGGAGGGGAGGCTGGCCAGCCAGACTAATTTGGTGCTGACCCTCGTGGAACTGCTGCGTTCAGCCACTTCCTCGTTGCCTTTAGTATCAAGCCAGACGATCTCTTCTCAAATCTTCGAATGCTCGATAGGCAGTCTGGTATTTGACCAAACACGACCCATGTAAACATAACCGAGGATTTTTGACTGCTGGCAATGATGACCACAAATTCAAGCAGGCAGACATTAATATCAGTAACATTTCTTGCTAGATACAAATAATATTTAGCAGTTGAACCAAAAATAATTTCACAAATTTCCAGATCACACAATAGCTTATTACTTAGTATTATTTAGTTTCTCCAATGTTTTTGGTTCATTTTGGCTTTGTGTGTGTGTGTGTGTGTGTGTGTGTGTGTGTGTGTGTGTGTGTGTGTGTGTGTGTGTGTGTGTGTGTGTGTGTGTGGGCAGTTTGGTAAATAGAGGTTATTGTGGAATGGCTAAATAGGACAGGGACACACTGATAAGAGTGGTGCTGTGGAGATAACAGCTGATGTTCAATAGTATTTGTTTAGCACTTTTCAGATCAAATTAAGAGAGCAATGAATCTCTAAAGGAAACAGAATCCTTGGAAAATGACAAAATTACACACATATACAATTTCCATGTATATCATTTTTGTGTGAACTGTCGACTTTCCTCCTATCAGACAAACGGCAACACAAGGTGCGACTTGACAACATGTTAGTGGGGACAGCTGATTACTTCAGCCAATGTAAATAAAGAGTACAGCCTATAGCCTTAAGTTATTGTTATTATATTTATATTTCAAGGGCAGTGACATAAATGTAACTCTACGGGGACAATGTTTTGTCATTTTACTTTGACACTATATCCTGTATTGAGCTGGGTGTCATTGTGCTATCGATGGTTAATGAAGGAGGTGTGTAGCAGAAAATGCACACAGAAGGATACATCTCCAGCAATCTCCCTCGCTTATCTCCCCATTGTACTTTATCTCTCCATCACCAAGGTGAGTGTAAATCAACACTTTGTTAGCCAAATAGTGATTTAAAGGGACAATCCCCCAAAGCGTCATGGTAAGCTATCGACCGCATGCTAACAGTAACCTCCTGAAGGTCAATCTTCTGCTTTGGAGTCTTTTGCTCCGTGGCTCCTTTAGACAGAGGTCGTCACGACACATTGTTTTCTCAAAGGCATCCATCAAAGCCATCTCCTTTGGCATTGATTGCCTTGGCTCATTAAGAAGTCCTCTGAAGACCACTATAGCATCACCCCCCCCCCCCCCCACACACACACACACACACACATACAGACCACTATAGCCCCCCTCGTACACCCCCCCCCACACACACATACAGACCACTATCCACCCTTTTACACACACCCCACGCGCGCAGACACGCACGCACGCACGCACACACACACACACATGCACACACACACACACACACACACACACACACACACACACACACAGAGTACTACCACCAAAAACACACACTGTTGTGCATCCAGAAGCCGCTGTATGAGAAGACGGCATATTTCAAAATATAATTAATGCAAATAACACAAAACACATATTCAACAGAATGACAGGGGGATACTTGAACTAGCGAGAAGGAGCTCATTGTCATTTCAAAGATCACTATCTCTCTTTTTAAATATCACAATGGAATGTGATAGAAACGCTATAATTTAGCTTCTTATGATAAACAACGTTAACCACTGTTCATTCCAGCTGAACTGTAATGAAACTTTGTGCCATGACACAAAGATATCCAATAACAATTTAATATAATTCTGTATCGCCTACATCAGTGGTTCTCAACCTGGGTCACATGGAATTCAAATGGGGTCAACTGAATAATAATAATAATAATCTATATATATACTGTATAAAAGTGGCAAGTGGGAAAACTGTCTGTTTAAATTTTTGTCCCACTGATGATGTCATAGTGATGTCATAAGGGTAAAATCATCATCATCATAATGTCTTAAAATCAATTACTGTAGGTAGGCTAATTGATGTATGTTATGTTTGAAATGAGAAACAAGCAGTAAAGATCCTGGAAGTACAGTACAATTATTCACAAAGCGAGTTCGAAAGTACCTGGACATCATACTGTATGTGGCACTGCCCTGAGGTACACAATGACACTACAAAGTTGTTTACTATCCTATTTGTAGGTAGACAACAATTGATGTGCATCTATTTAAACAGGACATCCCTGATTTAAGAGCCTGCAGTCATATTCTGTGTCATTTAGCGCTTGTGTGCGTCCTTGACGCATCTTATCCAAATAGATTGCAGCAGAGACAACAACACAAACTCATAGGATTTAGACACGAGTGCTGTTAAGATTTCCAAAGATTTTTTCTCATTTAAACTAGAACTTCTTTTAAATCAATAGTGCCACGGATGCCTGATTGCATTCGGCGAGGAATGCAATTGAATGGTGACTTCAATGCAACGCGAATCAATGCTATTTGTCGATCCAGGAAATTACTTGTGTCGTGAAACCTGAGACCGTAACAAGAAAGGAATACCCTGCCAATGGCATTTGCTTAGGAGAAAATTGTCTGCATGTTCAGCCCCCACCCCCACCCCCACCCTCTTCTTTAGGTGTGGAGGTTCACTTTTACAAGTCAAGTCAAGTTTATTTGTATGGCACATTTCATACACAGATGCAGTTCAAAGTGCTTCACATAATATGGATGACATAAGAAAATAAAAAAGAGGATAAAATAGACATTTCATAACAGCTTTGTCTTTATACTGTAGTTTATACCTTGCGTCTTCTGTTGCCCGTACATGCCACAGCATTGGGTTTGCATAAATAAGAGATTACAATAAGAGATTAGCCATATATAAGTTTAATGTGTAATGAATCAGTCCTGGAGCCAAGTAAAATGCCTTCGACATCTTAGTTACAAAGATTAAATTAAATAAATAAATAACTTTGAAGGATTAACAAGTGACGATTTGAGCCACTCTGTGGTGACTTTGTCTTTGAGTGGGGAGAGACATGCATCCAAAGTGTCATAGAGGTGTTGGCACAGCACCAGGTTAGTGTGACATAGCTCAGAGAGAGAGAGAGAGTGGAGAAGTGGAGAAGTGGAGAAGACGAGCCAGAAAAGTAGGCTTAAATGGATCAGGTAGCTGGCAGGAAGACGCGTCACAGAACATTGTCAAGGGGGCGGGTATTTTTAGGCCCTGCAGCCACAGTTCACTGGCACTCTCTCACAAGAAGGATAGCAATGTCACTGCAACAGAGAGGGAGAGAGAGAGGGGGGGTAGAGAGAGTGAAGGGAGAGTGAAGGGAGAGGGGAGAGAGAGAGTGAAGGGAGAGGGGGGGGGAGAGAGAGTGAGTGAAGGGAGAGGGGGCGGGAGAGAGAGAGAGAGTGAAGGGAGAGGGGGGGGGAGAGAGAGAGTGAAGGGAGAGGGGGGGGGGAGAGAGAGAGTGAAGGGAGAGGGGAGAGAGAGAGAGAGTGAAGGGAGAGGGGGGGGGAGAGAGTGAGTGAAGGGAGAGGGGGCGGGAGAGAGAGAGAGAGTGAAGGGAGAGGGGGGGGGGAGAGAGAGAGTGAAGGGAGAGGGGGGGGAGAGAGAGAGTGAAGGGAGAGGGGAGAGAGAGAGAGAGTGAAGGGAGAGGGGGGGGGGGGGGAAAGAGAGTGAAGGGAGAGGGGGGGGGAGAGAGTGAGTGAAGGGAGAGGGGGCGGGAGAGAGAGAGAGAGTGAAGGGAGAGGGGGGGAGAGAGAGAGTGAAGGGAGAGGGGGGGGGAGAGAGAGAGTGAAGGGAGAGGGGAGAGAGAGAGAGTGAAGGGAGAGGGGGGGAGAGAGAGTGAGTGAAGGGAGAGGGGGCGGGAGAGAGAGAGAGAGTGAAGGGAGAGGGGGGGAGAGAGAGAGTGAAGGGAGAGGGGGGGGGAGAGAGAGAGTGAAGGGAGAGGGGAGAGAGAGAGAGTGAAGGGAGAGGGGGGGGGAGAGAGAGAGTGAAGGGAGAGGGGAGAGAGAGAGAGAGAGTGAAGGGAGAGGGGGGGGGGAGAGAGAGAGAGAGTGAAGGGAGAGGGGGGGGGGGAGAGAGAGAGAGTGCAATAATAAATTGTCATTGAAGAGACCTTTGGTGTAAGATAACCAGTGGCAGAGACAGGGGCACAGCATGGGTCCCTGGAGGTCAGTACACACACTTCTTAATTTCAGGACGAGGCAGACACTCTTGTCTGATAGTTTGGGAGCAGAGCTTAGATGTTTCCCCTTGGCCGCTGATGTCACTGCAATGACATGGACTCTCATAGTGGCACCTGTAGCGACCCGCCCCCCTCACCAACAACCTTAATTGATTAATTGTTAATTGATGGTGAGGCATAAACTCATCTTTAATCATATGGTTAGTTACTGCTTAGTTGGTAATAGAAGTAGTCAATTTTAGTTCAATTCAAAATGGTCCTGCAAGAGAAATCTGATTTAGACACAGGATTGACATTAAAACAACTAAAAACACACAATAAAAATATATATACAACTTAAAGTAAACTATAACCTGTTGCCACAAAATACAGTATATAGTCAACCAGCTAGTATGGAGTCAGCAGTGGCCAGTGAGCTCGTCTTCCAGCTGGAGGGCATGGGTTCAACAGCCCGGTGCTTCCACACCTGTCCAAGCTTAAGCTGAAGATACTTAACCTCTGGTCCAAGGGTGCCGCACATGCTGGCTGACCCTACGACCCAAGCAGAGGACGACCCCCCCTCCTCTCTGCTTTTTGGTTTGACCCGGAGGTTTATTGCCACCTGTTCCACAGCACAGCCTGTGTAAAGTTGGCCCAAGGCTTTTTCCCCAGCTCCTCCCTTCAAATGCAGGCAGCTTCAAATGCAACAAATTGGCACAACCTGTGTGCCTTTAAAATACATGACTTGGTACAGCCCAAAGATTTCAGCAAATGTCCATAACATACTATTAGGCTCCTTTCACACCTGACCAGCTGCTCCGCTTCTTTTTCCACAAAAATGTATGGAGTTTGATTCAAACAGATTCTCTTCATATTCGACTAGTAGTCTGTCTCCCAGACACTGGGCCTGTTCCAATATCTCTATACAGACTGTAGCCTACTGACTACTCTTTGTCAACGTGTATGTACTGTCTGTACACTAACTACTAATATGAAATTAAGTAGGCAGACTGTTTACACTATAGTGTACAGCCATGTATCCCAGAATGCATCTTGCACAAGCCGGGGCTTTTAAAGCTGTGTAGTCTTAAGCTCTACAAATGTTAATATGACACTTTAGGAACTTTTAATCATTTTAGTGGACAAACGAGGTCAGTTGATCACAAATAACGCCTATTTGGATTTCATCGATTGGTCCCCTGCCAGGCTATAAAAGTGCTCATCCCCTTCAGCTCAACATACCTGTGTGAGTGCGGGTTTTCCGCATTGACCATGAGTAAAAGCACCGTACTGGTCAAGGCTGCAGGTCAGGAGGATGATCTGCATGTAGCATAGCATTACAGGTGGCTGCAGGTCAGGAGGATGATCTGCATGTAGCATAGCATTACAGGTGGCTACTACTAAACTGACTAATGTCATATAATGCAACACTGTTTGAATCTCACCTGTAATTACAGCACCACTCATAGGCAGAACTGAAGCTTGAGGCAGGCTCAAGCTGAACTGACGCTTAACCGTTCACACCAGGAGCAGTCTCTCTTCCCCGGCTCCTTGCTCGGCGCACCTTGAACCCGCCAACAACTGCCATTTAATTCATGCCTGGCAGCTTCACGCGTCACGCCTGGAAAATAGGACTGAATCCTGAACGGTGGCTTCGGCGTGCCGTGCGGCCGGTGTGAACGCTCTCCTGTTAACAAGGATGCCCAAATGAAACTGCGTGGCTTCAGCTTGGCTTTGGGGTGTGGCTTTGGCGTATGGTGTGAACGGCAACCAACAGAACAAAACTGAAATCTTCGATATTATCACTTTAAAGGAGAGTTTTTGTATTTTTCAACTTCACTATTATTGTAACCTTTTTTTTATGTCTAAGTAACTAATCTGAGCAAAAGTTTTTGAAATTGATCCGGTATTGACCAAGATCGCTTCAGTTGGCAGCCGCGGTGCACGTATGGCCCTCCTGCCTCGGCTCGAGCTCGTTAATTTTCTCTCTCTTTTACAACAATGTGAGCCTGTCTGTTGCAACAATAAGCTTGTTTAGTGGGCGTATGTGAACGAGCTGCAGAGGCAGGCTGGGGCATGCACCCACCAAGGCTGCCAGAAGAAATCTTTGTCAATACTGGATCAATAATATATATACTGTATATATATATATATATATATATATATATATATATATACGGTATATATATATAAATATTTATATATATAAAAATTTCCTCTCTGGCATCACAAATTGCAGAAGTTTGTCAACACAAAGATACTGTAGCAGCTTATCCACCAAAGTTGGCAGTCCATGGTAATGCTGTTAATATAATCAAGCACATGCACAGAAAGTGAGAAATATGTCTGCAGCTTTCAAACCAAAGTAACACAATCCCATTCTTCCATAAAGGATGGGTGTGAGGCTGTGAACATTGTTAAAAAGTCTCCTATATGATCTATTATACTTGAAAGGTGATAATTGTTCAACAAACTCACTTTCATTTCAGTAGGGAAACATGATTTTCAAAAATCAGAGTGGGACTGCCACAGTCTCCCAAAAAGTGTCTCTTATGTCACCTTGCCCGTCAAATGTCAGCTATTTTTTGTTGTTGATTTTTTTGGGCCATTTTGCCTTTATTGGATAGTAAAACCAGCCAATAGTAACTTTCCCCCACCAGTCAACATTACAGTGTGAGTAACAGTGTTGGGGGTAACTCATTACAAAAGTAACATATTACATGTAATATATTACTTTTAGCAGTAACTCAGTAATATAACTTATTACAATAGGATTTCAGCAATATTATACCAGTTACTTTGTCAAGTAACGCAAGTTACAAATTGAGTTACTTTATTTTTTATTTTTATCAAAGCACATTTAAATAAACATGCAATCATTTCCTCATCAAATTGTGTGTTTTTATGCAAATAACCACTATAGATGATAATAGATAACATTTAGAATTGTGGATTGTTTACACTGACTTCAAGACGGTTGGAATTAGTTTTTGGGGATGGTTCCAGGGCTGCGATGTCATTTTGCTACTGCTTGTTATTTTGGTGAAAGTAATGCAAAAGTAGTGTGATAAGTAACGAGTTACTCTACACAGACAGTAATATTGTAAAGTAGCTTATTACTTTCAAATGTAAGTAACTAGTAATATGTAGTATATTACATTTTGAAAGTAACTTGCCCAACACTGGTGAGTAACGGTCGGCTGGATGGACAGACACAAAAAAAAAATATATATATATTTTTTTGAATTGTTCCCAGACACTAGTGCAACCACTCTGAAATTGAGTTGAACCGTTTTAATGAACATTGTATTGGTTTCTTGTTTGATTCTGTCAGGTCTGCAGCTGTGGAAGTGAACCAAACGTTCTTTTTATAGGCAGTCAGGATCATCACCTGCACCTTTCTGCCAGATGAGTGAGCGTTTAGTAGGTCAGGTTCTCACTCTTGGTGGAAGGGGGCCGGCCTTGTGGAATCCAGCAGTGATGGCTTTGGCTTCCAGACTACTGAAGCCCCGTTATAGTCCTCCATAGTGCCCCCCAGTGGTCCTTTCCCCTTGACCAGTCCATCTGTACGCCCTCAATCACCCACCACTGTCACACAGGACTCCAGCCAACCTCCAATCAGCTCAGCACACTTGCTCCCAGCCAGCGATCTCCTCCCCATCAGGCAGCCTACAGGTGCAGAGAGAGACATAGAGAGAGAGAGAGAGAGAGAGAGACATAGAGAGTGAGAGTGAGAGAGAGAGACAGAGAGAGAGAGACATAGAGAGTGAGAGAGAGAGAGAGAGAGAGAGACATAGAGAGTGAGAGAGAGAGAGAGAGACAGAGAGAGAGAGAGACATAGAGCAGTGGTTCCCAACCTTTTTTGTCTTATGTACCCCTTGAGCTGTTTTTCCATGACAATAGTACCCCTCATTCATGCGTGTTGATGATTACATGCAAGTAAATCTATACAAAATATATGTTTCACTGAACTGCTGGTGTTTGGGATTTTTAGTTGTTGTTTTTTGCCATTATCAGTAGCAGAACAGTGTAGCAGTTGACACTTGCCAGCAGAACTAGTTGCGGCACACACATCACATTTTAACAATGGGCTTCTGAAATGACTTGGAATATATATATATTTATCATTTTGGAAGTAAATTGTATTCCCCAATCATTCCAAGTACCCCCTGCAAGCTGCTCAAGTACCCCTAGGGGTACACGTACCCCTGGTTGGGAATCACTGACATAGAGAGTGAGAGAGAGAGAGAGAGAGAGAGACAGAGAGAGAGAGAGTGAGTTAGGGAGAGATCATCCGCAGCTCCACCACCCGGTGATCTTGGCAAGCCCCCTGCACATTCTTTGGGAAATGTTCTGTCCATAATATGGACAGAGTGCCCCAAAACTCACAGTGTCCATCAGTTCATTATCCAGGCACAACACATGATGAGTTCCAAATATTCACAGTTAGAGACCCAATAAGCAATTGTAACACAGTCTCATGAACATGTGTGAAATGAGCACGTGTTGTGTGGACACTAATTGTGACGATTACATTCCTCCCCTGTGGAAGGATGTGACAACACCATAACTGGACCTGCATCTGAAGGGGGAGGGCATCATGTCAAGGCACACAGAGGGGGTGGGGGGGGGGGGGCTATATGCATTGAAATGTACATAGGCCTAATAGTACTTAGTAGTATTTTTTGAGTTACGTTCCAGAACACTTTTTTTAGTGCAATACCACACACCACCACATCTACATTCATGATGAACACATACATATTAAAATACACGTGCTCGGATTAACCCCTCTGATCTGACATTCAAATTCAGACATTACAGACCAAGCTTATTTACACATAAACGTGCAGATGAAATAATAGGAACAACAACAACCTATTTCAAACGTTGTCGTCACTGGTCAGATGATCTTCTGCATGTTTTTGGTGGGGGATACGCCCATGTGGTATGGAGAATCCCCAGGGGAGCACATGCAAACTCCACACAGAGATGCCCTTTTGATGAGATAGCCCACCTGGGCCGTGGGCACCGAGGGCGTCGGGGGGTGGGGGGAGGGAGGGCAGACCCATCCCAGGCGGGAATCGAACCCAGGACCTTCTAGCCGTGAGGCGACAGCGCTACCACTGCGCCACCGTGCCCCTGAGCTGCTTAGCAACCGACAAGTAGGTCCTGACCTTACTCTCAACAACGCCACCTGGATGGTGCTGGTGCAGATGATGGACATGGTGGTTGAATGTGAGATTTCTGTAGGGATAAAAAAAAAAAAGTGAAAGGATCTTCCTGCCAAGAGGTCCTCACCATGACAGAAATAATGAGTTTCCCTTCACCTTTGTCAGGTGGCAGTTCCCAATCATACTGGCTTTGTCAGTTACCATCAACAAAGGTCCAAGAGCAGGAGAATGACTGAGTTGACATCTACCTACCTCAGCCAGTGTTTGCTCATGGCCAGCTCTACACAGCCTTCTCCAGGGGAAAGAAAGCCAGCAGCATCAAAGTATTTCTTGAAGGTGAGGAGGAGGGAACAACAGACAACCTCATCTATTCACCTTATTCTTTGCCCACACATGGACGCTTCCGCATTACGTCATTTCGTAATAGTATTTCTGTTTTGACTTGCCAAAAACCCCGCAGGCAAAATGGCCGCGCACACACCCCTCCTAAAGTGGCAAAATTACTCCCCCATAAACTAACATAACTTGGTCAATAAGTATGTAACATACAAAATAAAACAACCCGTAAAGGCCGTAATATCTTAATTTTATGTAGAATGCAGAGGACATTTAACTGTTTAGTTAAACTTGCATTCCAGGAATATTGTGCTCTAAAGATGTAGTGGAGTTAGTGGAGTCGAGGCTGTTGCGTCCTCAAACCCACATAGGTTGCGCTAGGCGTAACCTATGTGCGATTCGAAATAGCGCATCCGAGATATAAACGTTATGAATATAGCCACGTTAAAAACAACAAACTAACGCTGGTGATCCGTATGGAAACAGTGTTGCTCGAAATGGTTAAAAGTTATATCAACTTGGTCATTCAGTGGCATTTTACTGCCATATAACATAACTAACTAGCGGCTAATATTAGCCACAGAAGGCAACTAGCGCTGAACCGGAAGAACAAATACGTTTGCGTTGAACGCGGAAGAGAGAAAAAGTGGGCGTGGTGAATAAGGAGCTGCTGCAATCCTGTACTCATACAAACATTTCCATAACTGCGCCCATGGCGCATCTTCTCCAGAGTCTCCACCATGAGTTATTATTATTATTATACACTGGTCAATAGGCATCAAACCATAACACGCTTACAGTAGTTTAGAGTCAAACTGCTTGTTTCTTGTCGTGTCCGTTTGCCGTAATCCTTTTATAGTGGGCAAATGCTTTTCTCTAACTTGTTGTGCACGGAGCTTGTCTGTGCTCATTCTCACAAAATGTGAGTTTTCTGCTTTACAAGCGAAGGATTTATTCAAAACACTACTCGCTGCCAGCAGTTTTATGTTTTGCACACATTAAATATTCAGTTAAGACTGGGACCGCCGATATTATGCAATATTCTATGTAATTGTGATGTCATAGACAGCAGCAAACACAGCTAGTGTTTGAAATTCGGCTTAATAGTGTTGATAGTGTTTTCAAAAAAAAAAAATGTACCGTACTTTTTTTTTTTTATCCCTTTTAGAGCTCATTCCAATTAGAAGCCATAAACATTGACAGCTGCTGCTCCCATGCACACTTAGGCATGTAACTGATTGAAGGTGTGATTATTTTTTAGTCAGACAGTGGAGATCATTTTCTTGAAGACTGCATTTACACAACATCTCCCCCCCCCCCCATTTTTTTTAATATTCTAGCCCTCCAGGACAAGATATCAAATGTGAATTCTCAGGTCCAGTGGTTTTCTCTTTTAGCCAGTAAACCCAACCACCTCTCTCTCTCTCCCTCTGTCTCAGACCTTATTAGCACTGATTACATTTTTCAACAGACCACAAACAAAAAGTATCCTAAAAATAAAGTAAATGATGAATAATATGAATAATAATTCATATATAATCCGATAATATGAATTCACTAAATAGCCAAACTGGAATGTCTTACATTGCAGCATGTAATCATGGCAGTGTCAGTCCATGTCAGTGGCCAGGGGCGTCCCCACAAAGCGACGGGAGCATGGCAGCTCTGTCCCTCCTGAGGTTGACCGATGACAAAAGGTCTCACCAGACGCCACCTGCTTGGCAGCTCCTCAGCTCCATGGGCAGTAATGGTGAGAGGGAGAAGTCAATTTCTTCCACCTCTTTGCCATCCAAGAGTGGCAGCAGCAGCTAGATGATGTTAGCTTTAAGGAGGCAGCTGGCGAGGTGCTAGCTAGAGGTTCGGCTCATTAAATTGGCCTCATGCCATCCTGAAGTTTCCGCTACAAGTTGAGGTTATAGGAGATAGTTTGAACCTTCTCCACCTCCTCTTCAGCTCCTAGCACCCTCTCTTCATCATTATTTTCACTTGCACTGCCAAGTTAGCAGTTGGGTGTTAACAAACCATCAACTGGAAGCAGAGCAGTGTGCTGACAGAATAGGCAGTGGTCTTTAGGTTATGTGGAGAGAGTTGTTTCCCGTGTGTCAGTATACTGGAAACTAGTGATTACTATAAGTTGAGAACATATTACTAAACACGGCTGTAAAAAAAATCATAAACCCTTCAACACCGTGATAGGTTCCGACTGATACGGTTTTCTGGTATTATGGTATATTTTCATTACGCTTCAGATTTGAAAGTTTCGTCTGATCTTAACTGCACGGAGAAGTTTATCAGAGGAAGGTATTACAGTAGCACACCCACACACACATCCAAGGCCAAGATTTGTTTGTTAATTTCTACACAATGTCTTGCTTGATGTTGTGCTACTCACACATTTCATTCTTTTCAGCTATGCTAAAGGTGAGACTGAGCCTTTAATCATCTGTGTTGAAGCACAGTGTTGACGCCCCGACCATCGACTGTAGTCGTACAAATCAATACAAGTGCTACAACAATAAGTCCTTCACAAAGTATTCTTTCTGCACAACACATTCTCACTCACTCGCCAACTCATCTACTGCAGTTGGGTCAGGAACCATTGTTGTCACTTATTTTCTCCTTATTTTCCAACAGGCAGTGTAGTGGGGTTGGGGTTAGGTCATGGTCAGTGTGGCCCCCTGGTGGTTGGGGGTTAGGCACTTGTAGCCACTTGGTTGGGGTGAGGGTTTGGATATGTGTCAAGGTTGAAGGAAGTTCCACGGCCACGGCCAGGTCTGCAGCAAAACCCCCGGGCCATAGCTGAAGTAGGCCACCGGGGGGACAAGGTCTCACGGGACTGACGGGTCACGTGACTGACGGGTCACGTGACTGACGGGTCACGTGACTGACGGGTCGGGTCACGTGACTGACGGGTCACGTGACTGACGGGTCACGTGACTGCCGTGCCAGCCCCGTTGCCCACATCGTTGCTTTCTGACGACAGGGGGCGACCTTTCTCTTCGGGAAGTGGCGGCTTAAGGGCTCCTGGCCGAATGGCAGTATTTGACGACTTGGGAGTGAGAATGGTTTGTTCTGCATTGTGTGGTGTTGCAGACTGAACATAAGTTGATTCAATTGAGATACTGTATGTCAACAATTGATATATAAAAAATACCCCATATTTAAAAAGTGAAAACAAGTAGATTTGAAAATGAAGAATTCAACACTGTCGTTACGATCAGTAGGCTGTAATTCCCTCAACTCATTGCTAATGAAAATATGATAATATTTACTTATGTATTTCTGGCCGTTTGTTGACTGATGCTGAAAGTAGAATTCCCAGTTTGGAGAGGAAAGGTGAACAAAAGGAGATAAGGTGTGGATTGTACAGAGAGGGGTGATTGAATTCTTAAAAGTTACAGGGTTGTTTAATAGAATTTAGTTTTAGTTTTTGTTTGTTTTTTCCTTTTATTTAATTTCTTTCATAGACTGATGTAGGAAAATGTGATCCTGTATTGCATACTCCGGTACAGTAGGTGGCGGTATGCTCCTTAACAATTGGATTGCAATCTGCCAAAAAATGCAAAGAAGAAGAAGAGAGGAAAGGTGTGTGGGCAGGTGTGGAGCTTACACACACAGGGACAGTGAATCTCACAGGAAGGACCATCTCACATGAAGGACAGTGAATCTCTCACACAGAGAACAGTGACACACTCAGATCAGAGGAGTGAGAAACTAGGTGGATACTTTCTACACCATTGATGTTTTAGTCCTGCCTTTAGGTGGGACGCAACTGAGCGTGTCTCACACCTCAACACCACAGAGCTGGACAAGAGAGGGTTCCAGCTACAGCCGGCCTGGTGAAGCAGCTGACTTCAGATGGTGCCAGACAGCCTGCGCCAGGGGAAAGGTCATTCAGCTAGTTCAACACTCAAAAGTCTTTGTTAATTCATGTTACAAATGGTCAATGGTAATATTATACCTCTAGACACGAGTTTATTTGAGAAGTAGTTGGATATCGACATTCGTCACACTGTCAATAGAAGCATATTTGGCAGCTTGGAGTCTTCATGAATATGTCTATATTAACTTGGGTCTGGATTTGGGGATTTTCTCACATTCTCACACAATTTTTCAATGGGATTCAAGTCTTGGCTGGGACACTCGAGGACTTTCACAATCTTGTTCTGAAGCCACCATCCCCCATGTATCTGTTGTTTATTCTGTTGTTGTCTTGTTGGAATATGACCCCATAAGGCCTTTGACATTCTGAAACAGCTTCTCCAGCCAGTCATTTCCCTGTAATTTGTCTCCATTATATTTGTCACTTCTGTTCTTACAAAGTCTCCCAGTCCCTCCTGCTGAAGCCTTACCCTCAGGCTCTTCCTATGTTCCTCTCAGGACTTCTCAGAGCCCTTTCATGGACCATGCAATTTCCATTAGACAATCTGTGTTGGGCATTAAACTCACCTTATTTCTGCACTTTGAAGTCACAGGTAGGGTCGGGTGGGGCAAACTAATTATATCGGAAGCCTTGTTGCGGGGGAAAAGTGAGCGGTGGTTCTTTTTTTAAAGACAAAGTTTGACGAGAATCACCGAGTTGCCTGGAAACAGAGTCCAGACGCACGCACACACACACATTTTGTCTTCTACATACATTCTGCAATGCATTTAGACAGACCACCACCGTTCACTTTTCCCTGCAACTAGGCTTCCGATATAATTAGTTTGCCCCACCCGACCCTACCTGTGACTTCAAAGTGCAGAAATAAGGTGAGTTTAACACATTCACTGCCAACAACGTGTAAACACGTTTTCAGAATCCAGCTGTTGACTGCCAACAACGTGTAAACACGTCCTTGGCATCGATTTTTTTTTTTTAACGGGGGGTTGTGCATCTAACCCTTTTACATATCTTATATAAGTATTGGACGTGTACAACGTGTACAACCCATTCCACCGACCCACTAAGTGGCGACAAGGAAGTAGGAAGGCAAGTAAAAAGCAGTGTGATCCATTTCCATTCTCATGAAAATGGATTGGCGGAGGCGCTTTCGTTTTCGCGTTGATTGCTGGCGGTGCGGGATTGCAAACTTGCATCGTGGATTGCGGATGGAGCACACTTTGAGGCACGCAGCGTAAATATGACCAGAGTCGCAGGGGCTTCATCGGAGCTCTCGGCCAGGGCTCCGGGAGGCGGGCGAGTCCAGCCGGGCTTCCTCGGGGAGCGGCCACGCAGACAGGCACAGCCAGGCACAGCGGCAGCGGGGCAGTGAGGCTGGTGACAAGCAGCAGGCCATTTTGCCTTGCAAAATAGCACCAAATTGGAAACAGCCATAAAAGGCTTTTAGAATGGGATTTTCAACCCATTCTTTTTTGTTTCTTTTTCGCTCTAATTTAGAGTAATTTAATTTCTATTCAGAAATTTATTTGAGAGGTCGAGAGTATGAGAAAGTGAATTTGCACAGGTAGGAAAGTGCTTGTTACACGGCGCTGCAGCCAAGAAGAACGCCCACGGAGGGAGGAGTTGAAGCAACTCTCCCTCTCGCTCTCTCCCTCTCTCTCTCTCTCTCTCTCGCTCTCTCTCTCTCTCTCCCTCCCTCCCTCTCTCTCTCTCTCTCTCTCTCTCCCCCTCTCCCCCTCTCACTAGGATTAAACCTAGTGCGTCTCCCTCCCGAGAGGGAGGGAGAGAGAGAGAGAGGGAGGGCGAGAGGGAGGGAGAGAGAGAGAGAGAGAGAGAGAGAGGGAGGGAGAGTGAGAGGGAGGGAGAGAGAGAGAGAGAGCGAGAGGGGGAGGGAGAGAGAGAGAGAGAGAGCCAAAAATGAATGGTTAAAGTGACTGTTCTATCCAATTTCACAAAAAGCCGTTTATCTCTGAATATTTTTTCTGACGCTAAAACCATGCTGTATTCAACTGCTAATGCTTACATAACTACTAACTCTACAAACTAACTCTTTTAGACAGAGAAAGTACACATTCTATTAGTACTTTTGAGATATTGTATGTTCACAAAGTCCAAGCTGAAACGAATCCTCGGCTCTTGTAAAATGAGCCAGAATCCTCAAAAAACGGCTTGGCAGAAGCTACCTACAGCAAAAAAAAACGGCTGGCAGTCAATGTGTTAATGTCCAAAACAAATCGCGTGGTCCATGAGAGGGCTCTTACTACCGTGAAGTCCTGAGATGAACATAGAAAGAGCCTGAGGGTAAGCTGAACCCCACCGACTGATGTCGCGCAGATGACCTGTGTGTGTAGTCCACGTCATCAGCGTGCTAGCACTATTTGTACAGTTACACTAGCTTCCGGCTCCAAAAAGCTGTGCTTTGTGAAAGTGGAGAACTTTATTGAGACGTTTATGAGACTAAGCCCCAAGGTCACTCAGTTTGAGCCACCGAGGACACAGTGTGGACAAAGTGGTTTCCTCAGAGGACACAGTGTGGAAAAAGTGGTCTCCTCAGCACCGAGGACACAGTGTGGACAAAGTGGTCTCCTCAGCACGAGGACACAGTGTGGACAAAGTGGTCTCCTCAGCACCGAGGACACAGTGTGGACAAAGTGGTCTCCTCAGCACCGAGGACACAGTGTGGACAAAGTGGTCTCCTCAGCACCGAGGACACAGTGTGGACAAAGTGGTCTCCTTAGCACCGAGGACACAGTGTGGACAAAGTGGTCTCCTCAGCACCGAGGACACAGTGTGGACAAAGTGGTCTCCTCAGCACCGAGCACACAGTGTGGACAAAGTGGTCTCCTTAGCACCGAGGACACAGTGTGGACAAAGTGGTCTCCTCAGCACCGAGGACACAGTGTGGACAAAGTGGTCTCCTCAGCACCGAGGACACAGTGTGGACAAAGTGGTCTCCTCAGCACCGAGGACACAGTGTGGACAAAGTGGTCTCCTCAGCACCGAGGACACAGTGTGGACAAAGTGGTCTCCTCCGAGGACACAGTGTTGACAAAGTGGTCTCCTCAGCACCGAGGACACAGTGTGGACAAAGTGGTCTCCTCAGCACCGAGGACACAGTGTGGACAAAGTGGTCTCCTCAGCACCGAGGACACAGTGTGGACAAAGTGGTCTCCTCCGAGGACACAGTGTGGACAAAGTGGTCTCCTCAGCACCGAGCACACAGTGTGGACAAAGTGGTCTCCTCAGCACCGAGGACACAGTGTGGACAAAGTGGTCTCCTCCGAGGACACAGTGTGGACAAAGTGGTCTCCTCAGCACCGAGGACACAGTGTGGACAAAGTGGTCTCCTCAGCGAAGGGCTTGTATTTCCTGTTTACAGTAGGTTCAAGTGTAACAGGGCAGTTGAGTCCCCCTCGTTACCGTGGTAACCGCTCTACACAATCTGTAGAGGCTCAGCAGGGATCCTTATTATTACTTTTGAAACCTCTGTAAAACTCAACTCCCCCTTGCAATAGAGTGCCTAATGTTGTCTTTGTCTTTATTTAAGATCCCCATTAGCTACAGCAGAGCTGCAGCTATTCTTCCTGGGGTCAAACAACTTGCATAGTTTCAAGATATCACATACAAAATGTACATTCGGTACAATTTCGGATATTACATACTTACATACATAGGCCTACATACATACTGTACCTTTCAAGATATTGCATACATCAGAAATACCTACATACCATTACAGATGTGTAGAATAAAACTACATCACATATTATGTATACCTATATATATATATATATATATATATATATATATATATATATATATATATACCATTACCATCTTAAAGGGATACACCACTTTTTTTAAAGTTGAGCTCATTTGCCACATCCCCCCCCCCCCCCCCCCCCCCCACATAGCCAAGATACCCCCTGCCTTTACCGGCATTGTCCAAGCAGTATACAGTGAGCTACAGTCGTGAAGTTAGTAATTATCACCATAGAATGGAGGCCGATGGAACCGCTGTTAAAAATCCACTAAAACACACATCTCACGATGCTGAAATACATGTTGTGCTTCGGGGACTCAGTCACCACACGATGAAATATGAATCCAAAATGCACATAGCTGTGTTTTTGGAAGGTAAATAGACAGCCGGCATGCTCCACATCTCCATCCCGGTTCGTTCTCTCCCCTCGGCCGCCCGGCTGTTCGGCTGCCTCAGCCTCTCGTCTTGCCCGCTCTGCTTCTCAAGCCTGTAGTTCTTCCTCAGTATATTCTGGTTAAAATGAACTCTCGTCTCTTGCCTTCAGTACTCTTTGGCTTGGGTTAGCAAAGAGTGGTGCAGCAGTGTGTGGTGCCCTACACTGCCAAATGGTCCGCGTAGAACAAGAAATGTCCACGCAGCAAAGCCTTCAGGGATAGAAGTAATGGCTTTGTACTCGTGTCATTGATGGACAATATATTTGAGGCAAAGTTTTGTGGGGAAAAAGATGGTGGAAAAGTCTGTTCTGTAAATGCATATTGAGAAGATTTGAACGATGACACTGATCCTGCCATTCTAAGCTCCTTAGATAAAGTGTTCCAATGCCTGAAGGCATGGATGGCAAAAGACTTTGGTCTTTACCCTTGACTTGAGAACATCCAGGAGGGTCCAGTCCTGTTTGAGGATAGCAGGCTCCACGCTGGCTCATAACCATTAAGACATCTTCAGTTTCGCTACCAGACAGACGTGCACCTAAAACTAACAGGCCGTCAGTGTAAAAAGGAAGGTAAAATAAGGGTAATATGATCTCATGGCATGCATTTAGTCTTGGTATTTACAGTATCAATGACCTAGCTGCAAGATTCTACACAATTTATACTAGAACTATCGTACGCTTCTGGCGCACATTTCTAGCTTGTCGCGCATGAGCAGTTGAGCATTCTGAGCACTCTCGCAGCGCTCTGCATCGCACAGTTGAGCAATTGTGCCCATCCTCCTTATTATAGTAGTGATTTATATGATTTATTATGGATCTTCCTGCCTCAGTAAAAACGTCTCTTTCACCAGCTCCTACTGAATGCCAGGGGTTTAACACGCACCAAACAACGATACTACCTCACTCAGCTTGTCAATAGACAGAGGAGCAGGACATTAGTGTACAAGGTGAGTCAAGTCAAGTTGATTTATATAGCCATAATTCACAGGCAATTAAGTCTCAAAGGAATTCACAGAAAATAGTCTCAAAACAAGCATGGTAGGAGAGAGAGAAGCGAGAAAGAAAGAAAAACAGAGTAGACAAGAGCAGATTTTAGCAAGGCAAACAATCTATTCTACAGCCTCGAACCTAGCGCCTAACCTACTCTGGCAGCCCTCTGCTTTGACCTTTGACCCTAACAAGCAACACAACAAGGAAATAAACCATCTAACTCAGTGGTTCACAAACTTTTCTCATCAAGGACCTCTAAGGGGGGTAGGGGGGGGTTGGGGCCGGAATTGCAATAAAGATCAAATAAAAGATAAATCAATAAAAAGTGATACTAAGTCCAATCTTCTTTGTAAATGAATCGCACATCTTACTGTGAATGGCAGCTTAGAATATATGAGAGAACCTTTCAAATGCCTTCTTTAAGACTTGCATAATATAGAATATGCAAAAACTAGCTAGTTAAAAGACTTGAGAAACTTCTTCACTAGAGAACTAGTGATGATGATTCTCTAGTGATGGGGGGGGGCTCCATCATTATGTACTGTATCTCAAACAAAATGCCCAAGAGCCTCATTTTGACCAATGTTGATATGAACACAGCTCCAAATATGCACACACACGCACACACACACACACCAACACACGCACGTACACGCACACACACAACCTGTTTTGCATCCACTCTGTGATGATCGTCTCACTTGAGGATGATCCATTCTCAGCACAGTGATTCCCAGATTCAGTCTCAGTGCTGTTTGGGAGCAGACGCCAGCAGACGCAGTCTATAGACGGTTTTAACTTGACAACAAAAAACATTCTAAATTGAACCCCCGCTCACTTCCTGTTGCAGTGTTTGCTATGGACATAAACGGAAAAAAAACATTCAAGTGCAGGACTGACCATTCTGTGAAAACCGTCTATACAGCTGAGCAGCGAAAACAAAAGTAACGATGTGGAGTGAATATTTCTGCAGTTTGCCGAATGCTGAGAAAAAGGAAGTGCTGTGGGGTTGCGCTCTGGTGAAAACCGTCTATAGGAACACTGTATACACAGTCATTAACATGTGTCTCCGTTAACAATGCAATGGTTCCACTCTTTGTCTTCCTTGCCTCCCTACAGTATATCTTTCATCCAACCCTCTGTCTTTCTGTCATGTGGTAACTAAGAACTGAAGACAACACAGCTTCTTGTTGTGATCGCTACGACAACAAGGCTATTAAACTAGTCAGCAGGGAAAAAGTTTCATCAGGTTTGCTCTCTTTGTTATTGACCTGTTTTTAACTCATAGATACCTTATTGGAATTACAGGCGCCAGCAGCAACACTGCGTGCCGTGTGTTTACCCGGGGATTTGTGTCAGAATGCCATTTAGCTAAACACACACAGGCATGGAGAAAACACACGCTTGTCACCGTGAATTGGTAATCGGTTCTCTTTCAATCTGTTTGAGTTCTATGTTTAAGATGCATGTTTACCCTCTACCTGTCTGTATTTGTTAATAATTGATCTGGCTATTGGCCAAAGTATTTTCAAAAGGATTCATTATGAGAACGAAGGCTACCATTGGCTTATAACAGCTAGGCAATGTCCTCTGCCTCATGAAGGTATTGTACATTTTGCAATTTATTGGTAGCCTATGTATAAGTATATACCATACTTTCCCGCCCGCCCATTTTCTCCTCCAATTGAACTTGGCCAATTTCCCCCCTCCTGCCCCAGTTGCTGCTGCTGCACGCCCTCTGCCATCTGAGGAGAGCCGTAGACTAGCACCATGCTTCCTCCGACACATGCGCAGTTGCCAACCGCTTCTTTTCACCTGACAGTGGGGGAGCTTCACCAGCAGGACGTAGCACGTGGGAGGATGCACGCTATTCCCACCAGTTCCCTTCCGCCCCGAACAGGCGCCCCGACCGACCAGAGGAGGCGCTAGTGCAGCGACCAGGACACATACCCTCAATCCCGGCTTCCCACCCGCAGACACCGGCCAATCGTGCCTGTATGGACGCCCGACCAAGCCGGAGGTAACACGGGGGGGGGGGGGGCGCGAACCTGCGACCCTCGTGTTGGTAGACAGGGAATCTACCGCTACACTACCCGGACGACCAGCCAATACCATACTTAAATAAACGCTCTCTCCCCTCCTGTCTCTCACACATGAAAACACTCATTATTTCACCCACACTTTTATCTGAAATCCTTTCCCAGCTGTACCTCTAGAGTATATTCCCCTAATTAATGACTTAATTAAAAACAGTTGTGGGACTATGAAAGGGGTCATATTTGCCCCTATTCAATCAAAGCGATTCCTTTTGGAAGCCTCAGAGAGAACAAGTGATGTTCCGGGCCACCTAAGGTACACACGCTCTAAATGGAGCACGATGTTATGTAAAGTTCACTGGTCACATCTGCTAGCTTTACTCTGGCGCCGGTTGGTGCTCTCAGCCAGAGGTCTCTCGGATGCCTGCCATCCCAAAGAACTGAAGTGTGTTGCACCATGAGGGGCATTGCTTAGAGCAGGGGTGGGCAACTGGCGGGCCACAAAACAAACAAACAAAAAAATTACAGTGCACCTGAACGCAACATGCAAGATACCCGCTGAATAAGTGTTCAAATGTCATCAGATTGCAATCTGATGGCAGAAATGGGTGTCCTCTAAATCCACATAAAGTTGCTGTATCCAGATTGAGAGGACACACTGCATTTACACTTGTGTTCAATGTGTACACAATGCATCCCTGACCACCTCCGGAGGTGGTTTGGCCGATCAGATTGCAATCCTTCTTCAATGCGTTTTGGGGGTGTTTACACCTGTACTTTCAAGTGATAAAACACAATCTGATTGCAATCTGATGACAGAAAACACATGTTAGTGCCAGGTGTAAATGACCTCATAGAAGACGGCAGCATTAAGGTTCAGCTTGAATGCAGTAATCAGCCTAGATAAATGCACCTGCTGCTCCAAACAACAGGGAGGAACCTGCTCAATGTTTTGCCACTCAGTCCCGATTGAGGGGGCGTGTTCCGGTGGGAAAGTGATGTGTGTGCATAGTACCTCTATTGGTTTAAATTACGTTATATGTTATGTTATGTTAAGTTATGTTCATTAATCATTGTTCGTTAAAGGAACACTCCGCCCATTTTCAAGCAGCTTTGTATCATTAGAACATCAGTAGTATATCAGAAAACTGTAAACTGTTTTGAAGTCTGTCATTTAATTTGACAGTTATTGAGTGTTAAAGTGTGGACCAGTGACATCACTGGTCCACACTAACTCAAATTAATAACTCATTAACTCAAATCAACTCTCAATAACTGTCAAACATTCTGTCATTCATCTAGTTTGACAATTATTGAGAGTTGATTTGAGTTAATGAGTTATTCATTTGAGTTAGTGTGGACCAGTGATGTCACTGGTCCACACTTTAACACTCAATAACTGTCAAATTAAATGACAGACTTCAAAACAGTTTACAGTTTTCTGATATACTACTGATGTTCTAATGATACAAAGCTGCTTGAAAATGGGCGGAGTGTTCCTTTAAGTATATTATTAAATTAAGTTTCTGTTTAATCTGCCAAGGACCTTGACAGAGACCTGTCACGATCGCTGCATCTGTAGCAGTTTCTTCACGACAATCGTTTTGTAGACCTTTACCCATGCTGAAAACATGGCAATCGTTGCGAGCACACCGACACGTGCGTTCTGCGTGTCAGTGGCGATGTCACAGGGTTTTACGGAAGGGCAGGATCACTGACTGTCCTCAAAGTCAGATTAAGTGGCGCGTCGTCGCCGAAGAGAATCCAAGATGGTCGGCGTCTCTCTCGGGACGGCTGAGGGGAAAATAAGTTTTCTGCATCTGAAGCAAAGACAAGTCACTTTGTTTTTTATCCGTTCAATGTCGTCGGCCCCTGGCCTCTCATTGGCTAATCAATGAACCCCAGGAGGGCTCATCAGGCACCAAGGAACGTCAGCCAAAAGCCTTTGATCCCGCCGACCTTCATCCAGAGCAGCAGAGTGATCCATGTTTGCATGCTTTTAATGGGCCTCGGTGGGGCTTGTTGACGGTCCTTTGCTTTCCAGAGGGTCAGCTCTATAACTGTACAGCTAGAGCCTTGAAAACCTTTGGCAATTTGCCTCCGACATCTCCCCAAAGACCCGTGCTGCAGTGCAGCATCATCGTCCAACATGGCAGCACACTAAGAGGCTTATTAGTAAGACGCGATGAAGTGATTAGTTGCTAATCGGCACTGTAAAATACTGATTATGTTAAGAGATGGAGCATGGGGGGTTAAATATGCAAAACGTCCAACTCTTAATTCCTTTAAGTGCTGCCAAGACATGTCCGTAACCTTTTCCAGGGAGAGGAAACGATATCAACTGTTTTTAAGAGAAGTGAGACTGCAAAACACGTTTGTTGCGCACACAAACCCTGTGTGTGTGTGTGTGTGTGTGTGTGTGCGCGTGTGTGCGCGTGTGTGTGTGTGTGTGTGTGTGTGTGTGTGTGTGTGTGTGTGTGTGTGTGTGTGCGTGTGCGTGCGTGCGTGTGTAGAGATGTTGTAATGGCATTCTGGCTGGGACTGGGAAACTGATTCGGCTTTCTGAGGCGACCATTTATCTTAATCTGTGGTGACCTAAATCCCAGACATCTCCTGCTCCTCCTCTCAGAGTGAAAGACGGTGCGTCTTTCTCTTTGAAACAGGGTTTCACACTCCGTCCTGCCGTACACCATCCTTCTCTTAACCACAATTGATGACTGTAACCTTTTAATGGTCCGCCATACTCATTCAACGCAGTGTGATGTTCAAGCCCTCTGTGTTATCTTGCGTGAGGTGCATCAGCCTATATGGCTATAATATAGGCTATGAAATGAACATTTAGCAACAACAACAAAAAAATAAAAAAAAATACATAATAATAATAATACATTACTTTGTAGCAAAGCTTACAAAACGTTAAAACAACAATAAACCCAGCGATCAACAACAGAAGCAGCCGACTTTATTTTCTGAGAGGACGTTCATAACAATGGAATGATGATGAATAATGCTCGCCACAGATGTACATGAACCGACTATGAACCTAACGAATAACCATAACCTTATTAATTTGACAACGGTAATAAACACCGACTTCACCATGCTTTTCACTGATTGGAGAGTCATGGGAACCAGGTCCGTAGCCAGGGTTTTAGAAAATGTTGTCCATTTTAAAGTAAAATGCTTCAATCTGGTGCACTTTGAGAGCAAAATTAAGAGGCTAGATCTATAAAGAACTACAGACATCATGTTAGATTAATATCCTCTTTACTGTGCTGTTGCTTTACAATGATACAAAAAATAAATGTCTCCCCATATAATATAATTTATATTCTGCATACAGGTCACATGGCAGAATACTGCTCAATTAAATACAATGGTCCATCTACACAAACATCACTTACAGGGGAGTTACTTACCCATTCACTTCAATAGAACTGTCCACAAAGTCTAGCCCCAATCTAGCCTCAATGCAAAATGTGAACGTTGTGGTGAGTTATGTCTCTTCCTTCTATAGCACACAGATAGGAAGAAAATTGTTGCATTTCTGATCAACTGTCATATATCATGTTATTTATGAGGGCTTTAAAACATCAATGACAGATGAATAGATCTGGGGGCCGGGGCTATTTTTCTAAAAAAAATATTTTTGAAAAGACCGAGGTCATGACCTCGGTGTCCTCAATGGTAGCTACGGGCCTGATGGGAGCCACCATTACGCCGCTTACGATGTAAGCTACGAGGCCGGTCGCTGATTGGCCCGTGTGTTCACTTGACCGGATGGTTTACCAGGCTACCAATCACGCTGAATCTTTCAGGAAGTTTACAGAGGAACTCCTGACCTGACCTAAAGGAGCCGGATATTTTAATTAGGTCATTAGGACCGATTAATGGCCGAATTTGGGTTGGCTGCACAGATTAATGGGCAAGCTTGCGATGTGCAGCCACCTCCACCGGTCACTCTCGATACACTACATGCGCTTTCCACTAGTGTTTTATAAAGTGATTAGCGCTGTCAATCATAGTCTGCAGTATCACAACACTGAGTTTCTCCTCAGTAACCCGATAACAGGACTTTAGCTGAGTAGGTGACGTCACTGCCTCGTGCGTGGATTCAAATCCAGGCTGGGCCTTTCTGAACTCATTAGTTGTGAAGAACAAGCGGTATGTGTTCTGATTTGCAATGAACTTTACACAAGGCACAGGCAAACACAATAGACCCTTTTCACGGGGGCCATTTTGTGTCAAAAAGGCAGAATAAACACAGGTGCAAGCAAAACACTAATGAGGGTTTCCAAATTCCAATCGAAGTTCCAACCCGTTCTCACTCTGAGCATATTGACGCTTTGTCCCGTCCCTTGTGCGTCGCTTGTTACTAACATGGTACCCTTGAGCGACCCATGAAACGACTTGGGCTTTCCGACTAAACTCAATGTAAACCCATGGAAGTAATCTTTGACGCTTATGGCAACTGCTCCCCCATTAGCCTAACTGCTCCCCCATTAGTCAACTGCTCCCCCATTAGGGTCTGGGGGGAGGAGCTAACCTCTCCCAGACCCTACCCCTAAACCTAACCTCTCCCACCCCCCACGCCTAAACCTAACCTCCCCCCAGACCCTAATGGGGGAGCAGTTGACTAATGGGGGAGCAGTTGCCATAAGCGTCAAAGATGACTTCCATGGGTTTACATTGAGTTTAGTCGGAAAGCCCAAGTCGTTTCATGGGTCGCTCAAGGGTACCGTGTTAGTAACAAGCGACGCACGAGGGACGGGACAAAGCGTCAATATGCTACGTGCTCGGAATGAGAACGTGTTGGAAGTTCACATCTCCAGGCTCTATCCACCCTTGTCCACTTGACTCCTCTGTGTTGTCAAGGAGCCTTAATTGAAGGTGATGGCCAGTACTATGTGGGGTTAAAGTGGAACAAGTGCTCTGACCTTTCCTTTGACCTTTGCCAGGCACCTCTCTTTAACATGACAAACATCAGCACAGTAATCACTGCATGGTTTCAAACAAGCATATGACGCTCTAATCTCATTCATAATGAGCGTTCAGTGTTAGTAGGTAGTTTATCCCAAACGTTCAATAATAATAAAAAAAAGCACACTCAGGATTGGGGTGACGGGGGCTTTTAAATGCCTTCATAAAATAAAGAAAGTTGGAAACCCTCGTTAGTGTTTTGCTTGCACCTGTGTTTACCCTGCCTTTTCCACACAAAATGGCCCCCGTGAGAAGGGTCTATAGCTGGTGCTAAGCCTTAAGATTCAAGATTTTTTTTTTTATTGTCACTCCATGGTACAAGTATCACGTGTGAAATTCTTGTGCTGTGGACTCCGTTTACAACATAGTACAAATATAACAGGGCATATGAGTGCAAAAACAACAAGAGACACAACAAGCAATAAGGCAGTATAGTGATAAGACAAGTCAGAGACAGTGGCATATTCACTGCACATAGGTGCACATGTCATGTGCATACTTTAGACGTGCTTAAACATTTTAAATTCGACGTATTTGACATACAGGTGCAAATAGCATATACCTAATTAACACGTTCACTGCCATTGACGAGATATCTCGTCTTACAAAATCCAACGGTTGACTGCCAATGACGAGATATCTCGTCTTAAAAAAAAAAAAAAATTTGACGGTGGGACGTGGATCAACGCCCCCCACGTCTCCTATAAAAATATTGGAGCCACCGAACGTGTACAACCCATTCCACCGACCCACTAAGTGGCGACAGTGCTCTCCAGACTAGAAAAAGCAGAGCCAAAACTGCAGGGGAACGCGCGAGGAAACCATTCTCTCATACTGTAAAATGGATTGGCGAAAACGCTTTCGCTTTCGCGCATTATCGCGCTGGGAGCTGGCGGTGGGGGATTGCAAATTTGCATAATAGATTATGGGTGAAACACACTTTGAAACACGGCAGAAAGCCCACAATCGCACACAGGCAGCTTCATTGCAGCTGAGCTCAAACAAAAACCCAGAAACGAACGAGCCTCATTCTCATACTGTAGGCGAAAACGCTTTCACGCTGGTGCACACGGGCGCACAACGGTGGGGGGTTCCAAAAATAGACTGGGTGGAAAACACACTTTGAAACACGCAGCATAAAGCCTAGAATCGCACAAAGCTTCATCAAAGCTCTCAAACCCAAGAAACGAGTGAGCCCCATCCATCCACACTCGCCGACGAGCGGGCCGCCAGGGAGGGAGGCTGCTCACTGCTCAGACAGGCAGTAGAAACTCGCTTGTGACAAACGCTGCTGAAAGCCACCAGACACGCCCACGGAGGGAGGAGTTTGAAGGAGAGGGCGTTCAGAACTATATTGTTTAGATGTCTGATCTCTCACTGATGCCAAAAATAAATGGTTAAAGTGACTGTTCTGCCTGTTTGATTGAATTTTACAAAACTGCGATTATCTCAGCTTTCAGTCTCAGACGCTGAAACCATGCTGTACTCAACGGCTAATATCTACATAACTACTAACTCTACAAACATTAGGGTTGTCCTACAACCCAGGTTTTACGAGTGAGAACGAGAGCTCTCACTAGTGCCTTAAACGCTGCAACGCAGCCCTATGGAAGACTGTTATTTTGCTCCAAAATTACTTTTCATTAAAACCTGACCACCCACCCGTAGGTGGCGTGGTACCCCCTGGGCCTGACACGGATCCACGTGACTACGTCACGTCCTGCCAGCCCAGGGAATAATCACTCTAATTTCTTCCAGCCCGCTGAGATCCGACGCACCCCGTGACGCATCGACACAGCAAGGCTGGGTAGTGAGAGCTCTCGTTCTCACTCGTAAAACCTGGGTTGTAGGACAACCCTAATGTTTTACTTCGTTTCGAACTCAAGCTCTCACTAGTGCCTCCATTCAACCGACCTTGCTGCCGGGAGCACCCCACAGGGCGACCCGAAAGGCACCGGTGAACCACGGCCATATGGCAACGTTTATGCCTAACCGTCTGACATATTAGAGTGGCAACGATACTACTTTATTGCCACCGACAGCACCGCGTGCGCGAACTGCGCACCGGACACGTCGAGACTGTAGTACCTGACAAAAGTGTGATGAGAGGACCATGAGGCCGCGGCACACATGTCCTCCACCGACACACCGCGCAACAACGCAGAGGATGTCGCAACAACTCGCGTAGAAAGCGCCTTGATACCCTCCTGGGGAACCTTGCCCACGGCAGAGTATGCCAACGCGATCGCCTCCACTATCCAGTGTGATAAGCGATCCTTGGAAAGGGGTCCGCCCTGGGCCCTTTGCCCAAAGCAAACCAACAGCTGATCTGTAATGCGTAAAGAACGCGTCCTGGCCACATAGGCCGAGAGCGCCCTTACGGGGCACAGCATGAGCAAACGTCTCTCCTCACCCGTCTCTAACTGAACGGCGGGGGACAGAATGCTGATAAGTCTATGACCATAGACCTAAAGCTGACATTAATAATCTTAGGTTGGTAAGCCGGGTTAGGTCGCAACGTAACCCTGCGCCCATCATTACCACACAGGCCTGCTGCACCGAGAGGGCAATCAGGTCACCAACTCTCTTTCCTGACGACAAGGCCAGCAGCAGCGCGGTCTTTAAAGACAGAACCCTTAAATCGGCGGAGTCCAAGGGCTCAAACGGATGACCCGTTAGCCCGTCCAGCACCGTAACCAGGTCCGATTTGGGGGAAAAAACGCACCGCGACGGCGGGCACAGTTTACGCACCCCCTTCATGAAGCGCAAGACCAAAGGGTACGCCCCCACGGGGCTCCCTTCGATTCCCCTATGGCAAGCAGAATCGTGGCTACGTACACCTTAAACGACTGCGGGGACTGACCCGCGTCAAGCAGGCTCTGAAGGAAACAGAGAACTGGTCGCACACTGCAGTTCACTGGATCCACGCCCTTACTTGCTGCATAGCGCATCCCACATTATCAGGCAAGCCCTGGGCTAGCAACTGGTCCGGTTCAGGAGCCAGACCGCTAGCTTCCACCTGCCTGGGGAGGGGTGGAACCCCTCCCCCTCCGCCTGGGATAGGAGATCGGCCCGTACCGGCAATGCCCAGGGCGGATCTTGCGCCAGGGAGACCAGGTCCGCAAACCATGTCTGCCTGTGCCAAACAGACTAAAACGAGCCGGAGGCGCTGTTCCCTCACCCTGTCCAACACCTGACGGATCAGGGGGGGTCGGGGGAAACGCATAGAGCCCCTCCCTTGGCCACGCGTGCGCTTTTAGCGCGTCATGACCTAACGGGGGCTGTCCTCCTGGATCGAGAACCACAGTGGGCAGTGTGTCGCGCGCCGCGATGCGAGAGATCGACGCAGGCGCGACCAACCCTGGCCCAAACCTGTTCCATCACCCGAGGGTGGAGGCACCACTCCGTATAACGGGGATTGCCTCGAGACAGCAGGCCGGTCGTAACTCCGCCGTGCCGGCAGATAGACCGCTGACACTGAAAGGAGACGGGGATACACCACAGGTGAATCCCCGCTATGGTTCAGCGCCCCCGACCGCACACCGCCCTGTTTGTTCAGGTGGGCGATCGCTGCCCTATTGTCCGAGCGAATCAGCACATGGTGCCCATGTGTGAGCCGCTGGAAGTGTTACCTCCGCAGGCCGGGGGGACTGCGGAGGCAACGTTCTCTTTCGAGTCTGGCCGCACGCGGACTTGTCCGGCAGTGCGGTCCCCAAGAGAGCTCCCAACCAACAATGGGCCCGCGGCGCCATTGATGGTGGGCTTGTCCTGAGGCAGAGCCCGGCGAATCGCCTTCAGCTCTAGCACGTTTATGTGGCGAAGCTCCTGAGCCTCCCACCGGCCGTTCGCCGAAAAATGCCCGCAAATCGCACCCCCTCCCCAGAGGGAGGCGTTTGTGCAAATCACCATCCTGAGCGGGACAGGGCCCCACCGAGTACCTCTCGAGAGGTAACGGGGGTCCGCCCATATAGCCAGCGCCTGCCAGGCCTGACCTGTCAGAGGATCCCTGCGATGACGGTCCCCGGCCGAGTCCAGGCGAAGCCTGAGAACCATATTTGGACCACGAGAGCATGTGTAGCCTCCCTAGCGGGAGCACATGCAGTGCTGAGGCCATCAGGCCCAACATCACTGTGCACTGATGCACTGACACCGAGGGCACAGACCTAACGTCCTTGGCTTGCTGTCCGAACCGTGCGAGCCTGTCGCTCTGGCGAAAGGCTCGCAGGAAGTATAGCTCGAGCCCCAGGAAGGTCGCCGCCTGCGCTGGGACGAGGCAACTCTTCTGCCAGTTCACCAAAAACCCTAAGGTTTGCCGGTGATTGGTCACCACCTTGGTATGTTCCGCGGCACAGACCCTCGAGTCGGCCGCTAAGAGAACATCGTTGAGATATAGGAAGACGCGGATCCCCCTCGCGCGGAGGGGAGCCACACACCGTGAGGGTTCGCGGGCTCAAAGACATGCCGAATGGCAAGCCACAGAACTCGTAAGCCTTCCCCAGGAAGGAGAACCTCAGGTATTTCCTGTGTCTCCTGACCATGTGGACATGGAAGACCGCTCCTTCCAGATCCCTGGAAGTAAGAAATCCCCCTGTCTCAACTTGAACAGGCGGGGAAGAGAGCATTCGGGATGGGACTTCCTCAGCGTCTTGTTGAGACGCCGAAGGTCCAATTTTGGACGCATGGAGCCGTCCATGGCCTCCTCCTCCACGGCCAGATCGGGGGTCCCGTCGAACGTGGGTGGGCAAACTGTAGCGCGTATCCCCTCTGGAGGGTGCGCCGTAATGGGGACGGGGGAACATAGATGCTCCCAGGCATCGAGCCTGTTGGACAAGATGGTCTCTTGTGACCAACGGAGCGGAACCCGTTCCACCACTCGGATCATACTCTCTCCCTCAATGTCCCCATAGGAGACAGTGAACGGTCATCAAAAGCAGAGAGCATATGAACTGAATCAAGTCTCTCTGCCCGCTTCGCGCTCAGAAAAGAGTATCACCGTCTCATCATCGTGGATAGCGAGACTGAACATTTTAGAAACACATTTCTCAAGTTAGAAACTATAGAAATGATCCCTGAAATATAGTAATGAGCATATTGCTGGGCACCGGGACCTTTCGATCCGGTGCCCTGATGGGGGGGCGGGACGTGGGAGGCTACGCCCCCCCGCCGCATGGACAGTTCCGTAGAAGCTGTGCATGCTGGGGGAGAACTTCTTACGCAAGCTCCGCCTACTGACGCGCTGTTGTATCGAAGTAACCCCCCCCCCCCCTGCCGTGCGCCTTTCGCAGGCTGGGGGGACTGCGGAGGTAACGTTCTCTCTCGAGACGCACGTGGACTTGTCCGACAGTGCGGCCCCCCAGGTGAGCTCCCGACCAGCAATGAGCCGTTGGTGCCATTGATGGTGGGCTGTCCTAGGAGCCTCTAGCCGAGGCCAGGCCGTAGCCATGGACCAAGGCGAGCCTTGATGCTGGGTATGAGACCCTGGGCGAGCTCCCGACCGAACTCGGGCCTTGGGCACCGAGGACGGTGGGTCTAAAGCTACAAGCCGCAGGCTGGAACTAAGCCCAGCCTTGGTGAGCCAACCGGTGGGCTTGACCTGGGCGCTGCCAACCGAGGCCAGGCCGTGGCCATGGACCAAGGTGCGCTGTGCCCCCAGCCAGGCTCCCTGCACTTGCAGGGGGCGCCCCAACAAGGGAGTGTGACCCATGGAGAGCTCCCAACCACCCCGGGCCTTGGGCACCAAGGGCGGTGGGCTTGTCCTTAGAGCTACAAGCCAAAGGCTGGCACTGAGCCCAGACCTTGGCGAGCTGTAAGCCCTGCTGGACGCGTAGCGCCAGCAAGGAGCAGTATGTCTATTGTAGCGGAGGTATCTCGCGCCCAATGTACTTGGCACACAGGTACTAACTGCACGGGTGCACGCCAGCTATCTGCAAAATGCTATCGTTCTGTGCTAAACAGTACTAAATATTGCTATCTGCACCTATGCAAGGCAAGCTAGCTTTAACACTTCTTTGAGAGCGGACCTTGGTCAGCTCTAAAGAGCTTAGCTGCGGACAAAACCGAAGGTTCAAGGCGCCTGTGCAGCGTGCTCGTGCCCAAGGCCGAACACGCACTTAACGTGCCGATTCATACTCGGCCAAGTAGTTTTACACACGGCCCATCCCCTCCCTGACCTTCCCTGCTCAGTAACAAGAGGAAGCAGGAAGCTAACCACTAATAGCAAGCTCCCGCAGGGCGCACCCTATTAGCGGGAGTAATGCTTAAGCAAGCTAGCAAGAAGCACAGGCTAGACAGTAAGCAACCCGGAGGCTAGCGAACGTGCGCGTGCAATGGTAACGTAAGCGGCAATAGCCCATCCCGAAGGGGGGGCACCAATACCCACAACCTGTTAACCCGAGAGAACAGACGTGGAAGCCACTAGCTAAGCTAGCATAAGCACTGAGAGACAAGCGTGCGCTAACACAAGCCTGCGCACAGGCCAGTGCAGCGCTAATTGTACGAGGCAAGCAACACTTAGCAGACAAGCAAGCTGGCTAAAGGCCCAATTATACTCAACGTTAAAGACGGAGACGGACAGGTCTGTCCGTACTCTGCGTTCATTTCGTCCGTTTTCTGTCCGTCATCTGAAAGCTTACAGATACGCATGAAACGGAGGAAATCACACACACACTCATGCATTTGACTCTCTACTGTGGTGGATGTATTACTTAACATGATACCAACGTGAAGACGCATGGAAGCATGTGGACAGTGACGATTACACCGTTTGAAACGGACGCCCTTAGTTATGATGAAAATGGAGTATAATTGGGCCTTAAGATGGCGTAAGTACTGAGAGAAGCGGCCCACACAAGGTGCGGGGCTCGAGCTCACCTAGCTAGCGAATCGCCCAGCTAAAATCCCAGACGCCAGTAAAGCTACACTACATTTATGTAGGTCACAGCAACGTGCTCCTGCCTTGCATGCACACATCAAATTAATTGTGCTGGTCGTAACCGGCCAGCGTAGCCTCACAGCTAATACAGCACCTAGCTGTTTACAAGGTAGTCCAGGCTAGCTGCACTGAGCAAACTAGCTAACTATCTAACGCGCGCGCTTTAAAGCCGGCGCCTAAAGTACCTAGCACACGAAAACTACCCGCACGGGTGCCAAGGTAGCTATCTGCAACAACTGGGCTACTTAGCCTCTTTGTTCCTGTGCTACGTGGTACAAGCTATTTGCACGTATGCAAAGCTTAACAGTTTGAGCGCGGACCTAAATCGGCCCTCAAACGAAAACGCTGCCCCAGCCAGGGAAGCGAAGCAAAGCTACACAGCGGCAGCAATAACCACTATACGGCGATAGCAGTAGAGCTACACGGCGGCAGCTACAGTAACAACAGTTAACTAAGGAAGATACTCTTAGCTTTAGATGACTTGTTCCGACGCCGCAGGGTGAAGGGTACAGGGTCGGTCTCCGAAGCCTGCTTTATCCCGTCCACGCGACCCTCTTGAGGTGGGCAAATGAGCCGGAACGAGCCTAGTATCTAAGCTATGTAAAAAAGAGCTCACTCCTAGATAACCGTGGAGCTTTCAGAAAACACGTCTTATCAGCGGCTGGAAGAAAGCGTGAGTGATTATTCCCTGGGCTGGCAGGACGTGACGTAGTCACGTGGATCCGTGTCAGGCCCAGGGGGTACCACGCCACCTACGGGTGGGTGGTCAGGTTTTAATGAAAAGTAATTTTGGAGCAAAATAACAGTCTTCCATAGGGCTGCGTTGCAGCGTTTAAGGCACTAGTGAGAGCTTGAGTTCGAAACGAAGTAAAACTAACTATTTTAGACAGAGAAAGCACACATTCTATTAGTACTTTTGTGAACTTTGTGTTCACAAAGTCCAAGCAGAAAATAATCCTCGGCTCTTGTAAAATGAGCCAGAATCCTCAAAAAAACCCTCTGGCAGAAGCTACCTACAGTAAAAAAAAACGGCTGGCAGTGAATGTGTTAAACATACAATTAAACATTAGACATACATAATGGTAGCAGCTACAGTACGGTACAGTACGGCTACTACACTATTTGTGTATGTTAAGGAGTCTCGTGGCCTGCGGAAAGAAACTGTTCCTCAAGCGATTTGTGCGTGCTTTTGGAACCCTGTATCTCCTCCCTGAGGGTAACGGGGAGAACAGGCTGTTGTGGGGATGGTTTGTGTCTTTGATGATCTTCAGGGACCTCCTGAGGCACCGCTGTTTATACAGTTCATGCAGTTCTGGCAACTCACATCCTGTTACGTGCTGGGCCGCGCGTCTCACTCTCCGTAGCGCCCTGCGGTCCATGGTGGTACAGTTCCCGTACCAGGTGGTGAAGCAGCCAGTCAGCAGGCTTTCAATGGTGCCTCTGTAGAAGTCCCTCAGGCGCCTGAGTCCGTGTAGTCGCTGTTGGGCCTTTTTGACAACCGTGGCGGTGTGACCGGCCCACGTCAGGTCCTGGTGGATGTTGACTCCCAGGTATTTGAAGCTGTCCACCCTTTCCACCACTGTGCCGTTGATGGTGATTGGGAGGTGTGCGCTTAACTCATAGTTTGTCTGATTGTGCTTGGAGGACCCCGCAATTGATACATTATGTATTATCGTTATTATTTGTAGGCGACCCAAGGGGAGAAGGGATGGAGCTCTATATTCACCTCATGTAGCCCCGCCCACTTGACCCACTGTATTACAACTTCCTGTTCAAAACGTTGGCTGTTTTTCGGCTGTTTCACCTGCTCAAACTAGTCTGACTCACCTGGTCAAACCCAGTTTGACTCACATTTTGAGTCGGACTAGGTTTATGAGTCACAGGAAGTGTCAATACAATCGGAACTTCTGATTGTATTGACACTTCCTGTTACTCTCTCAAGCCAGACGGTCTCTTCTACATAATCTCATTGCCTGAAACGGAACCATATCGCCCCCACTAGCTGGGTGTGTGGGAGTTAAATGAAAGCAAGCAGACGAAATGGAGAAATGGACTGTAGATGTTTTTGATTCACTTTTACACTTACCCCTGTGCATTGAAAATTTTATGAAATGTGAATTTATATTAGTTTATTGGTTGTTAATAATATTGTTTATCATTTCTCAAATAGTCCTTAACACCATGTAGACAATAGCTACTGTAATGTCAGTGGAGGTGTTATTTGCACACATTTCCACCATTGGACTTGGATTGCATTAGAGCCAGGTTTGAGCGGCAGACGTATCCAGCATCCCTATGAATGTAAGTGCAAATCTATATTGTGGAAGCTAGCACGTTGAGCACAAGTAAGACACGGTTTGGATGGATTTCCAACATGTTTTCAGCACTAAAGCATGAGCGTGACACAAAGGATGGTGAAACCTCACACTGTCACATCTCCAGCCAGATTCACGGGGAGTGGAGCCCAGAAATCCTTTGATTCTCATCCGAGACAAATGTGAGGAAAGGTTTTGGGAGAGGGAGAGAGAAAACGACAGCAGAGGTAGCCTAATTATATTATAAGGGACGGGGAGATAACGTGGTTGTGCTATAGTAAGGAGGTGGTCACAACCTGGAATTTCATGTAGGCCTATTACATTTTGGGAAGATTGACCACTAAAGAGTGCAAAATGTGGAAGCCCACATTTATATAATATATACAAGTGAGATACAACATCACTGACCACTGCGCGTCGCGGCCTCGCCTGCTCTGTGGCATCACTGATGACATCATCACGGATGACATCACTGATGGCAATTAGGGCAATTGCCGAATTAAAAAATCCGGCTCCGTCAGGTCACCCGCCAAGCCCAGGGGCGGAAGCCATCGTCTCCGACTGTATACTCCCATCACTTATATAGCCTCAGACTGATGACATCATAATTGATGACATCATCACTGATCACATCATCACTGATCACATTGTCACTGAACTATAGCCTCAGCCTTAGGTCAATCAGCCTTAGGCCACCCACACACACACACACACACACACACACACACACACACACACACACACACACACACACAGAGAGACACTTCTTGTTCTTATGATAATATATATATATATATATATATCATGCCTACACTCATGATCCTGAGTGAGGAATGCATTGATATTGGTGGCAATTTAGCGATCAGTGTTGATGACAGGAAAATGTAATGGGGACAACCTGCACTTGAGGCAGGAGAGGACGGAATGAACAATCTGTGTTCAGGAACCAGGCAGGGGCAACATGTTTATTGAGTCATAAGAGTTATTTGTACAAAACCTACTGTAAGTGGGGACAGTGGGCAATGCATGTATTCCAATACATCATGCTGTACAAGACAGGTCCAAGATTTACAATAATGAACCCAAATGTTCCATGCAATTCTCCAAGGGTAAAGAGGAGGCGTCCGGTGCACTCTCTGAGATTAATGCCAAGTTTACAGGTGACCTTCTCTGCCGAGCGAGAGGACACTCCCTCGTGAGAGTGGGCCAAATTTAAAAAAAATCCCTCTGTTTAACCCCGGCTTGTGAAACTAATATCGCCTCATTTTAAATCTGTTCAGCTGTATGGAGGGGCCGTGTGACAAAACGCTGCCGACATGTCGCAAAGACATGTTAGGGGACATTCAGATTTGTTTTTGGAGCTGCCAGCGTCTTTCTGCAATTCATTCTCTATGTAAGGACGCGCTAGACGTGCTCCTCTTTTAGTGAACGCACCTGGCGTTTAGCGCTGGTGGCGTCTGTTGTTTTTGGAGGAGCGCTGTGGGCGTTTTTAAGCTGAAAAAAGTTGAACATTAGAGGAAAAGCGCCCTGCTTGTCTTTTCCTCCCCTCCTACCTTTTCTCCTCCCGAGGGATCCTCAACCTCCGCTGCTGCCAGAATTGCCAATAATCTGGCTTTCATGTTGACAGTGAACAACATCAAACAGACAAAACCAGCTGGCTACCGTCCGTGTGGTCGTTGTGTTCTGATCCGTACTGCACGCGACTACAGGGGAAAACAAACGGAGCACAAAAAAACCGCTCCGTGTGCTGTGTTTTGTGCACAATGGAAGCGCTCAACATGATTTTCATAGCGTTCTGACTGAAAAAAAACGCTTTTGATGTGAATGTCCCCTCATGCGACGTCTCAACGTCTTGTCTTTTTTGCCATTACCACTATAGGACTTGCGTAATTTTATTAAAGGACTATTCCGTTTTTTTACAACCTGGACCTTATTTCCAGCTCTATTTATTCTTTACACTGTAACTCACCCTGAACAGAATTGTTTGAAAATAATTCACTATAAAGCTAGAACACGCCACGATACGGCCTGGAACAGCTACGTCCTGTAAATAGCTGATCTTCTGCACCGGCTTATATGCTTATTATGATACTGGCATAAATGCTTATTATGATACTGGCATAAATGTGAGCAGCATCAGTTGAGAGTTCAGCTGCAGTGGATCTAGCCGCCATGACAGTCCACGGTAAACACTGCTGGACAAACACTCTTCTCACTGGAGTCAGCTTCCATAGCTCCTGCAGGCAATGGGAGACACAAAGAACTCCGCTTTAGGTGATCGTGATTAAAACATTTTCATAAATGTTGCGTTCTCCTTTAGGCTCACTAACAGCCCGCTCCTGTGCCAAGAAATATTCATATTCATCAATCTTTTCTTTTTCCACGAGAAAGAGAAAAAAGGTTTTCTCGTATCATGTAAACTCCGATCCCATTTGACATCAGCCTGTAACCTTATGTAGATACGTTCTTTTCCAGATAGAATGATTCGGTGACATGGCTGCCGGGGGAAATGCATGCCTCTTCTTACATTTGCATAGTGAATAAAATGCACATTCAAGTCAGTGAAACACACTTCCTGTAAGCACATTAACTCATTCCCCACCACAGTTCCAAATAAAAAAAGTCACCGGCCACCGCCAGCCGGGTTTGTGAGCATTATCTTTAGTTATTATCAACACATGAACTCTCATCTTCTCCGTGAGAAGCTGCTGCTTCCTGGTACTCGATGTGTGGAGGTGTGGTGCTTCCTGGTGCTCGATGTGTGGAGGTGTGGTGCTTCCTGGTGCTCGATGTGTGGAGGTCTGCTGCTTCCTGGTGCTCGATGTGTGGAGGCCTGGTGCTTCCTGGTGCTCGATGTGTGGAGCTCTGGTGCTTCCTGGTGCTCGATGTGTGGAGGTCTGGTGCTTCCTGGTGCTCGATGTGTGGAGGTCTGGTGCTTCCTGGTGCTCGATGTGTGGAGGTCTGCTGCTTCCTGGTGCTCGATGTGTGGAGGCCTGGTGCTTCCTGGTGCTCGATGTGTGGAGGTCTGGTGCTTCCTGGTGCTCGATGTGTGGAGGCCTGGTGCTTCCTGGTGCTCGATGTGTGGAGGTCTGGTGCTTCCTGGTGCTCGATGTGTGGAGGTCTGGTGCTTCCTGGTGCTCGATGTGTGGAGCTCTGGTGCTTCCTGGTGCTCGATGTGTGGAGGTCTGGTGCTTCCTGGTGCTCGATGTGTGGAGGTCTGGTGCTTCCTGGTGCTCGATGTGTGGAGGCCTGGTGCTTCCTGGTGCTCGATGTGTGGAGCTCTGGTGCTTCCTGGTGCTCGATGTGTGGAGGTGTGGGAGCATATTTGACGGCTGAAATGTGAAACTATATGAGGGTTTACAAAGCGGATGACTGATCTAACTGACACGAGCTGCAAATTGGTGTGCGTTTACCAGTTTATTGCGAAAGAAATCCTTCCGTGTTGAGTGACTGTCACGAGCCCGTGTGACAAGGCGTCCAGCCCAGGGAAAACAACTCCTTGTA
Organism: Poromitra crassiceps; assembly: GCF_964638095.1. Lineage (NCBI taxonomy): Eukaryota > Metazoa > Chordata > Actinopteri > Beryciformes > Melamphaidae > Poromitra > Poromitra crassiceps. Next base: position 955,082 of record NC_139651.1, on the reverse strand, counting down.
CCGCGCTTTGAGGCACCGAGGTGGATGTGTTTTGAGCTTCCTCCATGAAGGGAGATCGATGCTGAGTACGCACGCTGACTGGTTTTGTGGGGCGGGGTGGGGGACTCTGGCCAGGGCCGTAGCCAGGGATTTTGGGCCCCATGAAAGGATATCACATCGGGCCCACGGAAAATTTTGGCCATTTGGGGCCCCTGTCAGTCAAGGGCCCTTGGAATCATCCACACTCCCCCCCCCCCCCCCCTGGCTACGGCCCTGACTCTGGCTTGCAGAGGATTAGACGAGTACGGTAATCACTTCAAAGGTGGCCAAGAGCGCCATCTATCGTACGGCAGCGAAAAGACCCATTGACGCAGATTTGCGTCAATGGCGGCGAAGCGTTGATTCTGAAATAACGCGATGTTGCGTCTATGGCGGAGGATGAGTTAGCACTAAGTGAATAGTGCGTGAGACAGACACACAGACAGAGACAAATGTATGATTTGACTGGGAAGGCTTTTAGTAGGCTACTCACCATTGTACAGTCGGTGTATGTGTAGGAGTGACATTATCGACTTGCTTAATCCATCCTTGAGGTGTACAATATAACAAAAGGCTGTTTGGAGGTGTGACCTTCTCAGAATGCTAGAGGACAGTCCAAGATTTATGTCACTGCCGAGAGCTTCTGTTGGGAGCCCTGACAGACGGATAATCCTGTGGTTTAAACTTGGCAAATATTGATCGCGCGGCCCTCAGTGGCAACAAGCCTCAAGACCTGAGACTGAGGGAAATAGATTACTCTGTGCAGAGTCACAAGAAGAAGACCGATGAGGAAGAGCAAAATATACTATCTTCACCATCTGACTAGATCATGCATTGAGAAGCAACATAGACGTCCAATTCTCACCTGTCCCACTTTAAGCTATCGCACGCTCTCCTTTCAGTGAAGGATTATTGCCTTGTTTTCTTCTTCTTAGCATTCGTGCTTTAAATTGCTTCTCTCCTCAGCGATCACAACAAGCATTCCCCTGCTTCTCTCCACATTCACCTTGATAACATTGCCACATAAAACAATTAGCTTTATAGGGACTCACTAAACTGTCCTCTCCCCCAAACAACGACCCCATAGGTCAGTTATGGCGCATTCCTTTATCGCAAAAGAACTGGGATGTGGAGGCTAAATGACGTCACATCCGTTTTGTTAGCGTTCCATTTGCAGAAAACTGGAGCTGGGAATTTCACTGTTCACTGGTCAGATCCACTCGCTAGCCAGGCTAGCCATTGTTAGCAATAACAGTTGATAACAAGGCATTTCGCTGCATTTTGCGCATACAAACACTGCAGCCTCATGTCCACACAGATAGAAGTTAGGCAGTGCTGTGTGTACAGCTGATTTAATGAGACACAAACAAGACAGAAGTGCTAAACAACATTACTACGATTATAACTACTGTTGTTGCGCGGCGCAGCCATCTTGGATTTTTGAGGTCGGGGGCTGCTGAGGCTCCTACGAGTTTGGAATGGGAAATACCAGCTCTGGTGACGTCACCGTCCCAGCTCATGACCTTTGAACCGTAAGATTACCAGTTCCCAGTTATAAAGGAATGCACGATTATACAAGCATCTTATTACGACCCGTTATGTTTTAAGTTAAGTGACCTCTAGTGGTCATGTAAATAACAACAATCTCCTACGTTTGTCATGTGACACTTTCTCTCCGCAGCGGACATTCCTTCCATTCTCAGTGGAAAATGTAATATGTTCAGTTAGTTTGGGCATTAAAATGTGTTTGATAACATTTATTCACCTTATGCAGCCCCGCCCACTTGACCCATTGTGTCACGACTTCCTGTTCAAAACGCCGGCTGTTTTACCTGCTCAAACTAGTCTGACTCACCTGGTCAAACCTAGTTTGACTCACATTATGAGTCAGACCATACGCAGAACTATTGTAGAACCCGATAAGTAGAGCATAATGGTGCCTCAGTTATAGGACTCAGTTCTGTGTGTTCGATTTGAGATGATAATGTGGATGTATTTTTTTTACATACCTGTACACATCTTGCCTATAGTGCAGCTTTTAAAACAGACACAGCAGATTGGCATAGCTATGTAGTATCCATTGAAGGTGGGAAAATGGCCAAAAGATGCATTGTCTAATAGAGACACTGCGGAGTGCGTCATCATTCAGAAACCACGCCCAAAACGGGGGAAAACAGAAACCCCCCCCTCCAATCCTGGCGTTCTCCTATGTCGCGTGCATGGTTGCGTGTTGCACACAAAGATCGTATATACGGAAGATGAACACTCCAACTTACTCCACTGACAGCTAGATCCACATTTTTCTTGTCGCCAATTCTCGATGGCTTCCTTGTTTTGCTCGGGAGTAAAAAAAAAAACTTTAATTTTTTACATTTGTTGTCTGTGCAGCCCCACCACACAACAGCTTTTAGCTATGTTTAATTCAAGGAAAATGACGCTGGTGTATGGAAATGAACGGAGAGCTTTCCCCGTGATGGGCGTGGCCTATTTCATGCAGTGTCTCACTGTCTCTATAAATGATATTGTTTATTGCGCTGTCCCTTTGCACTGAATGTGAAGGCTGCTTGCCTCATCCTGACAGTGCTCCTCCCCCAAAGCCAGCGCTGTCCAGCTCTGTGCCGTGGAGAGAGTGCAGGTTTGAATTCCAACAAGACGTTAACACCAGCTGATTTCCCCAAGTCATTCCTCCCTGTCTGGCTGGAGGTGTTGCTCATCAGTGGAATCAGCTGCTGCACTGTTTGTTTGGAATGAATTAGATTGTGAGTTGGTTTCTCTTGGAACTGAATGGGAGTGAATGAGCCTGAGAGGTATTTTGCAAAGCTGAGTTTAAAATAGTGAAAGGGATGGCACCAGGTCCTGGCGGGGGCAGGAGTCCGTGTGTGTAGCCCCGGGAAGGGGTGCTTAATTGTGGGTCCCCAGATTCGGCTGGTGTGCAAGGTCCCTGGAGGGTGGGTGGCTCCCGGAGGCGGTCTCCCGCAGAGAAGGTGCCTCAAAGTCGGGGTGGAAGGTGGTTGGCTCCCGGAGGTGGTCTCCCCTGGAGACCGCTGTCTGGGTCTTGTAACCCACCTGCAGTGGCCCAAAATCGGATAGAGGTACATCCAGTCCCTGTCTGCTTCTTGTCTTGTCTTGTCCTGTCTTCTAGAAAATCACCGTGATACCTTTATCACAGCGCATATTTTGATAGCCTATGTTGCTCTTGGTTCGGACCTATACCAGTATTGTGTGTGTGTGTGTGTGTGTGTGTGTGTGTGCGTGCCTGCGTGCATGCACGGGTGTGTGTATGTGCACGTACATGCGTGCCTGTATGTGTACGTACACTATTATATTTGTGTGTGTGTGTGTGTGTGCGCGCGCGCGTGCCCATGCGTGTGTGCGTGTGTGTGTGTGTGTGTGTGTGTGTGTGTGTGTGCGTCAGAGAGAGAGAGAGAGAGAGAGTAACCAACTGAGTGAAAACAAAGCCGAGAGAGAGTTGTGTGTGTGTGTGTGTGTGTGTGTGTGTGTGTGTGTGTGTGTGTGTGTGTGTGCGCGTGTGCGTGTGCGTGTGTGTGTGTGTGTCATGCAAGCTAAAATCTTTATCATCGCATGCCGAGTGGAGGAGTCCACCCACCCGTTTAATCAGATGCGTAATGAACACTCCCACACACAAACACACAGTGACACTCCATGTTTCACAGCATGTTTAGCCTTACTGACACCGCAGAACAACCAGAGACGTTCTCCTCTCCACCTCGTCATGAACAATTTAGTAGGCCTTCCATGTTCAAGAGCGCGAACCTTTTTTCACACCGTCATCGAGGCGGCTCAGGGACCTTCAAGCGTGGTATGATTGCATTCAGTCTTCTCCACAATGGCATTCTAAATAATAGAATGTTCCAAAGGTATTTGGATCTCATGTTAATGCAACGACACGTTCAATGTAATGTGCAATGTTTATTCATTATTGAGTTTGTGTGTTGTCTGGTAAACGTGTTCTACACGTAGGCCTACACATTGTGAGTAGAGTAATATACAGTAAGACGAGTAAGTACTCCCAAATTCATATTTGTACATGAAGACAGCATGTTTCTCACTTCACTGGTATCATACATGTCAATATAGTGTCGTGATGACTTCCATTTCGCCCAAAAAATACACTAAGGGGACATTCAGAACAAAAGCGTTTTTGGAGCTGCCAGCGTCTTTCTGCAATTCATTCTCTATGTAAGGACGCGCTAAACGTGCTCCTCTTTTAATGATCGCACCTGGCGTTTAGCGCTGGTGGCGTCTGTTGTTTTTGGAGGAGCGCTGTGGGCGTTTTTAAAGCTGAAAAAAGTTGGAACATTAGAGGAAAAGCGCCCTGATCGTCTTTTTCACTCCTCCTACCTTTTCTCCTCCCGAGGGATTTTCAACCTCGGCTGCTGCCAGAATTGTCAATAATCTGGCTTTCATGTTGACAGTGAACAACATCAAACAGACAAAACCAGCTGGCTACCGTCCGTGTGGTCGTTGTGTTCTGATCTGATGCACGCGACTACAGGGGAAAACAAACAGAGCACAAAAACACTGCTCCGTGCGCTGTGTTTTGTGCACAATGGAAGTGCTCTCAACATGATTTTCATAGCGTTCTGACTGGAAAAAAAACGCTTTTGGTGTGAATGTCCCCTAAGGCTTTAATTAAATTCCTTCAAAGTCTTCACAGGTAGTAGGTACACTGCAACTTGCCTTGTTGGCAGAGGCGCTTATTTATTTCTAGTTTTTATTTTCTCAATCTGTTGATAAAGTCACGATTCAACTGGTAGTCGATCGGTTCACTAAGTTCTTTATATGGATTTCCTGAAATGTCGATAGAGGAAATGAACGGCACGTGGGACGTCCAGTCATCTTGATCACTTTTCACACAGTTGTAAAAGCAAGGGGACACATTGAAGAGATGTAATCCTACGACACCAGTCTGTCGCTCCAGAGGCAGCGCACTTCCCCCCCTGGCCTATAGGGCACACAGCTACATTACAAACACATTGAATACATTACTGCAGCAGACTGTTTAAAAGACATACGATTTCTGAGACGCATTATTTCATCAATATGGTTATTAGCCTGTATCACTTTTGTGTCTCATATATCCACACATATTACTCTGCAGCAGACGAGAAGAACAAAGGAGAACATTTACAAGCCTTCCAGAATGTGGGAGGTGAAAATCACTCCGGAAACACTTCATTAGTAGTATAATTAATTTTAGCACGCGGGGGGATTGATGGCAAATTCAAGAAATTAAAACGTTAGGGTTGTGCTACAACCCAGGTTTTACGAGTGAGAACGAGAGCTCTCACTAGTGCCTTAAACGCTGCAACGCAGCCCTATGGAAGACTGTTATTTTGCTCCAAAATTACTTTTCATTAAAACCTGACCACCCACCCGTAGGTGGCGTGGTACCCCCTGGGACTGACACGGATCCACGTGACTACGTCACGTCCTGCCAGTCCAGGGCAATCACTCTAATTTCTTCCAGCCCGCTGAGATCCGACGCACCCCGTGACGCATCGACACAGCAAGGCTGGGTAGTGAGAGCTCTCGTTCTCACTCGTAAAACCTGGGTTGTAGCACAACCCTAACGTTTTACTTCGTTTCGAACTCAAGCTCTCACTAGTGCCTCCATTCAACCGACCTTGCTGCCGGGAGCACCCCACAGGGTGACCCGAACGGCACCGGTGAACCACGGCCATATGGCAACGTTTATGCCTAACCGTCTGACATATTAGAGTGGCAACGATACTACTTTCTTGCCACCGACAGCACCGCGTGCGCGAACTGCGCACCGGACACGTCGAGACTGTAGTACCTGACAAAAGTGTGATGAGAGGACCATGAGGCCGCGGCACACATGTCCTCCACCGACACACCGCGCAACAACGCAGAGGATGTCGCAACACCTCGCGTAGAAAGCGCCTTGATACCCTCCTGGGGAACCTTGCCCACGGCAAAGTATGCCAACGCGATCGCCTCCACTATCCAGTGTGATAAGCGATCCTGGAAAGGGGTCCGCCCTGGGCCCTTTGCCCAAAGCAAACCAACAGCTGATCTGTAAAGCGTAAAGAACGCGTCCTGGCCACATAGGCCGAGAGCGCCCTTACGGGGCACAGCATGAGCAAACGTCTCTCCTCGCCCGTCTCTAACTGAACGGCGGGGGACAGAATGCTGATAAGTCTATGACCATAGACCTAAAGCTGCATTAATAATCTTAGGTTGGTAAGCCGGGTTAGGTCGCAACGTAACCCTGCGCCCATCATTACCACACAGGCCTGCTGCACCGAGAGGGCAATCAGGTCACCAACTCTCTTTCCTGACGACAAGGCCAGCAGCAGCGCGGTCTTTAAAGACAGAACCCTTAAATCGGCGGAGTCCAAGGGCTCAAACGGATGACCCGTTAGCCCGTCCAGCACCGTAACCAGGTCCGATTTGGGGGGAAAAACGCACCGCGACGGCGGGCGCAGTTTACGCGCCCCCTTCATGAGGCGCAAGACCAAAGGGTACGCCCCCACGGGGCTCCCTTCAATTCCCCTATGGCACGCAGAAACGCGGCTACGTACACATTAAACGACTGCGGGGACTGACCCGCGTCAAGCAGGCTCTGAAGGAAACAGAACTGGTCGCACACTGCAGTTCACTGGATCCACGCCCTACTTGCTGCATAGTGCATCCCACATTATCAGGCAAGCCCTGGGCTAGCAACTGGTCCGGTTCAGGAGCCAGACTGCTAGCTTCCACCTGCCTGGGGAGGGGTGGAACACCTCCCCCTCCGCCTGGGATAGGAGATCGGCCCGTACCGGCAATGCCCAGGGCGGATCTTGCGCCAGGGAGACCAGGTCCGCAAACCATGTCTGCCTGTGCCAAACAGACTAAAACGAGCCGGAGGCGCTGTTCCCTCACCCTGTCCAACACCTGACGGATCAGGGGGGTTCGGGGGAAACGCATAGAGCCCCTCCCTCGGCCACGCGTGCGCTTTTAGCGCGTCATGACCTAACGGGGGCTGACCTCCTGGATCGAGAACCACAGTGGACAGTGTGTCGCGCGCCGCGATGCGAGAGATCGACGCAGGCGCGACCAACCCTGGCCCAAACCTGTTCCATCACCCGAGGGTGGAGGCACCACTCCGTATAACGGGGATTGCCTCGAGACAGCAGGCCGGTCGTAACTCCGCCGTCCCGGCAGATAGACCGCTGACACTGAAAGGAGACGGGGAAACACCCACAGGTGAATCCCCGCTATGGTTCAGCGCCCCCGACCGCACACCGCCCTGTTTGTTCAGGTGGGCGATCGCTGCCCTATTGTCCGAGCGAATCAGCACATGGTGCCCATGTGTGAGCCGCTGGAAGTGTTACCTCCGCATGCCGGGGGGACTGCGGAGGCAACGTTCTCTTTCGAGTCTGGCCGCACGCGGACTTGTCCGGCAGTGCGGTCCCCAAGAGAGCTCCCAACCAACGATGGGCCCATGGCGCCATTGATGGTGGGCTTGTCCTGAGGCAGAGCCCGGCGAATCGCCTTCAGCTCTAGCACGTTTATGTGGCGAAGCTCCTGAGCCTCCCACCGGCCGTTCGCCGAAAAATGCCCGCAAATCGCACCCCCTCCCCAGAGGGAGGCGTCTGTGCGAATCACCATCCTGAGCGGGACAGGGCCCCACCGAGTACCTCTCGAGAGGTAACGGGGGTCCGCCCATATAGCCATCGCCCGCCAGGCCTGACCTGTCAGAGGAACCCTGCGATGACGGTCCCCGGCCGAGTCCAGGCGGAGCCTGAGATTACCATATTTGGACCACGAGGGCATGTGTAGCCTCCCTAGCGGGAGCACATGCAGTGCTGAGGCCATCAAGCCCAACATCACTGTGCACTGATGCACTGACACCGAGGGCACAGACCTAACGTCCTTGGCTTGCTGTCCGAACCGTGCGAGCCTGTCGCTCTGGCGAAAGGCTCGCAGGAAGTATAGCTCGAGCCCCAGGAAGGTCGCCGCCTGCGCTGGGACGAGGCAACTCTTCTGCCGGTTCACCAAAAAACCCTAAGGTTTGCCGGTGATCGGTCACCACTTGGTATGTTTCGCGGCACCGACCCTCGAGTCGGCCGCTAAGAGAACGACGTTGAGATATAGGAAGACGCAGATCCCCCTCGCGCGGAGGGGAGCCACGGCTGCCTCCACGCACACCGTTAGGGTTCGCGGGCTCAACGACATGCCGAATGGCAATCCACAGAACTCGTAAGCCTTCCCCCGGAAGGAGAACCTCAGGTATTTCCTGTGTCTCCTGACCATGTGGACATGGAGGACCGCACCTTCCAGATCCCTGGAAGTAAGAAATCCCCCTGTCTCAACTTGAACAGGCGGGGAAGAGAGCATTCGGGATGGGACTTCCTCAGCGTCTTGTTGAGACGCCGAAGGTCCAATTTTGGACGCATGGAGCCGTCCATGGCCTCCTCCTCCACGGCCAGATCGGGGGTCCCGTCGAACGTGGGTGGGCAAACTGTAGCGCGTATCCCCTCTGGAGGGTGCGCCGTAATGGGGACGGGGGAACATAGATGCTCCCAGGCATCGAGCCTGTTGGACAAGATGGTCTCTTGTGGCCAACGGAGCGGAACCCGTTCCACCACTCGGATCATACTCTCTCCCTCAATGTCCCCATAGGAGACAGTGAACGGTCATCAAAAGCAGAGAGCATATGAACTGAATCAAGTCTCTCTGCCCGCTTCGCGCTCAGAAAAGAGTATCACCGTCTCATCATCGTGGATAGCGAGACTGAACATTTTAGAAACACATTTCTCAAGTTAGAAACTATAGAAATGATCCCTGAAATATAGTCATGTTATTGCTGGGCACCGGGACCTTTCGATCCGGTGCCCTGATGGGGGGCGGGACGTGAGAGGCTACGCCCCCCCGCCGCATGGACCGTTCCGTAGAAGCTGTGCATGCTGGGGGAGAACTTCTAACGCGAGCTCCGCCTACTGACGCGCTGTTGTATCGAAGTAACCCCCCCCCCCCCCCCCTGCCGTGCGCCTTTCGCAGGCTGGGGGGACTGCGGAGGTAACGTTCTCTCTCGAGACGCACGTGGACTTGTCCGACAGTGCGGCCCACAGGCGCGCTCCCGACCAGCAATGAGCCGTTGGTGCCATTGATGGTGGGCTGTCCTAGGAGCCTCTAGCCGAGGCCAGGCCGTAGCCATGGACCAAGGCGAGCCTTGATGCTGGATATGAGACCCTGGGCGAGCTCCGGACCGAACTCGGGCCTTGGGCACCGAGGACGGTGGGTCTAAAGCTACAAGCCGCAGGCTGGAACTAAGCCCAGCCTTGGTGAGCCAACCGGTGGGCTTGACCTGGGCGCCGCCAACCGAGGCCAGGCCGTGGCCATGGACCAAGGTGCGCTGTGCCCCCAGCCAGGCTCCCTGCACTTGCAGGGGGCACCCCAACAAGGGAGTGCGACCCATGGAGAGCTCCCAACCACCCCGGGCCTTGGGCACCAAGGGCGGTGGGCTTGTCCTTAGAGCTACAAGCCAAAGGCTGGCACTGAGCCCAGACCTTGGCGAGCTGTAAGCCCTGCTGGACGCGTAGCGCCAGCAAGGAGCAGTATGTCTATTGTAGCGGAGGTATCTCGCGCCCAATGTACTTAGCACACAGATACTAACTGCACGGGTGCACGCCAGCTATCTGCAAAATGCTATCGTTCTGTGCTAAACAGTACTAATATTGCTATCTGCACCTATGCAAGGCAGGCTAGCTTTAAACACTTCTTTGAGAGCGGACCTTGGCCAGCTCTCAAGAGCTTAGCTGCGGACCAGACCGAGGGTTCAAGGCGCCTGTGCAGCGTGCTCGTGCCCAAGGCCGAACACGCACTTAACGTGCCGATTCATACTCGGCCAAGTAGTTTACTAATAGCAAGCTCCCGCAGGGCGCACCCTATTAGCGGGAGTACCGCTTAAGCAAGCTAGCAAAAAGCACATGCTAGACAGTAAGCAACCCGGAGGCTAGCGAACGTGCGCGCGGCAATAGCCCATCCCGAAGGGGGGGCACCAATACCCACAACCTGTTAACCCGAGAGAACAGACGTGGAAGCCACTAGCTAAGCTAGCATAAGCACTGAGAGACAAGCGTGCGCTAACACAAGCCTGCGCCCAGGCCAGTGCCGCGCGTCTCTACCCTGAGTAACACGGGGAAGCAAGCATGACCGCAAGCAATAGGCCAGCGGCCCGCGAAGCTAGTCAATCTCAGAAGAAACTCCACAGAGGGAGTTGCAATCTAGTAGATGCTAATTGCACGAGGCAAGCAAACACTTAGCAGACAAGCAAGCTGGCTAAGATGGCGTAAGTACTGAGAGAAGCGGCCCACACAAGGTGCGGGGCGAGTCTCACCTAGCTAGCGAATCGCCCAGCTAAAATCTCAGACGCCAGTAAAAGCTACACTACATTCATGTAGGTCCCAGCAACGCCTGTTCAAATTAAATGTGCCGGTCGTAATCGGCCAGCGTAGCCTCACAGCTAATACAGCACCTAGCTGTTCCCCCCTCTCTGTGTCTAACAGGAAAACGGGGTTAACGTGCAAGCTAAGCCTGCACCGGTAAGAGCTGGAGTACTACACATCGCTAGATACTGGCTGCACGGGAGCAAGCTAGCTAACTAGCTATTTCACTGAAGAGCATTACTACTCTCGCTTAAGGCGCGCCCTACAAGAGGTAGCTGGCGCGAAGTACTTAGCACACAGACACTAACTGCACGTGTGCACGTTAGCTATCTGTGCTACAAGGTAGTCCAAGCTAGCTGCACTGAGCAAACTAGCTAACTATCTAACGCGCGAGCTCTAAAGCCGGCGTTCCTAAAGTACCTAGCAACAGAAGCAACCGCACGAATGCATCTAGCTATCTGTGACAACTGTGCTATTTAGCCTGTTGTTCTAGTGCTAACGGTACCAGCTATTCTGCATGTATGCAAACCTAGCTAGAGTTATGAGTGCAGACCTGAGTCATGCGCTCAAGAACAACGTTACCCCGTTTCCGGGGAAACGTTTCACATCAACTGCACGGAGGCAGCCACAGTAACAACGGTTAACTAAGGAAGATACTCTTAGCTTTTAGATGACTTGTTCCGACGCCGCAGGGTGAAGGGTACAGGGTCGGTCTCCGAAGCCTGCTTTATCCCGTCCACGCGAACCTCTTGAGGCGGGCAAGTTAGCCGGGACGAGCCTAATATCTAAAGCTATATAATATAACTCCTCGTTAACCGCGGGAGCTTTCACAAACACGTCTTCTACAGCGGGTGGAAGAAAGCGGAAGAGTGATTGCCCTGGACTGGCAGGACGTGACGTAGTCACGTGGATCCGTGTCAGTCCCAGGGGGTACCACGCCACCTACGGGTGGGTGGTCAGGTTTTAATGAAAAGTAATTTTGGAGCAAAATAACAGTCTTCCATAGGGCTGCGTTGCAGCGTTTAAGGCACTAGTGAGAGCTTGAGTTCGAAACGAAGTAAAACGAAATGTTACAACACTTTACATTATATCCGTGTAAAAATGACAGCTGAGTCTGTGCATGGTTGCCGTCTTGTGTTGCTTTCTGTCAGGTTTTGGATATTATTATTAGATATTAAATATTCTGCAGACATGCGCCCGTTCACAGTTTGGTTGCAGCCAAGCTAATCTTGGCAATTGCTAAAGCAAATGGGACACAACACTTCTGGGCAGTGTTCCTGTACAGTAGACTCAATTGCCTCATCCAAATGGAAGGAATAAGTGATTAGACAAGTGAGCCCGAATTGACTAAAGCCTCTTGACAATACGCTAACAGTGTAAATAAAAGGGACAGAGTGCCTGGGATAATTAAATCACAGCTGGGCTAAACACAAATAATGTCCCCACTCCCCACTAATACGTACCGTCTAACTTAGTTTCCTACACTTTGTCTAGCCTGGTGAACCAGACTGAGCACGTGAACTCACATTCTGTGTTCCGTTCTGCGGCTGTCTGCCCTCCAGCCCGCCCTCAACGATTTTCAGAAATGATGATGAAATTCCACGGCCCAATCAGAGACCTGCCCCTTAGTTGACAACGTAACCGGCCAATCGGGGACGCCGCTGCCAAAACAGTACGGTAGCTCCCGAAGCAACGAGCGGTAACGTTAATGTTGTAGAGTAAACACAGTCCTGAGTGCAGTTATTGCAGAAATAGAATCAATAACGACAATTAAAGGTATGCAACTATTTCATTAAAAAAAAAAACATGATAGACATCGAAAAGTTTGCCCTCAAAAACATCAGTTATGACTAGGGGTGTCACGATACACTCAGTTCACGATACGATACGTATCACGATACTGGGTTCACGATAACGATACGATACGATTTTAACAATATTTTTTTAAACTTGAATAATGACAATATATGACTGGAAAAGTAGTATTTTATTTGAAATGCACAAATACAAAACATGCTGTTGTGGGAAATTGTTATTACAATAACAACTAGAAAAAACATGAGATTGGAGATAAGGCTTATCTTGAAATAGAATGAGTTACACCGTCACTTAGATTTACTTTGAACTAAAAGGTTTCTCAGCAGTATAAATTCTCATTATGCATCTTCAGTTTTTCTTCAAACTCAAACAACAAGACTTTTCTTAGTCTATTTTTTATGCATCTTCAGCTTTTCCTGTCAAGTAAACAGTTTTGCCAGAAACTCAATTGAATGGTTTCTCTCCTGTATAACTTCTCATGTGTCTCTTCAGAGACTTGTTCAACTGAACTACTTTCCACACATTGAACTTCAACAAACAAAGACGTTTCTTTGTCTACTTTTGAAAAAAAAAATTTTTTTTTTTTTTTTTTTTTTTTTTTTTCACGATATGAGATTTCATCTCAACGATACATATCGTGACGTTTTACTATCGCGAAATTTCGTGGGACGATATATTGTGACACCCCTAGTTATGACCCATATACCGTAAATTCCGGACTATAAGACGCACCGGTGTATAAGCCGCGGGACCAAAATTGACTATTTTTTTCTTCTATAAGCCGCACCGGACTATAAGCCGCGGGTGTTTTGATGTTTAATTACCATATGAAAGGGTTCGTGCACAGAGAGGAATGTCGGGAAAGAGATCGCTGTTTGGGGAAGCTCCCATTTATTAACATTTCAACAAAACAAAACAAAAGTCAGGTCACTAATCCCCAGACAAAATCACACAACAATAGGCTACCGTATATGTGCAGCAAACCTGTAACCAGAGAAGTCAAGTCACTAATCCTCGTCTTCCTCTTCTTCCTGCGTACTGAAACCACCAAAGTCCTCATCTTCAGTGTCGGAAACGAACAGGTTCAGGGTGGCTTCGTCAACCACTCTCCTCTCTCCTTCAGGTGCCATGGCACGAGTCCGATACCTCACGAGTCCGACACCTCACGAGTCCGAAAAAAGAGGCTAACTTCCCCCAGACCCTAACCCAAAACCTAACTGTTGTGTATTGACAGCTTGGGTTTATCCCTTTAAGAAGTACCGTCACGCCCTCTGGTGACGCACACACGTCACTGTAATGTCATGTCCTGAATTAAGCAAAATACAAGCCACATGTGAATACTCCCGGTCTCATGTTTCCTCATTATAATGTTGTAATACCGATGTGAAGTATAGTGAGTATACAACAAAACTGGCGACGAGGTAGTGCGTTCTCACGTTGTGTTTGTTATTTTCGGTAGAAAGTCCGAATTTGACGAGTTTTGACGAGGGTGTGCAGCGCGAGGTCGGAGCTAACTGAGCAACGGCTAAAGCTAGCTACTGCAGTGAACAGCAGAGCAGACGTGCAGGCACCCAGGCGGAGGACAGCACACTGCGGGAAGAGGAGGAATCTCCGCGGTGGAAAGGACACTGGAGTAATCCGACACCTGAAGGGAAGTATTGTGTCAGGACCACAAAACGTAACAAGGAAGTTACGAAAATAAAAGAAGAAAATAAAAGCATAAGGAAAATTGCTAAAAATGGCACTAGTTGGAAATATAGGACCATTTGAAGAAAACACAGAACAATGGAGTTCATATACCATGAGGTTTGAATATTTTGTACTTGCTAACAAAATTGAAGATGAAGTCATTGTGCCAACATTTCTGACTATTGTTGGAGGAAAAACATTCAACCTGTTGCGCAGCCTGCTGCAACCTGAGAAGCCAGGGAGTAAGTCCTATGACCAAATAATAACAATATTGGGAAACCACTACTCTCCTAAGCCACTGATGATTGCAGAAAGGTTCAGATTCCATAAAAGGAACCAGGAGGAGTGTGAATCTGTTTCACAGTTCGTAGCTGTACTAAAACGGTTATCTGAATATTGTGAATTTGGACAGTCACTCAATGACACCATACGTGACAGATTGGTGTGTGGGTTACGCAGTGAGGCTATCCAGAAACGACTACTCACTGAAGCTAACCTGAGTCTGGAAAAGGCCATAGAGATAAGTACATCAATGGAGATGGTTTCTAGAGAAGCACAGCAGCTAAGTGCATCAGCCCAAGTGCACAAGTTTTCTGTTGAGCCAAAGAACAAGGCAGCAGCCGGCCAGCCATGCTACCGCTGTGGTAAAACAGGACACCAGGCATCAGAGTGTTGGTGCAAGGACTTAGACTGCCGAAACTGTGGCAAGAAAGGTCACATTGAACGTGCATGTAAAAATAAAAAGGCCCAGACAAACAAACAGCACACTGAAAAGAAAAAAGGTGGATTTTTCAAAACCAAGAAAAGACATGTGAATCAGATGGAGCACGAACAAGGCGAACAGAGCACATGTGAGTCTGATGATGAAGATACCGTGCATGTGTTATCTGTTATGGACAATGATGATGAATACTGGGTCACACCACTGTTGGAGAACAAAGCAGTGCGGATGCAGGTGGACACTGGTACACGTGTTTCCATGGTATCAGAAAATGTTTACAAAGAGAAACTACAGCACCTGACTCTTCGACCAACTAAGTTGAAGTTACGGACCTACACTGGTGAGCCTGTTCCAGTGTTAGGAGCCGTGGACGTGACAGTGGAACATAACAAGCAGAAAGTGGTTCTTCCACTGTACATCATTCCAGGAGACCGCCCAGCCCTGCTAGGCCGCAGGTGGCTGAGAAGAATCAAACTGAATTGGCAAGAAGTGTTCGTGGTTAATGATGGAGAGGCAACCCACCTACACGAGATCTTAAAAAAGTACTCAAAGGTTTTTGATGGAGAACTTGGCAGCATGAAGGACATAACGGTTAATCTAACAATAAAAGAAGGAAGCACGCCAAAATGTCTGAAGGCTAGGCCTGTCCCCTACGCCATCAAACCTAAAGTAGAGGCAGAATTGGAGAGATTGGTGAAGAGTGGAGTATTGGAACCTGTGAGCACTAGTAACTGGGCTACACCGATTGTACCAGTTATGAAAAAGGATGGAGCTCTGCGGATGTGTGGTGATTTTAAAGTCACTGTGAACCCCGTCTTGATTCCAGAACAGTACCCTCTACCACTCATCGATGACCTCTTCGCGGGTTTGGCTGGAGGACAGAAGTTTAGCAAAATGGATTTGTCCCAGGCATATCTCCAGATGCATGTTGATCCAGAGTCACAGGAAATGTTGACCATAGTGACACACAAAGGACTGTACCGGTATCAGAGGCTCCCTTTTGGGATAACCTCTGCACCAGCGCTTTTTCAAAGGGCGATGGACCAGATCCTGAGTGGACTACCAGGTGTTCAATGCTACCTGGATGACCTGCTCATCACCGGAGCAGATGAACGGTCACACTTAAGAAACCTGGAAGCAACACTACAAAGACTGGAGGAATATGGTCTGAGGGTCCGGAAAGACAAATGTGCATTTTTCCAACCTTCTGTCGAGTACCTGGGGCACGTAATCGACAGCTCAGGGCTGCACAAGGCACCATCAAAGGTGAAAGCTATCGTGGAAGCTCCAGCACCGGAGAACGTGAGTCAGTTAAGGTCATTCCTTGGCTTGCTGACATACTACGCAAGGTTCGTGTCTGACCTTGCCAATAAGCTAAAGCCGCTGCATGGGCTTCTAAAAATCACAAATAAATGGAGGTGGACAAATAAATGTGAGAGAGCGTTCAAGGCAGTGAAGACAGCCCTCTCTGAGTCAGAGGTCCTCACCCATTTTGACCCCACATTACCACTTCAGCTGGCATGTGACGCCTCACCTTATGGTGTGGGGGCGGTAGTGTCGCACATCATGCCATCAGGTGAAGAGAGACCAATCGCTTTTGCGTCAAGGACAATGAGCAAGGCAGAAAGCAATTACGCACAGATTGAGCGTGAGGCACTATCTATAGTGTTTGGAGTAAAGAAATTTCACCAATATCTTTACGGCAGAAAATTCACACTGCTGACAGACCATCAACCCCTCACCTCTATCTTTGGTCCTCATACGGGCATCCCGTCGCTTGCAGCCAGTCGTATGCAACGATGGGCTCTGTTATTGTCTGCCCACCAGTATGACATCAAGTATAGGAAGGCAGAGCTGCACGGAAACGCTGACGGGCTCTCAAGGCTTCCGTTGCCAGTCAAACACGCTGAGCCGAGACAAGCTGAGATCTTCTACTTCAAGGAAGTGACTGCTGCTCCAGTAACCGCGACTCATGTGAAGAAACACACACACACTGACCCGGTCATGTCGCAGGTTATGGACATCGTCACTCGTGGGAGGAGAGGAGAGATGACACCAAACCTGAAGCCTTACATGGTGAGAAGAAATGAGCTTTCAGTACAGTCTGGATGCTTGCTATGGGGCTATCGTGTCATCATTCCACCACCATTAAGAGAGAAAGTGCTTGACGAGCTCCACTCTGGACACTGTGGTGTCGTACGAATGAAGGAAATCGCACGCAGCTATTTCTGGTGGCCAGGTCTGGATGCGGCTATAGAGGAGAAAGCAAAGTCATGTTCAGCCTGCCAGAAAGTGAGAAACCACCCACAGCTGGCTCCATTACACCCGTGGGACTGGCCTGAAGAGCCATGGCAAAGAGTCCACATAGACTTTGCTGGACCGCTGGAGAACCACATGTTCTTAGTCGTAGTCGATGCCCATAGCAAATGGCCCGAGGTTGCCGTCATGAAAAGCACCTCCTCAGAGAGAACCATTGAAGAGCTACGGTCTATCTTCAGCCGCTTTGGTCTGCCACAACAGCTAGTTAGTGATAACGGCCCACAACTAGTGTCTGAAGAGTTCAAGACATTCATGGAAGAGAACGGCATTCAGCACATTAAGTCTGCTCCATACCACCCAGCGACTAATGGGCTGGCTGAGAGATTCGTACAGACCATGAAGCAAGCTCTCAAGTCCTCTCAAGGCACACAGTCCCTCAACAGACGTCTCAGTGCATTTCTCTTGTCATACCGAAACACACCTCATGCCACGACAAAGGTGTCCCCTGCTTCGGCTGTGCTCAAGAGACAACTTCGCACTCGACTTGACCTCCTGAGACCTCAAAAGACAAAAGAGGTTGTGCACCTTAACCAAAGAGCTCAAATGGAGAGACGGGCAAAAGCAAAGCTTCGGAGCTTCACAGCTGGAGACAACGTGCTCGCCCGGAACTACACAAAAGGTGTGAAGTGGATGCCTGTGACAGTTGTCGCAAAAACAGGTCCTGTGTCATACACCGTGGAAACCAGTGATCATCTCATCTGGAGAAGACACCTTGATCAACTGCTCCACACTTCTGGTCCCCGTGATGACTCGCCTCAGCCAACATCTCATGTTCCAGAGCAGGAGGCCGACCAAGAACAACATCCATCACCAGAAGAACCCCAGAACCAGCTTTCAGGAATGGACACTGTTCCAGGCACACCTAAACCTGCTCAGGTGCCTACCGGAGACATCATTTCTCCCAGACCAGGACTCATACCGTCCTCACCAAGAGACAATGTGACTGACATACCTACAGGTCGACCCCGAAGAGAGAGACGACCTCCAGATAAACTGACACTGTAGTCTAGAGACTAACCCTCAACATTGGGGCAGAATAATCCCCAGGGTTCAGTCCGGGAGTAGAGGTAGTCTCACCCTCTCTCCCTAGTTCAGGCAAAAGTTCTATTGCTAAAACAAGTTAATTAAAAGTTAATTATATAAATAAGAAATATAGACATTAAGACTGTGGTATAATAATAAAACAAAAAAAGAAAGTATTTGAAGTAAAGAATTTTGAGTTAAAATACTGGGACATAGAATTGTTTATTATTTGTTTAAACTACGTTAAAACTAAAGGGGGAGGGATATGTTGTGTATTGACAGCTTGGGTTTATCCCTTTAAGAAGTACCGTCACGCCCTCTGGTGACGCACACACGTCACTGTAATGTCATGTCCTGAATTAAGCAAAATACAAGCCACATGTGAATACTCCCGGTCTCATGTTTCCTCATTATAATGTTGTAATACCGATGTGAAGTATAGTGAGTATACAACACTAACCTCTCCCACCCCCACGCCTAAACCTAACATCCCCCAGACCCTAACCCAAAACCTAACCTCTCCCACCCCCACGCCTAAACCTAACCTCCCCCAGACCCTAACCCAAAACCATGAGGTGTCGGACTCGTGAGGTATCGGACTCGTGAGGTATCGGACTAGGGGGCAGTCCCCGTGGCGTCATCCTCTTCATCCCGCAGCAGTCCAGCGTTTTGGAACCCGTTGGTAATTGTGGATGTTTTCACACTCCTATAATATTCCGTGATCTTCCTTTGTGTGAATTCGCCGAAGTTTGTGATTTTCTCCTGATAGTCGGGAGGGAGTTGTTCAGTAGTTCTCCCCCGGACGGACAGTCCCTTTTGCCCAGGTTACGCGCGGCTGCTCTGTTTGATCGGCGGCTGCTCTCTTTTAATGCGAGATTGACTGCTTTCAACTTGAAAGCTGCCTCGTGTGAATTTCTGCGTACCTTCCCCATGGTAAGTGAGAGTGTTGCTTCTACTGCTCGTCTTGTTGTGAATATTCCTTGATCTTCCTTTGTGTGAATTCGCCGAAGTTTGTGATTTTCTCCTGGTAGTCGGGGGAGGGAGTTGTTGCCCGAGTGGCCGTTTGCTTACCGTAATTACCATATGTAAGTGGTCACGCACAGAGGGGATTGTCGGGAAGAGATGGCTGTTTGAGGAAGCTCCCATTTACCGTATTACAACATTTCAACAAAACAACATAACACAACACCACCGTTGTTTATTTTTACAGTGCACACAGTGTCCGCGGTGTGGTGAAAAGAGGGCAAGAGAGGAAATTAAAACAGAAGTGGATTTATAGTTAGAAAGAGTGCTAAAAAAGAGAGATTTTTTTTTTTTTTTTTTTTTTCTGAAAAAATCCATAGATAAGACGCACCGTTATATAAGCCGCAGGGGCCAAAAAACGGGAAAAAAGCCGCGGCTTATAGTCCGGAATTTACGGTAATACTGTGGCAGTGTGTTTATGTGGAGTGTGTTTATTAGCTGTTGTGAAATCACTGTAAATCACAACCTCACAGAGCGTATTGCTTTTATAAAACAGTTGCTACATATAGCCTACCAGGTCAGGTTTGAGCAACAAAAAAAATGCAATATCGATAACAAATAAGCATTCTTTCACCAAGCAATGTAGTCCTTCAAGCCCTCCTCCAGTCAGTTCAACGTTTGCACTAAGGTGACCAGATTTCTCAAATGAAAATCAGGGACATTTCAAGTCCGGCAGTCAATAAATCAATCGTTAAAATATCCAATGTTATTATTACCTATGAAATAAAAAAGGGGGAAGATTCCGGTTTCATTTACTTTGCCCATGGCTGTTGTAATAAACAGTGTCGGCTTCACGAAGAGGCCCCTGGTGCCCCCCCCCCCCCCCCCCCCCAACACACACACGTCATTCACTGTGACCCTTTACAAAATGTCACTGTGTTCTCCAGCAGCATTAGGGCCTGGCTGTCCGAACCTACAACGCCGAATGTTTTATGAAAAGCCTCAGATCTCAAAAAGTATTTTCGGTGTCGTCCTGAGTGCCTTTTCATTGTTCCAGATTTCCTGAAAGAGCTGCAGCAGAACATGTAAACACTTGTTGGATGTCTGGATCAAAGAGCTACATAGACGTATGATGCTGTGATATGCTTTTAACCCGCCCGTAAGCCTCCTGCAACCTTTTTGCTTGATATGAGTGGTTGGCCAGTGGACACATCTGTAAAGGGGAGACTTGTGGGTACTCATAGAATCCATTCTCATTCAGATATCTTGAGGTGAGAGGTTAGGGGTCCCCTTTGAAATTGACCATGCCGGTTTTTCAAAATGCATTATTTAGCTCCCTTCCCAACAAGGTAGCATGGCATTGTTGGTCCCAATGTAGCCTATGCTGTAAGTCTTACAGTTTCATAGCCTATATAAGTATCTTCACTCTAGATTTAAGAATGAGCCTGCTAGAGCTAGAGTCATATCGGCCGCAGACGCCAGTAGAAAATCTGAGACATTTTCGGGGACAGCTCCAGCTGGGGGCAGGGCCCCAAAAACGGGGACTGTCCCCGAAAATCGGGGACGTCTGGTCACCTTAGTTTGCACGTCATCAGATACGAAAAACGGCGCAGCAGTATTCCCTCCGTACTAGCTTAGCTGCAAGGATAACGTTATCTGCATTATTGCCGAGCTAAAATATGAACTAACCGGATAATGGATTTTAAAGCTATAATCCCCCATAGGAAGAGCGTGACACAAATGGTTAACAAGCCCATGTTTTGGTCACTCGTTTTGATGCTGACAAATGTTGTTACAGGCAGCAGGCTTAGCTAACATAGCTAACAAGGAGAGACCATCGAACAATCGGGAGAGACCATAGAACATTTCGCTCGGACCAAAACAAAAACAAAAAACATTGAAAAAACATTTTCTTTAAATCCGCCGTTTTTTACGTTTTGGTCCGAGGGAAATGTTATGGGGTCTCTCCTGTTTCTAAATATATCTGATCCGTTTTGGTTTGACCAAGTAAAACTATTTTTATAAGCATTTTAGGAAATGTCTATGGGAAAATAAATGGAGGATGAAAATCTCTGGTACAGTGCTGAAGCAGGAAGTGACGTTCCACTTTCTATTCAGCATCCAACATAAAAAGCATTCCCCAAGTGTGACTGATTGTGAGTGCAGTTGCTCCGCTCCTCACCCACATTGCAAATTCATGCTTCACAAATAGCAACTTATCGTCACTTTATTGTGCGCTACTTGCGCTATTTCCCGTCAGCGTTCCATAATGCTCTGGTCAAATTCTATAATGATCAACAAAGGAACCCAGTTGACAAGAGATTAGAAATATTGCCTGTCATGATAGCATACATGCTTTCCATGAAATGTGTGATTATAATATAGCCCCACAGCAAACCTAGAGATTAGTACTAAACAGATATTTCAGAGAAACTGTGTGTCTTGATACAAACAAATAAGGAAATAAAAGAAAGTGTCTAAGTGATGCCCCACATGTATTAACCAATATCAACACATTACCCACATTAAGTGATGCCCCACATGTATTAACCAATATCAACACATTACCCACATTAAGTGATGCCCCACATGTATTAACCAATATCAACACATTACCCACATTAAGTGATGCCCCACATGTATTAACCAATATCAACACATGACCCACATGTATTAACCAATATCAACACATGACCCACATGTATTAACCAATATCAACACATTACCCACATGTATTAACCAATATCAACACATTACCCACATGTATTAAGCAATATCAACACATTACCCACATGTATTAACCAATATCAACACATTACCCACATGCGTCTCCTTCGGCAGAGCAGCATCGCTGGTGTCTTCTTAATTTCCTTTCCCAGGGATTATTTGCACTCGCTTCGAGACCCAAACAAATGCTGGAATGCTCCGAGTGAGAATGCCGCTAAGAGGGTAAATAAGTAAAATCGGGGGAAAACTTGACAGGTTATTAAACCATGTGGGGTTTAGAGGGAAGAGAGTGCCAGTAATCCATTATTTACAGTTTGTTTTGGACTTCAAATTAACTGCTTTGAAAAGAAAAGTTATTGCTTACAAGATTAAAAGACAGCATAGGCAAAGCAGGACATTTTAAAAACTAAAGCAACCTATCGTGAATTTGACATAATAGACTCAGTAGTTTGGCTTATAGTTTCCTTGTGCTGTTTGCTTATTTAGTAGTTTCTACGTGATCCTATGATATAAGGAGCACATTCTAAAACACACGATGAATGTTTAATGTACAGAACAATGTCACACTGTTGTTGGGAGGATCAAATACAATTCAAACGCAGCAAACGAGACAAAGAAGTGAAAAATTAATTGAGAAGAGAAGAAAAATGAGACGAAAGTCGACAGAAGAGTGCACGGAAAAGACAGAGAAACCTCCCCACTGCTTAAATGATAAGCGACGTGGAGTCCTAACATGAGAAAGGGAGATCTGGTGTGAGAGCCTCAACAGTAAATTATTCATTGAAATTCGCCATCCTGTTTCGGTATAGAAACCTCCGAATGCTTAACAAAGCACAAAGTAATGTTTGTCAGGATACTTGAAATCACAAATGCTTGAATGCTGATGGGGTATTTTCAGCGTTGTGGAACCATTGAATTATGAATTAGATAGTGATGAAACCTAAAGTAACTGTCTATTCCCCTCTGAGTCAAAATACACAGCAAGGCAAAGGGGAGGCAACGAACGGGTGGACACAAGGGAGTGTTTGTTGCAGTACAGAATCTCCAACACTGAGCTGGCCATAGCTAAACGACTGTTATCTGTTGAGTTTCCATTCCAAAGCCAAGTGTCAAGTACTTATCAAATAGACACTCAGTTTTAAAAAACACTTTTTCTAATAGTGTGATATTCAATGTGCAGGGTCTGTTTACTAGACGTGCCCCCAAGGCACAAACATCATCTAAACTCAGGGACAAACAGAACTGGCAACACAATGAACATGCTGCTTGGCCTGCTCATACAAGCCTAACTTCGTCGCTGTCGCAGCAGGACCTCGAATCTCCACAACAGCAACTTTTCAGGAAGTAAAAAAAACCTGTTTGCTCTTAAAATACTGAACCAAACGTCGTCAAAGTTGGCACATGTCTTAATTATAGTTAGTTTCCCGCTGAATGTGTCATTACATAATTATTAATATCTTACCTGGGTAAGCTCAAATGATGTTGTTTATGTTATCAGTCCGACTTGGAAGCACTCTCTCCCGGCCAGTCAGGCGCTGATGGCCGCCTCCCCTGTGGTATGCACATGCACGAGCCCCAAGCTCCAGGCCGCGGGGGCGCGCGCAGCCATGCAGCAGTGCTCCTCGCCTCTCATGGCCGAGGGGAAGGCTTTGGGATGGGGATGAGAACAGTCTGACATAACATAGCGTTAACGTTACTTTATTCTCGTCAGAAACCACTCCAATTTGCATGTTAAAACAAGTTTGCAGCCTAGGAATAACTGGAAAACATTTTATTGATCTATTAACGTCAGAGGAAGCCAGGATTAAACAAAACTATATCAGAAATACACAGCGCGTCTGCCGTGTGTCTTTTCCAGGTTTATTGTGCTGCGTGGGGGGGGGGGGTACAGACGGAGGTAGGGGAGGAATTTCGTGGTTTGACTGACAGATTGAGGGCGAATGGCGTTACGAGAATTACTCACAAGCTCGTTTTAATGCTTTCCCATTGGTTGCATTTGGTAAAACCCACACAGAGACGTGAAGGGTGCCTAGTGGCACTGATTTATGACAAAAAGTGACATTCGAGGTCCTGCCCCGACAACGACGACTTGCTACTGTGGAGATTGTTGTTGTAATACCTCCCTCAAAGATCTAGGGGGCACTAGCTCCAATAAGCTGCTCTAATCTACGACTTCCTGTCTTGAGTAATAAGAGGTCTCAGTGATGTTATTCTAGGTCAATCCTAAGAGAGAGGAGAGGAGAGGGGGTTGAACCAGAGCTCTGTGCGACTTTGCTTTTTGTAAATAAATCTTTTTTATATTTTTTGACTTCTAGTTTATTGGCCTTTATTATGTTAGAATTAGACTCAGCCCTCAGTCTTAATCCGTTTCACTCCTGTAAGACTGAGAATATTACTATTTAAATCTTTGCATAACGTTAGGTGGCGCTGTTGGAAGCCTTGCATCGGAGAACCAATCATGAGTGTTGTGGGCGGGCCTGCTTTTTGGGGGCAGTTCTCATGCAGAACCGGTGTCTCGCAAAACATCGTCGCATTTGTGGAGAAACATATTAATCACTTAGAAACAAACATAACCTGTTAATAGGACGTGTTTCATCCGGCCCCGGCGGCTAGAGGTCTTTCCCCCAGCGATAAGCCAGACTCCCGAGGCTAACGTTACAGAGCCTGCTGGCTGCTGATGACTTCACACAAGTTCACAGTATCAAGCGGACCACTTCCGGGTAGGAAAAATTCTTGTAAAATAAACCACAGCTATAAATTTTGTTTGGAGCATATCAGCTTCATGCTCTGTGTTAGGACTATGATAAATGTCATTGCCGCTACCAAATAAAATTCTAATAATAAATGTAGGTGTGTCTGCTGCCGGCGGTTCTCGCCGGGCTCGGAGACACAGTTTCTGACAGTGAAATTCCCAGACGTTTGGTGGCGCAGCTCACCAAACGTCTGGGAGCCGAGACTATGTTAGAATAGTAATTTTACCACACTACCTGTCACTAAATTCAGCTTCACAAGTTCCTCTCATTCAACACAGTCTCTGCTAATTAGTTGAACCCTGGCATCCCTCCTACCTGTCCGATCGGCCCAGTTTCCTGATTGTTGATTTCAGGAAATGGATGTTGCAGCTGGACGTCCAGACTGACGCGTACGGTAGCGCCAAACAGGAAGTGAGATCACGTGATCATGATGGTTTTCACCGGGCTAGATGACATCTTTTTGCTCAACAACACAACACAAAGAAGGGCCAGGAAATCCCACTCTCATTTAGAGCGATCAAAGCGCCTCTGAGTGAGCCGGCAGATTGGTTTCCCCCCGATGTTGTTTTCAATTTCCTCCCAGTATGTATGCAAATCTTTCCCCACATTCCCCCCTGAATTAACGAGGAAAATAAGAACGCTCTAACCCCAGATGAAGAGGAAATGGCTTTTTGAAATGACAGACTGCGGCGCAAACATGGCCCCAAAATAAACAGGAGAACACACGAGACAACAAGACAAACAAATTGTTAACACACACTTGTGGCAATGTACAATCACACTAAGAAATTGCATACTCTATTTTATTAGAGAAATATCCCCAAAAAATGAATGTCACTCGTCAATATTTCGCCAGCATCATTGTTTATCAGGATGGGTATAATATGCAGTGCAATGTACTGTAGTAGAAAATAACCAGAGCCATGTATATAGAAGAGTTGCGACATCTCCATTCACTCCAATGGACCAGTTTTTTACTCTCAAGAGTTCCAGGAAGTAAGGTCCTGGATTAAGCAGCACTGTCGAGTTGCAGCAAAATAGACAGTTTGTGTTGTACTTTGAAAGGGTTTTCTTCTTCTTTTTTTAATCAAATTGTACATTATCAGCTTTATTTTAACATTCAAAAGTAGCGCAAGATCCCTTCCTGGCTGTTCATTGGCTAATGAGCCACGCATTTTGGTCCCCCGCTGACGCCACTCTGTCTCTCTAAATTGCTCTGAAAATAACTCTACGCACATGGACTGGTGCTGGGCTAGATACAACACCTGGTTAAATAGGTAGAGCCCGCACACCGAGGTAGAGTTCGACTTCTTTATTAAAGTGATGTTTCCATCCCAGGTGGATCTTCGTCTTGGTCAAAAAAATAAAACAAAAAAAATCCAGTTTTGTGGGTAGCCTATACGCAATGGTTCTGGAGAATGCACAGGGCACTTTGATTAACAGTCCTATCCACTTTTTTAATATATTTTCCTTCTAATGCCCTAATAGCTTTTTAATATCTTCATATATGTGATCTGGGGCACAACCACTTCCTCTGGGTGAAATTAAAATGTGCCCATCATTTCTTATCATGCTGTATATCCAGATAAAGGTATCAACCCACCTGTTAAGGCGTCTACTCGGTTAAACATTTCAGGGGGAGAGCCTCCAGACCCCCCTCCCCCCCCACTATGGCCCACCCACATGTTCAATGCCTCCGACACCCATAGTGACACTGCATGAAATAGGCCACGCCCATCATGGGGGAAAGCTCTCCGTTCACTTCCACACACCAGCGTCATTTTCCTTGAATTAAACATAGCTAAAAGCTGCTGTGTGGTGGGGCTGCGCAGACAACAAATGTGTGTGTGGGGGGGGGGGGATCGCCAATTAAAGTTTTCTTGTACTCCCGAGCAAAACAAGGAAGCCATTGAGAATTGCCGAGAAGAAAAATGTGGATCTAGCTGTCAAGGAAGTAAGTTTGAGTGTTCATCTTCCGTATATATGATCTTTGTTCCCCCCCATTTTGGGCGTGGTTTCTGAATGATGACTCACTCCGCAGTGTCTCTATAGGGACAATCGAGACTACGTCTATATTTCTTATGTCAATGGGAACATTTTGGCGATGTTGTTTTTTTACTCATAACAGAGAGTGTGTGTGTGTATGCACACACACACACACGTGAGGGTTTGTTGTTGACTCCAAACCTGGACTTGAAGGAATTAGCCCAGCTATCACCCAGCGTCATGACTGGAATGAGGAATTGTATTCTGCTGCTTGACGGGTCAAAAGGATCAAGATCACAATAATGCATGGAGGCACATCTCATATTGCATCAGTGGAGTGTCAAAACATATTGATTTGCAATAGAAGCCAGCGCAGGATCAAAACCACAAGCCATGGTTTCACAGAGGATTTACAGTAGCTGCTGCACTCCATATCTACCAAAAGCCCGTCTCACCCACACTGAGCACACACTGTTGAGTGTGTCTGCACCAGTGACCTTCTCATTATGCCCCTGCTTCAATAACCTTTAGCCTATCATCTGATTGTGTGTGTGTGTGTGTGTGTGTGTGTGTGTGTGTGTGTGTGTGTGTGTGTGTGTGTGTGTGTGTGTGTGTGTGTGTGTAAACCATCATTTTGTGTGTCATCTGTCTAGACATCTTTAGGTGAGACACAACTGGTGTGATGTTAACTGGCTGATGTAAAAGGCATGGTTTATAGCAGGGATGGGCAACTTTGATGATAGAGAGGGCCACACAAAAAATGTCCTCGCTACCAGAGGGCCAGATTGTGACCGTGCAATTCCACCAGTAGCCTACTACTGTAACACCATCACTCCCAATTATAGCTACTAATTTGATGAAAAGGACTGGTAATCAAAGTTTATTATACCAACATTTATATTTTTCATATTCAAATGTAGTAATTCTTCCATTCAGATGACACCAGAAAATTTGCTCTAGCTTTAAAACAGCCCGCTACAGCAATTTGATGGGGTACATCACCCAAATATGTGATATTAATCAGATTAGTAATGTTGCATGTGCAATGTGCATCCTCCTGGATATAGTTTGTTACAATAGCGTTCGCTCAAATGCTAACGTTAAACAGTAGGTGGATGGACAATGCTAACGCCATTAGCGCCATGTTCCGGGTTGTACAGTAAAATAAAAACAGATTTTGGTGGTCTAACCTAACCCAACCCAAAACGTCCACCTTGTAAAAAAAATTAAATAAAAAAAAAAAGACCCAGGGAAAAAAAGACCCAGGGGCCACACTGAGTGAGGTCGGGGGCCGCATGCGGGCCGCCAGTTGCCCACCCCCTGCTTTATAGGGAGTAGGTGAACCAGTGACTCATTGAAGGACATGCAATGCTTTCTAGGTTAGGGTGTGCATGGGACAGCCAGAGAGGGTAGTGTGCATGGGACAGCCAGAGAGGGTAGTGTGCATGGGACAGCCAGAGAGGGTAGTGTGCATGGGACAGCCAGAGAGGGTAGTGTGCATGGGACAGCCAGAGAGGGTAGTGTGCATGGGACAGCCAGAGAGGGTAGTGTGCATGGGACAGCCAGAGAGGGTAGTGTGCATGAGACAGCCAGAGAGGGTAGTGTGCATGGAACAGCCAGAGAGGGTAGTGTGCATGAGACAGCCAGAGAGGGTAGTGTGCATGGGACAGCCAGAGAGGGTAGTGTGCATGGGACAGCCAGAGAGGGTAGTGTGCATGGGACAGCCAGAGAGGGTAGTGTGCATGGGACAGCCAGAGGGTAGTGTGCATGGGACAGCCAGAGAGGGTAGTGTGCATGAGACAGCCAGAGAGGGTAGTGTGCATGAGACAGCCAGAGAGGTTAGTGTGCATGAGACAGCCAGAGAGGGTAGTGTGCATGGGACAGCCAGAGAGGGTAGTGTGCATGGGACAGCCAGAGAGGGTAGTGTGCATGGGACAGCCAGAGAGGGTAGTGTGCATGGGACAGCCAGAGGGTAGTGTGCATGAGACAGCCAGAGGGTAGTGTGCATGAGACAGCCAGAGGGTAGTGTGCATGGAACAGCCAGAGAGGGTAGTGTGCATGAGACAACCAGAGGGTAGTGTGCATGGAACAGCCAGAGAGGGTAGTGTGCATGAGACAGCCAGAGGGTAGTGTGCATGGAACAGCCAGATGGTAGTGTGCATGAGACAGCCAGAGGGTAGTGTGCATGAGACAGCCAGAGGGTAGTGTGCATGGGACAGCCAGAGGGTAGTGTGCATGAGACAGCCAGAGGGTAGTGCATGAGACAGCCAGAGGGTAGTGTGCATGGGACAGCCAGAGGGTAGTGTGCATGAGACAGCCAGAGGGTAGTGTGCATGGAACAGCCAGATGGTAGTGTGCATGGGACAGCCAGAGAGGGTAGTGTGCATGAGACAGCCAGAGAGGGTAGTGTGCATGAGACAGCCAGAGAGGGTAGTGTGCATGGAACAGCCAGAGAGGGTAGTGTGCATGAGACAGCCAGAGAGGGTAGTGTGCATGAGACAGACAGAGAGGGTAGTGTGCATGAGACAGCCAGAGGGTAGTGTGCATGAGACAGCCAGAGAGGGTAGTGTGCATGAGACAGCCAGAGGGTAGCGATCTGCAGTCATCGATTTAGGAAGAAACAGAAGCATGGATCCATCAAAACAGCGTTTTATGGGTCATACTGTAGAATGGGGAATGCCACCTGTATATTTGGTGATTTGTCATGTGAAAACAGGCTATTTTGGTTTTATTTGCTTTATGCTACTGTCACTAAAAGGGGTTGGGTCTGGAATCTCAACCCCCCCCCCCCCCCCCCCCTTCCCATTTTCCACTTTTGGCATATTCCATCGGATGCAACTACCGGCAGTGACAGACCTCGTTTCTTTTTTTTTTTATAGAAGTATTAACTGTACTAATTTTAATTTGTAATATTTTTTAATATCCAAGATTAATCAAGTGGAGACATCAGAGGGTCTCTTTTTGCTTTCATTTTCAGTCTCTGAAAGCACTGTTGTTTTTTCAAAGCTTAGTTTGAAACCATCT
Source organism: Poromitra crassiceps (assembly GCF_964638095.1). Classification (NCBI taxonomy): domain Eukaryota; kingdom Metazoa; phylum Chordata; class Actinopteri; order Beryciformes; family Melamphaidae; genus Poromitra; species Poromitra crassiceps. Next base: position 925,623 of record NC_139651.1, on the reverse strand, counting down.
AATAAGAATTAATCCCGTCCTCCCTCTGTCACACCTGTCTCACACAGGCCCATCTGCTGCCTGGAGACGTGCTTAATTGTTTCACTGAGCCTCTGTGTCACCATCTAGAGATGTGTGTGTGTGTGTGTGTGTGTGTGTGTGTGTGTGTGTGTGTGTGTGTGTGTGTGTGTGGGCGCGTCCTTCCATGCATGCGTGAGTTAGCGAGTTGAATGCTACTATCGAGTTATTTTTCCCCCTTTATTTGGGGAGGGAGGCTGTCGAATGAATTGATTTGTAGCAAATTTTTGTTGTATGATAACAAAAATAGCGATGATGATGATGATGACAACAACGATAACTGTAATTGGAATGCCTCAAATGCCGCTGAGTAAAAAAAAATTAATATTAGGATAGCCTACATAATTTCATTTTAACATAAATATTACAATAACACGTCATATTTTATGTATTTAGCATATTTGAACAACATATTAATATTGTAATATTTTAATATTTTAACACACTCACGGTATTTTAACAGGAGTAATTCTACCATTAGCAATTCAGTGACATTTTAATGGGGAGGGGATGGGGCAAAGAGAGGATAAGAACACATTTGGGGACCAAATGGGGACCCCCCTCGCTTTCTCTCTCTCTCTTGTAAATGTATAAGTTGTATGTTTACATTACTGTACAGTACTACCACTGATACAGGAACATTGTCATTTCCATGAGTAGTGAAGTTGTTCAGTATTAATAATCGCATTTACTGGAATGATCATTAATCAAACTGACACGTTCATTGACTGTGATTATACACAATATAAGTAGCAATAATTGTTTGCGATAGTTGTAAATAGTAGGGTGTGTTTCACTTCCAGTGTGGAGTACTATGACATTATAATGACATTACCAATACACACCTAGACTAAAATAAAAAACAGACAAGTGTAACTTCACTCCCTCAATCCTGGATGGGCTTTAGGTGAAACCTGTGACATTGCTTTTTGAGTCTTCTAGACAAGTTTGACTATAAACACTTCTTGAAGCATTGTTGCTTAGTCTCACATTTTCTTCCAGAAATACTGCAGTTGGCCTTGTATTTATTCTCTAGCTCACTGTCAAGCTACGGATATTAATTTTGGCTCCCCGTTCACAGCAATATTTTTTTTTACAATCTCTCGAATTTGACAGGAGGGCTTGAAGAGGAGGACGAGACCCTTTTAAATCTCAGTCTTGCGCCCGCCACCTTCCTGCTTGTGACTCCGTAACATAGCAACAGCCAATGGACATACACGGAGGAGCAGGAGACACAACTGCCTGTTGGCTCTATTTTATTTCATTTTTGTAATCAAATTAGCTGCTTTGTCACATTTTAAAATGAGACCGATTTAGTTATTATTCATAATTGTGTAATTCTCACTTCCATCACTCAAGTAGGGAAATATGTGAGACAAACCACGTTCCGTATCGCAGATCAGGGAACCCAATATCTTTCGTTAAGGAGTGATTGTGTATTATATGGGTGGCAATCCTAAATGTCTCTCAGAACCGGGCACTCATGTTGCTGCTATAGAGAGCCAAAGTGGAACGTCACTTCCTGCTTCAGCACTGTACCAGAGATTTTCATCCGCCATTTATTTTCCCATAGACATTTCGTAAAATGCTTATAAAAAGAGTTTTACTGGTTCAAACCAAATGGTTCAGCTAATGCTATAATCGGGAGAGACCATAGAATATTTCACTCGGACCAAAACTTTAAAAAAAACTTTGAAAAAATATTTTGTTCAAACCCGAAATTTTTTCCGTTTTGGCCCAAGTGAAATGTTACGCGATCTCTCCTGTTTCTAAATATATCTGTACCGTTTGGTTTGAACCAGTAAAACTATTTTTATAAGCATTTTACGAAATGTCTATGGGAAAATAAATGGCGGATGAAAATCTCTGGTACAGTGCTGAAGCAGGAAGTAGGCGGTCACTTTGCCTCTCTATATGAAGGGTCTTCTCCATCGTGTTCCAATGAGCCAGCCAATGGGCTACATGCACAACTCCACTACTTCCTGAAATTAGTACAGCTTCTTTATTTCCTGTCATCACTATTGGATGAACTGATTAATGTCAGGTGTGCTGCAGTCACAACAATGATCAGGCACACCTGATTCATCAGTTCATCCAATAGTGTAGGACAGGAACTAAAGAAGCTGTACTAATTTCAGGAAGTAAAGAAGTTGTGCATGTAGCCAATTGACAACACACATTGACCCAATGAGGATGGGGGGCGGGGCCAAAAACCCTTAACTGCACCCTGAGGAGGAAGTCTGAGTATAATAATTAGATGTAAAAGAGATGCAATGACACAGGGGTAAATACTGTATTTTAGACTTTTCTGTTTTTTAAGATATATATTCATTTTTTGTGTGGATCCATGTGCTTGACTGAATTTGGAACAGATTCCAGTTCAAGAGTCTTCTTTATACCCTCAATTAGATGTGATTATATTTGGCATTCAAAGCAATTACAAGTACACATTAGGGTTGTAGCGGTACTAAATTTCTGTTTCGGTGCCGGTACCAATTTGTATTTCGATACTTTCGATACTTTTCGATACTTTTTGTAAAAAAAAAAAGTGAAACTGTCCAATGTCAAGATTTGGCTTTATTTTAAGAGTTTGGGAACAATTACACCAATAAATTGGTGTGGCATTTAAATGCTGAACAAAACAAACCTTTTGAGCAGTGAGAATACCGGTAAGTAAAATAAAGTAATGCCAGTGAAAATAAAATGACCATAAAACACTAGCCTATAGCAGCAAAAACTCAGAGAAACACCAATAACAACAATAAATAAATTATTTGGTGGCATTTAAATTCTGTCTAACTTTTACTTGTCAAATAAGTACACACTCGGTAACATAACACAAATCTTTTGAACAGTGGGAAATGGGAATAAGTAAAATAAATAAAATAAATTATAATATAATAAAACACTATAGCAGCAGAAACTCAAATCTTTTTTTCTTCAACAAGCAGCATAACTGGCTTCATATTCCCATTCTGTCCCCCAGCCTACTCAGCCTAAACCCTAGTTCTCCTATGGGTGGTAGACAGACTCACTGTTTGGCTGACTCTCAGTTTACTCACTCAGTCCCTCCCATCCCAATGTCTTCTTCAGGTTCCTAGCCAAGAAAACGAGGGTGTCAACATGTTCCTCGGTCAGTCTAGATCTTGTTGGACTGCAGATATTCCCAGAAGTACTGAAAACACGTTCAGATGCACAGCTTGATGCTGGAATACAGAGATATTGTCTAGCAAACTGAGCTACTGTAAGATGGGCAGGTCTGTCTGGTGTTGCTTCCACCATGCCAGGGGATCCTCTGCAGGGCTGATGTCTCTAAATTGTTTATACTCAGTAATCTCAACTTCCAGTTTAGAACTTCTTGTCATGGGTGGGGCATTCAGGCAGTATTACTCACAGTTTACATCTAACGTTATGTAGGCTACTTTCACGCATACTTCAGTCAGGGTTATCGACAGTCCATATTATTGCCTCTGCACGTTTCCCGACGCTACAGTGAGCGCTCGTTAACTAACGTTACTGCGGAGTCCGCTGTAACGTTAGTTAACGTTAGTTAACGAGCGCATTAACGAGCGCATTTTCTCACTGTAGCGTCGGGAAACGTGCAGAGGCAATAATATGGACTGTTGATAACCCTGACTGAAGTATGCGTGAAAGTAGCCTACATAACGTTAGATGTAAACTGTGAAAGGGCACAGCTGCTGCTACTAACTGGGCTGGGAGAGGCTTTGTGTTTAGCCATAGCCTACTTTGCTAGTTTGCTTTTAATGTGCGCGGGTCTGCTCAGTGCTGCTCAGCTGCTTTTTTTCCTCAAACTCTTTTCCTCACCGCTTGACATGTGGATATGACGTCACTCACTCCAGCGCATTTCTTAAAGAGACAGGCTCATATTGACCATTATCAGTCATAGCAGCGGTCGGAAAAGTACCTGTTCTTTTTAAATCTTAGTATAGAACCGGTTCTACAGCAATAGCACCGCGGTTCGGGGGTAGTACCGGTAGTACCTACATCCCTAGTACACATACACATCAAACATTAAAATACATCATAAAAAAACAGATGAAGGCCTGGATAGCCCATTAAAGCTGGGAAAGGCCTGCTGATTTCCGATATGCTCCAGTGAGGAACAGAGTAGATAGGACAAGACATCGACAGATAAAATAAATTAGCAAAAAATGTAAGAGCTTAAAATATTCCTATATTTTCCCCAGGTCTTTACGGTTGTTAATGTTCTTCCCTCCTTGTCCAGTTTGTTGTTGAAATGTTTCTCTTTGCTATGTGCTTCCAATTTCTAATGAGTTGTGCCTACAGCACATCTGTAGAATGCATTATGGTTTCCCTTAGTCACTACTTGGGTCTTAAATCAGGGACACCGAAGCTTCTCCCAGAACATCTCAGATCCTTCATGGAGGAGGATGTTCTTTATCAGAGCAGGTGTAACCATCTTTTTCATTACTTTGTTCCATGGGCAGATGGAGCTTGTGTTTATTAGATTGTGTTTATTAAGAACGCTCATTAGCCAACACACAGGTGACAGTCTAATCTTCCTGGAGTCCACGTAAATCCATTACAAAACTACACAGACAGTTGCCATATGGGCACCAACGAAAATAAACCATTACAAACAACAAATAAACGAACGTAGAAAGAGCAGCGCCAGATTTCTAGTCAAAGGAATTTCAATTGATGAAGGAAAAATAAAAATGTGTTCACACAGAATGACAACATAGATTTATAGACACAAAGAAAGAAAGAAAACACTCAAAGGACTACTACAGTGACAAACCTGTAGAAGTTAGAATGAACAAGCGAATAGCAAACATGGGCCCCCCACCAGTGATGTACAGTAGATCCACCCTTGGGTCAGTCCAATATTCATTGTCAAGGACGCCCCCTAGTGATACAAAGTCAACGTTACAGTGTGAATAACGGACGGCCTGAGACTGATATAGTCCCCTCCTCTGGTGGGGGACAAAAATATGAACACACCTCAAAGGCTGCTGTGGACTGGAATGATTTAATTCTATGATGACATTAGAGGCAAGGACTAAAAATGATTTAAGTCGCCATTTAAAGGTTGCCTTCCCTGGAGAGACATGGATATTCAAAGGAACTATATTCCATAAGGAGGTCGCCCTGTATAATTCAATATGCAATTTGCTTTATGCATTTATTTAAAATCTCAGATGATGAGTTTACAAAGGCATTGAAAACAAACATTTTTTTTTTGGTATGCATGCCCAACTTCCAAATTCCCAAATACAGGTAATCTCAATGTCTGTTGTTGATGACAGAAACTCAAAAGCCATCTGGTTCTATTTAGCACAGGTTCTGCCCCTTAGCGCCTATGCCCTAGTCAATTACAGAGGGGGATCAGCCCATTGAAATTTGCATGCACCTCAGCCATACCAGTCACTTGACTGTCACTGGGTCGTGGGGACCTGAATGGTGCCACGGCCAGACAGAACCCGTCCTTCACGCTCTGCAGAGCAGCGTCTGGGTCGACGCCCTGTACGTTCTTCAGGTTTTACCCTGTTCGCTGTGGCTGCGTCCTTCTCAGGGTCTCCACACTGGTGCATGAGACCTGGAAGGAATTGACCTGGCTGGCCTGAGTCCCTCGTGCTGCGGCCCAATGGAGACTAGCCTTGGGGTGGCGTCCCGTGGCACCCTGGGTATCCGTCTGCTTTTTCCCCTGAGTGGACGTGTTTGGTTCTTTCTCTGGCTCTGTGTTCAAGACTGATCCACCAGACCTGTTAGATATTGACCTGTGGCGTGGGGGTCTCTCGTGCTACGGCTCGATAGAGGCCAGCCTTTGGGTTGGTCAGTGTCACACCTTAAGCAACAAAACACACACACACACACACACACACACAGGCCTCCTATATAGTTATACAGGCTGGAGTGTATCATACATAGTGAGAGTTTTTTCTGTGTAGATCATGGAATGAGAGTATTGCAATGGATTTTTCATACACAAAATGTTAAGAAGACCTAAAAAACACAATTGGTTTCAGTTGGGACTGATTCATGTGCAGATTTATGAAATGAATGGTAGCCTAATTTACATGATGTGCTATGATGTTCAATTCACATGTTTCAAAGTGACAAACTCCATACTGCTCCATACAGCTTTTATATACAGTACATCTGTGTGCATCGCGAGAAGGAGGAGGGGGGGGTGCACCTAAGCTAGAAATAGATGTAATTGCCTCTACGAAATATCTGTTCTTTGCTACAAACAAGCATTTTGAGTGTTTCTAATTAAACCTTTGATCACGTTGTATTTGAACATCTCCCCGCTGCTTCAGTGTGACTGCAGAAGGCTCAGGTCAGAGAGGTGACGATGGTATTCAAGACACAGAGAAGAAGGCTGTTCACAGGCTTTCTCTTTTAGCTTTCACCACTGAGAGCACCTTCAACCAGAGAGGAGGAGCTAATCAGTGAAACCAGCTGCTGGAGTGTTTGGTTGGCACAGCAACCTGCAGAGCTGTCACCTCTCTGTGGATCGCCCATCACTGAGCTAAGGCCTGACTCCAGTTCAATTGAGTTAGAGACAGTTGCAATAGGCCTACTTATAACTAATAAGAAAATAAAGCATACAGTTTGTTCAATAAGGGAGATTGCTTTAGAGAAACAAAGGTAACACTTTACTTTGATAGTCCGTCTACAGATAGTCTACAGAGTATTAGTAACGTTTCAACAGCTTATTAGTTGACATTCAACAATTCATCAATTCAACTTCATCTGTAGATGTTTAACAGATGATCTATAGAGTATATATGACAATTCATGAACATAGTCTACAGAGTATTAATAACGTTTCAACAGCGTATTAGTTGACATTCAACAATTCATCAATTCAGCTTCATCTGTAGATGTGTAACAGATGATCTATAGAGTATTATGTCACACTTCATAGAGTAGGCTATATGTGACAATTCATGAACATAGTCTACAGAGTAGGCCTGTTAGTAACGTTTCAACAGCTTATTAGTTGACAGTCAACAATTCAGCTTTGTCTGTAGATGTTTAACAGATGATCTATAGAGTATATGTAACAATCCTGTTTCTTCTGTGTTGTAGATTCTACTCCTCTGGCCATCGCCACACCTGCTTACCTGCCTGGACATCTGCTGTACTGCTTGTCTGTCAGCCCGTCTGACTGCTCAGCCTGGATCACAAACACCCCATGGGTTCCAGCTCCCATCCATCTTATTTACATCCCCTTGACCACCATCGTTTTGCAAATAAACCTTTTTATCTCCACTCACCTCATGTCTGTGTCCCCCTTTGGGTCCAAGTTAGCGGTAAAAGTCTGTAGATGTTTAACAGATTATCTATAGAGTAATAACAGTCCATGAACATATTCTCAGAATACATTAGTTGAACTTGAATCACTCACTGAAGAAACCATGAGTGGAGTACGAGTATTGCCTTGTCCATGTAGTGCATTCATAAACCCCTTGCTCTTACCACAGAATTTCAACTACATCATGTAAACGTTACGTTGACCATCACTTGCATAACCACTAAACATCTGTAGATTTTCATTTGGACTATCCAAGTAAAGTGAAAACTAGTTGACAGTCTAGAAATTCACCTACATATAAGTAGATGTGGAACTTGATTCTTGCATAACCACTAAACATCTGTAGATTTTCATTTGGACTATCCAAGTAAAGTGAAAACTAGTTGACAGTCTACAGGCTATTTATACCCATACTATTTATGAAAACGTTAACTGTACAGATGACGCAGAGTTACAAAGTTGTACAAAAAGTTTATTTCTCCACACACATACTGTAACTTAAAAAATGGACTGATGGATGGATTTAGTCAAAACAAAATGGTATGAGGCCAGCAATACATGCCTTAGGCTATTACACTTAATTCTAACACTTAAGTCTTAATTTCACACACCTGCTTAAACAGTGAGGGGACACATCCTAATGATTAGCCTAGTCCCAGGTCATCACTATACTTTTTTGCTTTGGACGAACCGGGTCGTCCAGCAGAACTCCCACAATGGCTGAAAGCCGCACCACACCACAGCACAGTGCAACATTCAAGTAAGCCAGCAGCACGGTAGGGGGAAGGGGTGGGATTGGGGAAAGGGGTGAGATTGGTGGACCTGAAGCATTACTGACTTCCAACTTTGTCTTCGTAGAGAGCTGGTTTGAGCCCAGACGTGTCTAGATTTTAACCCCGTTTTAACAGTTTTTAAGCCAAACACCCTGGCTAAGGTTAGGCAAGTAAAACAACTTGGTTTGGAATTTCTAGACTGTCAACTAGTTTTCACTTTACTTGGATAGTCCAAATGAAAAACTAAAGATGTTTAGTGGTTATGCAAGTGATGGTCAACATAACGTTTACATGATGTAGTTGAAATTCTGTGGTAAGAGCAACGGGTTTATGAATGCACTACATGGACAAGGCCAGGTGCGGACTGCATAATCTGGCACCTCGGGCAAATGCCCGGTGGCCTGGCCTGGCCTGGCCTGGATTTTTTTTTTTTTTTTTTGGTGCCCGCAGTCAAGCCACTCACTGAACAGCAGGCCAGGTGCCGCCTACTGGTTTACTAGTGGTTTTATTACTTTATTCAGGGTTAAAGTGGGTGCATCTCATTGTAAAATTGGACTCGGCCCAAATTGGGCTTCAAACGGCCCAAATTGGGCTTCAAATGGCCCAAATCTGGCTTCAAATGACCCAAATCTGGCTTCAAACGGCCCAAATCTGACTTCAAATGGCCCAAATTGGGCTACAAACGTCCCAAATTTTTCGTTGCCGCCCTTCGGACGCCGGCACGCGTGTCGGCCTGTATCGGCCTGGCCTGCTTGGTATCTAATGCCCGGCCTGAATTATGATCCCAGTCCGCCCCTGGACAAGGCAATACTCGTACATGGTACATGGTTTGTTCAGTGAGTGATTCAAGTTCAACTAATGTATTCTGAGAATATGTTCATGGACTGTTATTACTCTATAGATAATCTGTTAAACATCTACAGACTTTTACCGCTAACTTGGACCCAAAGGGGGACACAGACATGAGGTGAGTGGAGATAAAAAGGTTTATTTGCAAAACGATGGTGGTCAAGGGGATGTAAATAAGATGGATGGGAGCTGGAAGCCATAGGGTGTTTGTGATCCAGGCTGAGCAGTCAGACGGGCTGACAGACAAGCAGTACAGCAGATGTCCAGGCAGGTGAGGAAGGAGTGGCGATGCCCAGAGGAGAAGAATCTACAACACAGAAGAAACAGGATTGTTACATATACTCTATGGATCATCTGTTAAACATCTACAGACGAAGCTGAATTGATGAATTTCAACTAATAAGCTGTTGAAACGTTACTAATAGGCCTACTCTGTAGACTATGTTCATGAAGTGTCACAAAATTCTCTATAGATCATCTGTTAAACATCTACAGATGAAGCTGAATTGATGAATTGTTGACTGTCAACTAATAAGCTGTTGAAACGTTACTAATAGGCCTACTCTGTAGACTATGTTCATGAATTGTCACATATAGCCTACTCTATGAAGTGTGACATAATACTCTATAGATCATCTGTTACACATCTACAGATGAAGCTGAATTGTTGAATGTCAACTAATACGCTGTTGAAACGTTATTAATACTCTGTAGACTATGTTCATGAATTGTCATATATACTCTATAGATCATCTGTTAAACATCTACAGATGAAGTTGAATTGATGAATTGTTGAATGTCAACTAATAAGCTGTTGAAACGTTACTAATACTCTGTAGACTATCTGTAGACGGACTATCCAAGTAAAGTGTTACCGAAACGAATGAATGTTTAAAGGATGGCTTTACCGGTAATCAACCCACTTTGTATCATATATAATCTCGGTAATACTATAAGCACATGGACAGTGTTTACCTTCTCTCTCTGTTTAGCACAGAGAGAAAAATCCTCCATTTCTCTGCCTGCAGAAACTCCGCCCTGCCAGCTGCAAGTCATTAAGGCTCTCAATGCAATTCTCCAATTAAAATCAACAATAACAGCACCGCCCTCGGAGCAGATTCCGCGTCTCGAGCAGAACTTCCGTTGTGCGGTAAAACACGTCACAACGTAGCAGTTTGCCAGAGGAGGAAATGGGAGATCTCCATGAGGAAAACACAGAGAGAAGGTAAACACTGCGCATGTGCTTATATTACCCAGATTATTAATGATACAATGTGGGTTGATAATCGGTAAAGTCATCCTTTGAGAGGTTGAGTTTACGTTATGTTACGTTACATTAACTTTAAGTATATGAAGTTAAGTTTCTGTTTTATCTCCGTTTAATCTACCAAGGATCGTGGCAGGCAGCCGAATGGCCCAGACAGCCAGTTGAAGATTTCTGCATATGCTAGTAGTCCACAGAGAGAGGAGGACTGTTGAGAAAGACTCCTGCTTCTAAGGTTACTGCCAAATTCTCAATGCACAAAATGTTTCCCCTGTTCCTTCCTTTCAATGATGTTAAAACTTTCATTTTGTACGAATGGTGCAGCCGTTGGGTTTACTGTGCTACTCACTCACACTCAAAAGGATGTCACTGACAAAAGTGATTGATAAATGACTGTTTTGTCCAACCACTGACTTCCTGCACTGGATTTAAAACTTAAAATTGAATTTCAAGCTCCAATGAGATGTCGGTGTTTAGCACGGCAGAAACCCGCCCAGGGAAATAGTTGCTGTCGAAGCAGAAAGAACGTTTGGCTTTTCCTGCCGGCCATTTCGCCAACATCCACATTCATCATTCTTTCAAATAGTGTACACTGACTTTGAAGAACAGGACCTGGCACAGTATATTCTAAAACGGATTCAACTGACAAGAAAGTAAGATTCTGTACTGACTAATTTCCAGCTTATGTGGCTACTGTAGATGCAAATTGGCATTTTGAAATATAAGCATAATGTGATTGCACTATTATTAATAGATGGACATGTCAAGCTGTATCTAGGTCAGCAGCATGGCTACTTGAGCAGCATTATAACTTCTAGATTATCCAAATATGCACCCCAGTCATTTACATGGGTAATGACTGGGGGCATATCTTATACAGCTTAAAAGGTTACAGGGGTTAATTTGTCATAATAATCATAATAATCATAAATAAAACATCTCATTTCTTTGCAGCGGTTACATTTTATAGACATTTTTACTGATACCTTTGAATTTTTTTCTCTCCAAGTGTGTTATTTAAATCATAATATTTAATTCAGCGAGAAGACGGAGGGATTAACATCTGCCTATGACAGTAAGCGCTTTAAAGATTTTGCAGAGTATATCACTTTACAAGTTTACACCGACACACTTTTGCCCCCCACCCCCACTTCCCATAATGCCATGCCCCCCATGGCTTTGCCCTCCGATTTAGGTTATGAATATTATTCATAATGTTGTGAACATTATGAAACCAAACATATCTACAATGTGAATCTTCTGCTTAATCAAAGCAACAATCTTTATCTGATGCACACAGGCCATTCCCCCTTTTATTCGTGTAACTAAAATAGCTTCCCTACCGTTCTAGTGAGATAAAGTGGATAGGCAGCACTAATGTTCTAAATGGGTAACCAGGACCCTCATGGATGAGTGCAATTCTTCTTAAGGGTTAATGTGAGACTCCTGAAAAGCTCCACAGTAATTGATAAATGGGTGTATAGCCTGGAGATGTATTCAGGGTTACTAGGCTGCAATGTGCCAAGAGGAGCTCTTTCACTGAATTATTAAGGCTATACCCTTCTGATTTCTTTAGACGGGACAGTGGCTTCACTTAGGTCCAAAAATGGAACAATAAAGTAACCAAAAGATAACTGGTGTTTTGCAATGAATGTTTATTGGATACCATTCTACAATTAATCTACCGTATTTCCAAATTAATTATGCACCATTGCATTATGACTGAGTATGTATGTACACTCAAGGAAAAAGGAATATTGTTTTGAACAGCAAATATTGTATGTTTTCCCACCTCTACATAAATAAGTTGGGCAATACTACTCATAGATTCTTAGGTTGTCTTCATGCTGTGATTTTCTCACCATAAATGTCACAATTTATTTTTGCATTGCTTTCTCAATTGAATTTCAAAAACAGATTTGAAAGTGGCTCTTATCCGTTTAATATTTAATACCAACAGACCTCTGTCTTGGTCAGATTCAATTAATTTTGTAATGGACAAGGCAAGTTGATTTGCACGTCTACACAACGCCAATTCAAAGGGGCTTGACATAAATAAAATCAAAATAAAGACATAAAAAGAGTAGAAAGATTAAGAAAAGTGAAAGTGAATTAAAAGCAAGTAATGACCAAAGTTAATGAGTCATTTCATAGCAAAGCTAAGAAAAATGAGTGATGAAGAATGAAATGGTGGATACATGTATGTAGTTACTTTGATTTAACCAACAAAAAATACAAAATCAAAATCAAATTCCCCATACACCATTATACACTAGGTGGGGCAGTTGCGATACCATGGCAATTTTGGCCATGGTATCGTATGACAAACCCACACTGTATGTATGCCATATCAGCATTCCTCTCTTGCTCTGGACATGCACCCAGAAATCACATTCATTCCACACATTCAACTGTGTGGACAGCCTTGACAGCCTATTGGATACGATCACAAAATTGGATGTGGTCTCTTGGTCTCATCCACCATGTCCAACAGCACAGGTCAGAGAGGATCATCACTGTTTCAGAGCATTCTTCTTCTCTCATGTCCAACAGCACAGGACAGGGAGGATCATCACTGTTTCAGAGCATTCTTCTTCTCTCATGTCCAACAGCACAGGACAGGGAGGATCATCACTGTTTCAGAGCATTCTTCTTCTCAGTATCAGGGAAAAGAAACACGCCTTGTTGTTGTCATAGGCTACTATTACACAGCGTCATACATATCCATGTAAACAAGGGTCTCAAACACCTTGTTTTTGACTTTGTGTATTTTGTGTGTGTGTGTGTGTGTGTGTGTGTGTGTGTGTGTGTATGTATATATATATATATAATGTGTGTGTGTGTGTGTGTGTGTGTGTATATATGTATGTGTGTGTGTGTGTATTTTATATATATATGTATATGTGGGTGTGTATATACTGTATATGTATGTGTGCAGGACAGGGAGTATCATCACTGTTTGAGAGCATTCTCAGTATCAGGGAAAAGAAACGTGCCTTGTTGTTCTCATAGGCGACAATTACACAGTATCATACAGTAAACAAGGGTCTCAAACACATAATGCTGTTTTTGACTTTGTGGATTCTGTTTGAATGGTTCACTGTATGAGAAATCTCTATAGTCGTACACACATCTCTCTCATATCATGTTTGATACTTCTAACCTAAGGTGACCAGACGTCCCCGATTTTCGGGGACAGTCCCCGTTTTTGGTGACCTGTCCCCGGCTGGAGCTGTCCCCGAAAATGTCCCCGATTTTCTACTGGTGTCTGCGGCCGATATGACTCTAGCTCTAGCAGGCTCATTCTTAAATCTAGAGTGAAGATACTTACAGGGTATGACTGTAAGACCTGCAGCATCCATTGGGACCAACAATGCCATGCTACCTTGTCGGGAAGGAAGGGGGCTAAATAATTAATTTAGAAAAACCGGCATATATGGTCAATATCAAAGGGGACCCTTGACTGTTCTCATCTCAAGATATCTGAATGAGAATGGATTCTATGAGTCAATGTTTTGATCCAGGCATCCAACAAGTGTTTACATGTTTTGCTGCTTCCTGCTCTTCCAGGAAAACATTGAAAAATCAGGCCAATGCTGCTGGGGAACACATTGACATTTTGTAAAGGGGCACAGTGAATGACGTGTGTGTGGGGGGGGGGTTGTACTGTTTATTACAGTACAACAGCCATGGACAAAATAAATGAAACCGGAATCATCCTCCTTTATTATTTCATAGGTAATAACATTGGATATTTTTATGATATATTGATTGCCAGACTGGAAATTGTCCCCGATTTTCATTTGATAAATCTGGTCACCTTATTCTAACCATTTTTACCAAACACAATTAATCATACAGTACGTTCCTCTACCCTGATGAAGGCTCTGCGGAGCTGAAATGCGTAGGTTCCTGTTTTAACTTTGTTAGCCATGCCACAATAAAGGCTTTTTAATTAATATTTCTGAAACAGTTGTTGCTTGGATTGTTTCAAGTTCCCCTGTTCTCCACTCCTTTTTTACCTTGGCAAGGATCCCACTTGAACTTTCACACTTTATATATATATATATATATATATATATATATATATATATATATATATATATATATATATATATATATATATATAAAATATTACTGCATGTGAGGCCTTACATTGCTTGAGAAGAAAAGTCCATTGGAATTTAACCTGGCATACCTTTCACCTCAAAGCTAAAATCTATCGGAGATGCACCCAGGGGGTGGATGGGAGTGTGAGGGTATGCCTAGGATAAGTGTCCCTCATGGCCCTTGACATGGTTCTGTGATGATGATGACCCATGCACACTGTAACCCTCCATGCCCGCTGCTTCAGCAGAGGTCAGGATTTCTGCGGCTAGTGTGAACCTGAGGTCAGGCTATCTCCCGCCAGCAGCTGGGTCCTGTCTCAACTTGCTAGCTTCACACTTCTCAACCCTCATGAGGGAATGAGCAATGGAAACCACACAATACTGAGGTCCACACACACACGCAGATACAAAGATTCCATCTTGTGCCTGTGCAGGTCAGACTCATGCGCTTTACACATTTGATGGTGGCAGAAGATTGGCTACGCATGATGGAGTTGGGTACCTTTTATAATGTAATGGAGAAACAACAACTCCTACAAAGTGTTGATGAGGAAAAGTAAGTAGGATAGATGCTAAGAAGCCACAGAGTGGATATAGTGGCAAAAAGTGTGTAGTGTAGATTAGGGATGTTCATCAATTGTCGAAAATCGATAATTGATCGTTAAGGATTGGAATCGATCCTGTGGAATTTGGATCGATTTTGTTATTATTATTATTATTATTTATTTATTTTTTGGACTAGGTTTGGGTGGAATTCGTTCCTCCTCGCCCCACTCCATTGCACAGCCGACTAACGTGAGGTGGAGCTTCATATAGTCTCTAGTTTTCTGGCTGGGCACGGGCCTTTGTGCCAACAAAACTGTTTTAAACATGGGGAATTCACACCGGCATGCGCCGGGGACAGCAGTGTGTTGGAGAGGAGACACATTGAAATAAAGAGTTCATTGAGGAGAACACGTTGTCTTTCGTATTCGTATACTTTCTGCCATAGGCATTCATTTTGTAAAAAAAAAAAAAAAAAAGTATTAATATAATCGATAATTGATCGTTAATTTTCACCGATTATCAATTATGGAAAATTTTCAAAATGAACATCCCTAGTGTAGATACTGATTTTGGACAATTATTCCTGCTACCTTGGGCTAACATGAGTGGCTGCTCTGAGCATCACACGCTGCTGAAGTTTTATACATGTGGTCCCAGGTGTGTTACTGCAGCCCAGTAACACACCTGGGACCACATGTATAAAACTCTAAAAAACCAATGAACCGTTGCCTAAACGTTGGTCAACAGTTCTCCGAGGAACAGAGCAGCAACATGGTAACCCAATGTGTTCCAGTATCTCCTCCTCCCAAGTTGATTCAACATCATCTGCCCTTGGTGGCTTATTTAAGTCGCTGGATATTCGCTTGTGGCCGTCCTGCACCTCCATCCTGCACCTCCTCCTGCACGAGGGCATCACTTTCCTCTCGGGACGGGAGAGGCTTTTCTGGCGGCTCCGCTCCAGACTCTTCTCTTCCATTACATACTGTTGTCAGAGTGCCGTGGTGCAGAGCGCACTGCTTTCAAAGGGAAGAATAGAATAGGTGACTTGATTGGTCATCATAACTGAAGTCACACCCACCACATCTATATATATATATATATATATATATATATATATATATATATATATATATATATATATATAAATTAACTGCATTTGTTCTTTGGTACAATTAAAATCTACTGTATGTGTGTCTGGAATTATCCATCAGATACGCCAAAGAGGTTTCTACTTTCTAATTTTCTAGTTTTATTTTCCATGCAAAGCAGTTACAGTGTTATCAGTAAAAATGTTAGGCCTAAACAGGCTATTAATATGACCTTGCTTATGAATTAAATTAGATAGATACAGTAGATGCTAATAATTTATTTAGTTAATTGAGGTCGTACCTCTTTCATTTCACTTATCGATCAAGATGATAGATCATAATAAGGACCCGTGAAACCCAATCCCCACACTTATCAATTACACATTTGCTGTTATTTGAGCAAGTGTGGCAATTGTGGCTAATTGCACCACGGGGAGGGAGCTTCGCCACACGAGCACATTTGCGGAGAGCAATGATCTTGCGCGACGCCCTGGAGCCAACCTGTCCCTCCACATGTCCAGGCGTTGTCTGCTCTTACCTTTTTAGCCACTGCGGGACCGAAGGAAATAGGTGACCTGGCGGGCGTTTCACAGCCATCCATCAGCTGCATACTCCCAAATGTGCTGGATGGTATCATTAAGCTGCCAAAATTACTATTTTTATATCTATATATATATATAACATATCAAATGACTATATGCTGCAATAGAATGGATTTCCATGCGATTGCTGGCCCGCAAACACCATCACAGTGGTACAGTATGCTGGAAACTTGCCAATCAAAGACTCTTCTTCCTCCATGAGAAAACATCTCCTGCTCCCTTTCTATCTGGCCATCATACAAAGCATCCTCAACGTCTCCATAACAGCCTGGTATAGCAGTTGGACATTCAAAACGAAAATAAACTACAGAGAACCGTCAATAAATCCTACAAAATAATCCGCGCCCCCATCCCGTCACTCGAATCACTCCACCCGCGAAAGAACCGTAAAAAGAGCGAGAAAAATAATTTCTGACCCCGCTCACCCAGCACACCATGTCTTTCAGCTGTTGCCCTCCGGGAGGCGCTACAGGTCTCTGCCCACCAAAATAACGCGCTTTGAAAACAGTTTCTTCCCCACTGCCATACGGACACTGAACACACTCTAACAATCCCCCTATCTCTGCTATTATGACCGACATGTTGTGCAAAATATAGAGAGGCAAAGTGAACGTCACTTCCTGCTTCAGCACTGTACCAGAGATTTTCTTCCGCTATTTATTTTCCCATAGACATTTCGTAAAATGCTTATAAAAATAGTTTTACTTGGTCCAACCAAACGTTTCAGATATATTTAGAATCGGGAGAGACCATAGAATATTTCACTCAGACCAAAACTGAAAAAAACATCGAACAAATATTTTCTTTAAATCCGCAATTTTGAAAATGTTATGCGGTCTCTCCTGTTTCTAAATATATCTGAACCGTTTGGTTTGAACAAGTACAACTATTTGTATAAGCATTTTACGAAATGACTATGTGAAAATAAATGGCGGATGAAAATCTCTGGTACAGTGCTGAAGCAGGAAGTGACGTTCACTTTGGCTATCTATACAGGTCTGGGTTTCTGTCTACTGTGATGCAGGTTGTATTGCGTTTTTGTATTTATTGTATCTTTTGCTTGTGATGTTCTATGTTGGAACCTGGCTTACAGTATGTAATGTAGCCTACTACTGAAAACAAATGCCACCAGCCTGGCTGTGTGGTCATTCACGTATCTAATCTAGTCCTAGGAGAGACACTTTTTCCCTTGTTTTCTAATGGCATATTCTGTCATTTGGCTTCCATTGGACACAATGTTAAGACCATTTAAAGTAATTAACCTTTGCATTTCAGCCTGTGGGAACTTGGAAGGACTGACGGTAAGCGGTTGGCAAACACAACATGCAACACACAAGCACTGATTCACCACAACACTTGCTCGCTTGCTTGTTTGGTATCAGCCCCCCCTGGTCTCCAGGGGGGCTGATACCCCCCCTGGATAAAGACATTTTGTAAATTTTAAAATAAAATGCATTAATCTGGGGCACTCAGAGCAAAATGAAGAGGCTAGTAGATATGAAGAACTACACACATCACATTAATATCCTCTTCACTGTGCTGTGGCTTTACAGTGATGAAAAAATAATTGTCTCCTTATATAGCCTATTCTATCTGCATGATAGTGTTTCCCAACCACTGAACCGTGGCCCACTGGTGGGCCTCAGAGCACCATCTAGTGGGCTCCTAAAGCAGGTGTTTGCAGTCAACTACTTGAAATTAATATGTGGCAGTCAAAATCTATTGTGGTGTACCTCCACAAATAGATAACTGTATAGGAGACACCGAATGCTATAGAAGGATATGACAACACATTCTGAACAGGGCACTCCTGAAAAAGAGAGCATTGCTCTCAGTGAGACTCCCCCTGTATAAATAAAAGGTAAAAAAAAAAAAAAAAAAAGCATCTGGCCACTAGGGGTTGCACGTGCAGCCAGTGCACCAACGTATAATCGCGCATGGTAACGAGTCACGAAGATGCTTTTGGGAAATGTATCGGAGTAAAAGCGTCGATTTTATTATGGAAATGTAGTCAGTAAAAGTGAAAGTTGAAAGAAATATAAATACTCAAGTAAAGTACAGACACTCCAAAAAATACTTCAGTAGAGTAACGAAGTACATACTTTGTTATTTTACACCACTGCATAAAAGGCAGACAAACACGTTACACGCGAGCCTTCTGAATGAACCGCAGACACTGAAGGCAGCATTCCAACCCACGCTGCGACGTGTCGTTGCGATCACGTGTGTCTAGTTTAGTAGTAGCAGAGATGATGGAGTGGTCCTCTTGAGAGAGGAGCCCCTGAACATCTCGCTGTCAACCCTGGGACATCAGGTTAACAATGAAAACCATCGCTTTAACCCTGACTGCACTGGCAAATGCCTGTTTATTTTACTGGTGGCACCACATTGAGAAACACCAAACTTTCCGGACTTTTGGAGTTATGTCAACAGTTGCCGAACGTTAAGAAGAAGCAATGTGTCACTGTATGTTGACACATGAACCCAATAAAAAGCAACTCTGGCTGCTGCCTGACTGACTGCCAGCCACTAATGTTATTCACCAATGCCTTCGCATTGCGTTAGCAGCCAAAAGTCTGCTCGCATTCAGAGCAACATGTCACTTCTCCCACTAAGGAAGTCACGTCAGCAGTCTAGCCTCCTCCATCAACGCAATGTGGGATGAACGCGTAAACAAGCGTATGCCGAACCGCACGTGATTTAAAATGAATGCATTTGTCGTGCAGTATTCACCTCATGTAGTCCCGCCCACTTGACCCATTGTATCACGACTTCCTGTTCAAAACGCCGGCTGTTTTACCTGCTCAAACTAGTCTGACTCACCTGGTCAAACCTAGTTTGACTCACATTATGAGTCAGACTAGGGCCCCGTTCCAATACCCATACTTCCATACTATTTAGTAGGCAAAAAAAGATTTAGTATGTCCCAATACATAGTATGTCAGATCATGCAGTATGCCAAGAGTACCAGGATGTTGTACTACATCAGCTCCTATAGAGAGCCGCAGGGATGACGTATTTTTGTAGGCTGAATGCGGAAGTCCCGAACTTCCTGGTTCAACACTGTTTCTGTCTATGGGATTTTTGAATGGGTTTTTGGCGCGATGCTTCAAATAAGGTCTCTGGGCAACGCAAGTTTAATCAAACGCGAACCAAGGTTCAGCGGGATAATCTTCACACATGAGGACCACTTTCATGAGTTTTGAAGCGTAAATGCGAGCCCTAGAGGTAAAAAGCTCGTGCTAAGCTAATCCAGAACTACACACTGTCGCATAGGCTTCCACGTCACGTCAGCACTCAACCTGGAATTTTGTTGATGTGTGCACTGATTACCCTGGGCTGAACGGGGCTGAACCAGGTGAGGGAAAGAGAATTTCCGTGTTCGTCCTTTGAGTGATGACGTTATTGACGTATATATCCCCATCGACTCAACAGTGTAGTCCCATTTAGCCGTTTGCTAGCTAGCCGCCCTTTTAACGGCACATAAAAGCTTCAAAACTCATAAAAGTGGTCTTCGTGTGTGAAGATGATGTTACTACCATCTGGTTCGCGTTTGATTAAGCCAGCGTTGCCCAGAGAGCTTATTAGAAGCATCGCGCCAAAAACCCATTCAAAACTCCCATAGGCGAAAACTGTGTTGAACCAGGGCTGTTAGCATCGATGATTTCCGGACTCGTTACTGCGGCTCTCTATTTCGGAGTATGCATCGATGCATGCTGCTTCAGCCAAACTTCCCCACAATCCTTTGCGCAGCAGGAAGTTATGTCTTCTTCTTCTTCTAATGTTTTATGGCGGTTGGCAAACAACTTTTTGTGCATTACCGCCACCTACTGGAGTTACGTCGCACTGACTGAGCTGCGTGTTCATGAATGAGATAATTAACTTTAAGAAAGCCTTGAAATATGTTAAAACCAAACAAGCATGGTGTGTACCAAAACATGCATATCTTGATTCCTGTTTAGATCTCTGACTTAATGTTTTTGCTTTATTTATTTTATTTTGTTTATTTGATTGTCTGTTCCAATTTTGTAAATGTTTAGTCTGAATTTTTTGTATAATGTACTGTTTGTTACTGCCAGACTTTGTTTATTGAAAAAAAAAAAAAAACTCAAATGTGGCGCTGCGGACGTCGGCGGAAGTGAGCAAGAGGTCGGAGTTCAGGAAGCTCACGTGACGACAGATGTAGTGTGTCCCAATAGTATGCATTTTGCATGCATGCTGCACACTACAATCCATACTTTGTGAGGGCAGCGGCAGTACATACTACAAGAAAGAAGTACAAGTATGGGTATTGGAACGGGGCCTAGGTTTATGAGTCACAGGAAGTGTAAATACAATCAAAACTTCCGATTGTATTTAGAATAGGAGGGTGTGTGTGTGTGTGTGTGTGTATGTATATATGTGTGTGTGTGTGTGTGTGTGTGTGTGTGTGTGTGTGTATATATATATATATATAATATACATATACATCCTGTATATACACATACACAACATATTCCACCTGAGGGTGGTTCATGTTCTGCATGTTTGGTGCAATATTTGACAATTAAGACTTAATTTACGTTTATGTTTCGACAACTGATACAAATGCTATATTATGAGATAGTCTAATAAGCCAGATGACGTTCAGTCTGCCTTGTCCCTCTTATGGCCCAATTCCACAGCAGCTAGTAGCGCGGTCCCGCTCCGCTCGACTCGACTTTTGGTCTCATCCCACCGTCAAAAACCGGCCCAGCTCGGTTAGATTTGAGGCCGAGTCGTGCTACTTTTGGTCCCTGCCTCGTCGGGGTACTTCGGGCTGGCGAGTAGGTCCCAAATGGTGACGTAAAACTCTGATGGCTACTGATTGGTCAGAGAGAATCGTGTTTACTCTGTCTACTGACTGTCAATGCAATGCTGGCGGCTGCATACCAGTTTAGTGGTCTTACCTTATCTTCTGTTATGTATATTTCCATCAGTATTTTGTGTCGCTGCCTTCACCTCCGGTGAAATAAAATCGTGGCGGGTGTTCAATTGTCTGAGAAAAAAGTCCGCTGCTCGCTCAGGGAGCTCTGTAGCTGAGTGGAGGCTGCAGCGCTCCGCTAGGCCGCAGCGGGTGTTTGGAAGCCCCGGTCTTGCCTGGTGAGAGGCTGCGGGGTAGAGGCTTCACTCTGTTGCGCCTCTCCCGTCCCCGCACAGCGCAAGGCATGCCTGTGATATCATTCTCTTGGCCGATTGTCACATTTGCCCATGTACACTGTAGGTCATTTAGAGGCACCAGTATTTCATAAACAGTTTAAAAGTTCTGTGGATGGATTTAATTGTAACGTTATGTTATAGCCGAAGGACAGATATGCGGTCGCTATTTTTAGACGGCCAGCTGTGGGCGGGGGTGGGTGGGGGCAGATCGAGCGCTGGTCGAAGCAAAACATCCATCGAGTAGAGACGAGTGGAGCCGAGTGGGGACGAGCTGTGCAGGGCTGTTAAGTGTGGTGGGATTGAGCCATTAGATCATCTTCACTTGAGGGAGTAATTGCAATGTCACACCATTGAATGTCTGGTGTTTGATGTTGTGTTTACATTGTCTTTTACAAACCCCTCCTCCCCATAGTTGATTTGCCTCTACCCATATGGGACTTTATGTACATCAAATATTCATCTTGTACCAACAGAAAAATGGCCGCTCCAAAAAGAGCTGACCCACTTCTCACATTTTGCCCCAAAGGGACTGTCTTTGGAGCAACATGAAAGAGGGATGTTTAGCCGACAGGGTTGCTCTTTTAAGCCTCAACCCAACACGTTTTTAATCGCACCCTGGTTCTGGTTCTGTGCCCTTTTTGTCTCTCACAATCCATCTCCACACGGCCAAAACACACAGAACCTTTGATAGCCAACGATTTTTGATACTTTTATACAACCAGGAAAAGTCGTTGGGGATTCAGAGTCTCTACGTGAATCTACTCTAAATTGTATTCATGGATTTTGCTTTGAACCCAGCCTGAACATGGGCGGTTGGGGTGTAAAAATAAATAAAATAAAATGTCGACAACCAAGATCTTCAACATTGCATTGCCAACATAAATTTCCAAACACTATTTCCTGTTGCAAGCTACAGTCGAAGGACAACTTACTGCAGCCTGTATCTCTGTGTATTTATCTTTGTCTGTGGCAGAATTTACTGAGAGCAAATGCTAGAGAAACAGATAGATCTTGTGTTCTCAGAGATTTATAGACACATTGAAAATGTTAATCACCTGTCTCTTGTGTGAGAGTGAGGTGCGTTTGCACTGAATGTGAACTTAATTAACGGTGCAGTCTCCCCCCCCCCACACAAATAATAAAACCATTGAAAGATGGCAGCCTTGACAACCTCCTCGAGATGTTCAGCATTCAAAAGTTATTTCGTCGTAGCATACTGTCAGGTGAAAACAAGAATGCAGCCATAGAAAGTGCCACAAACATGCAATTTATTAGATTTCACTGTAAATATCTGGAGATGAGCAGTGTTAGTCTTACAAGTTCGCCCTCCAGTATAATAAAGTTGACATTGTCTGTCTGTCTGTGTGTCTGTCTTTGGACCTGTGTATCTTTTATGCACGCCCACAGCGCGCAGGCGGGATTGGGCTGAATTTGCATGGAGGTGGGTTATGATCCGGGGAAGCTCATGGGCAGGTTGTAACGTCCTGGAACCACCTGGAAAAGTTTTAATTAAAAAATGTAATGGGAACACTTAAAAGTGTTGCCTATAAGAAGTTGACGCTGCCCCTTTAAGAGATCCATTGACCTGGTGATCAGGTGCAGTTGGGCAGTGGGGCGTGGATGGAGGGAGCAGAGAGATACACAGAGTAGAAGAAGAAGCAGAGCTTCACTGACCAAAATTCTCTTCCACGCTATGCTGGGTACTGTACATTATAGTGGAAATATAAGATAGTTCTTGGAATACAATTTGGTGGTGTGGCATGCTTATATAACCCCAACACTGTTTACATTGTTTTATTACTTTTATTGCATTTGCTTATTTTTTGTGTACTTTTTTTATTGTTTCATCTATATTCAATTGTGTGCTTCTATATATATATATATATATATATATATATATATATATATATATATATATATATATATATATATATATATATATATATATACATTTTCTTATTAAATCTGAAGTCTGACTCACCTTAAATGCTAAATCAGAAAAGAAGCTTCGACTTCACCAAATGCCTCTGGTGCATATGTGCAGGGACTGTCACTGTTTTTAAACGCCAAAAACCTCAGCTGTGTGAGGGAATAGTACTTTTTTAATGCACTTTTAGTAGCTATTTTTATTTAGGTTCGGTTTTTTAATTTGGTTTGTTGTCAATTCAAGTTAGTAGAGATGCACTTTAGTCATCACGATTTGAATTCATGTCATTTCAATCTGGAAAGATTATCGGTTTACAAATTCAAAAAGCTTTATTGAATCCAGCATTGATGAACACTTTGACGTGGGCTCCATTTGAAGCTACTGTCTGATTATGGGGAGAAGAACCGCCATAAATGGCTCCAAGGTAGCCCCACTTTATCACCAACTGTAAGTGCAAACGTTCCACTGTGTGAGAGCTGCAAGGTTAGGGTCAACATTGAGTTAGTCTCGCTGGCCAGCCTCCTCTCCCTTCCGTCTGAGGAGTCTGGCGCCGCAGGTCTCCATAACTGGGATAAACCCTCCCCTGTTCTACTCTGCTCTCCCATTGGAGCGACTGTTTCGGTGGCAGCCGGATGTCCGCTCCCGGCTTATTACAAACTCTGTCATTGGCTCCGACCATGTCAATCAGAGCGGCTTCCGCTCCCCCCTCCCTGTGTGTCGCTGTAAATAGTGCCCTGCCGCCTCAGTGGAAACAACAACGCTAACTAGCTAGCAAGCTAACGGCAGAAACCTACACGCTAGCTCGTTGCTACACGCTGAAAACGGCAAGCTGGATTGTTTGGGGGCACTGCCGCTAACCCATCGCAATCCCACTATGGAGACCTGCGGCGCCAGACTCCTCGGACGGAAGGGAGAGGAGTCTGGCCAGCGAGACTAACGTTAATGTGACCAGATGTCCCCGATTTTCGGGGACGGTCCCCGTTTCTGGTGACCTGTCCCCGGCTGGAGCTGTCCCCGAAAATGTCCCAGATTTTCTACTGCCGTCTGCGGCCCATATGACTCTAGCTCTAGTGGGCTCATTCTTAAATCTAGAGTGAAGATACTTATAGGCTAAGAAACTGTAAGACTTACAGCATACATTGGGACCAACAATGCCATGCTACCTTGTTGGGAAGGAGCTAAATAATGAATTTTGAAAGACCAGCATGGTCAATTTCAAAGGGGACCCTTGACCTCTCACCTCAAGATATCTGAATGAGAATGGATTCTATGAGTCCAATGAGTCTCCCCTTTACAGACGTGTCCACTGGCCAACCACTCGAGCAGAAAGGTTACAGGCGGGTTAAAAGCATATCAAAGCATCACATGTCTATGTAGCTCTTTGATCCAGACATGCAGCTCTTTCAGCAAATCTGGAACAATGAAGAAGCACTCAGGACGACACCAAAAATACTTTTTGAGATCTGAGGCTTTTCATAAAACATTCGGCGCTGTAGGTTCGGACGGCCAGGCCCTAATGCTGCTGGAGAACACAGTGACATTTTGTAAAGGGGCACTGTGTGTGTGGGTGTGTGGGTGTGTGGGTGGGTGGGGGGGGGAATAAATGAAACTGGAATCATCCCCTTTTTGATTTCATAGGTAATAACATTGGATATTTTAATGATATATTGATTGCCGGACTGGAAATTGTCCCCGATTTTCATTTGAGAAATCTGGTCACCTTAATTAACTAGTTTATGTCATTCAACCACATGCTTTCAATTCACGTATTTGGTCAAGTTTGTTGACATGCAGAGACATCACATATAAATTATTACATTTGCAACTAACACCTTCCATTACATTCTCATTCAAGCTATTTTTTTTTTAATCTTATTTTGCCATGAGGCAGGAAGTGTATTATTAGTTCCACCCTCCTCCCCCTCAGTTGGTCAAGTTCACACCTCCAAACTCCTCACTTATATTTGATGAGCTCTCTACGTTCAAATGGCATCCATAAATTGAATTGAAGAAACAGACGGTGAATGCAGGCAGTTTATATATATAAAAAAAAAAAATACACAGATGTTCACCAGAGTTTTTGAAAGTGTTGTCTGCTGCACATTTAGCTTCACTCTTCCTTTGTCTCTTTCTGCGTTCGGCCATTGTTGTTGTTATTTCTTTGTGCTGTGCCTGGCTGCACTTCAGTAGTATAGCTCACTGGCTGCTGGCCAGCCCATATACACAACACTCACACAACAAAAGGTTTATGGTCAAAAACATTGCCTCTACTGACGAGCCTATTTCAGGCAAACAGAGGGAGGGCAGGCCTGTGCACACAGTGATGATTATGATACGCGGTCACTGACCCTTTTGCATTCAAGGGTCCCTCAGGTCTTGATTAAAATCAAAATAATGCAATAAATAACGAACGCAAAGTAAAGTTATCCTTTATTTATCCCCATGGGGAAATTCATCCTCTGCATTTGACCCATCCTCTACTAGGAACCTTCCTAGAACTAGGAGCAGTGGGCAGCCGCAGTGCAGCGCCCGGGGGACCAACTCCAGTTATTTTTGCCAGTGCCTTGGTCAGGAGCACTGAGAGGAGTCTTAACCCTAACATACATGTCTTTGATGGTGGGAGGAAACCGGCGCACCCAGAGAAAACCCACACAAACACGGGGAGAACATGCAAACTCCACACAGAAAGGACCTGGGACGGACCGGGGTTCGAACCCGGGACCTTCTTGCTGTGAGGCAACAGCGCTAACCACTGAGCCACCGTGCCGTCAAGACAGCAGATTTGAATACTTCGGGGCCACCTTGCTGCTCCATGCTGGTAGCACTTTCCAGCAGCACCTCCTAATACGTAGGGTCCATCTGAACAGCCCATCAAAGCTGAGGGAGAGATATTCTGAGTTTATAACCGTAACACGGGCGTTACGTTTCTGATTTTTTTGCTGTTCATCTGTCATTAACGTGATGAATTAGGTGGTTAATTGTGAACAATGCTATTCATGCTACATACCAAATTAATCGTCTGAATCTTGCGCATCGAACCATGTCTTCCTTTTTTGGATCAGATCAACACAGCAGAGATTATAGCTGTCTTTGTACAAAGACAAAGACATTTCAGATTATTTGGCTTTTTCAAATGGCTTTTTGGAAATCCGCCTAGGTATCTCCCTACAAAAACCACTGCCAAATACTCATGTTTTGGTATTTTTTCCATCTTCTTTGAGTTGGGATGTGGTAAGGCCTGTGGCTATGTCTCCATTGGGTTTCTAGCCATAAATACAACAACCACAGGTAACTGTTTACACTCAAAGTGTTTTTTATTCTAGGCGAGAATCAACCACTGTGTTTGAGCTTAGAGTCATTCTGACAGTTGGAACAGAAACTTCAAAGTCTTACCTTTCAGAAAAGGTCAGGCAGTTGTCTGTAACCCTAGCGGTTCAGCCACAGTAAGCATTTTAGTTTGGGTATGTCGTTTTCACCATTTTCTTCAGAAATAGGTGGCTTTAGAAGAGGTTGTTAAACTTGGTTATGGTTTATTACATGACGTTTGCCCCAACTATTTCACCAAGTACTTCCAGTATGTCCGTCACATCCGTAGCCAGAACACAAGAGCCAGTGTAGCAGATTTGAAACGGCCAAATCTGAAGAGCAAAGTAGGAAGAAGTACGTTCCTCTATACGGGGGGACAGAGGAGTGGAGCAAAATCCCTCGTGAAATTAGGTTTGCCAATTCTCTGAATGGTTTTAAAAACCTTCTGAAGACATTCTTGTTGAGCAAACGAGTGTAAAACGCGAGTCTCCCGGTGTTATGGTATGTTGGTTTTTACCTCCTGTTCCTCTTATCCTTTGTTCTGTAGTGTTTACCTGAGGTTACTATGTTATATTGTGTGTCATGTTTTTATGAGACCAGGGACCATGATGGAAACAAGTGTTTACACTTTTCACGTTTGTCTGCATTATCCAGAATAAAATCATTCATTCATGGACTATACCCTCTCCATTCTTTGCCTGACTTGTTGGCAGCGATGCCTGCGTTTGGCAGGAACGCTAGCAGCCACTCTTGAGAAGCCAAATTGCTCAAACTCTGCATGTAAATGTTTGGCATCCTGCCACTTTTCAAAACATCTCGTCTTATAATAATTGCGGGGAGCAGATTTCTGTTTGTGCTAACTTGTAATTTGCATGGCCTCACTTTCAGACACGAATGCAAAAGGATTTTCACCTGCACGGCCAGCAATACGGTTAGATGCAGCACATTTGAAGCAAACCTTAATTTGGCAAGCATTCTGCATAGTCTGTGCATAACATGGCATTCTAGTCAGGTCATTGTGGAGGGATAGTCCTTGTTCTAGTACAAACACGTATAAGGTCACTGGCGCCGGAACAAGGGGGACATGGGGACATGTTGTCCCCCTTAAAATTTGGTCCCCCTAAAAAAATATTTTTATTTTTTTTATTTTTTTTTAATCTGAGGGGGCAACTGCCCCTGACGCTTAGAGCCCACTTTACACTGTTTACACAGCCTGTGATGCTTGTTAAAGCCGTGATCATTGTGGGATTATTACACCTGAGACAGACAGACCCAGGGATCAAGTTACAGAGAGCCCACTTTACACTGTTTACACAGCCTGTGACACTTGTTAAAGCTGTGATCATTGTGGGATTATTACACCTGAGAGACAGACAGACCTGGACTCTGTACTGCACTCACTGTCATTGGCTGCTGCTATAATCGTATACGGTTATTGTTATTTTATTTTTGTGTTGAGATGACAAGTTTTGCACTGTGTTTCGAAGTGATAATAATAATAATAATAATAAGTTCAGTGTTTCTGCCTGTGTTGCTGTCTGTTGTAGTGTAATTATAAAATTACCTAAAGGGAGAGCAGGTCACCAAGTGAGTGAGAAAAGGAAAAATACTGAATAATTACATCACTACAGTATAATCCTAATGTTAATTTAAAATGAGATATTCCTCTAAATATGGCTAAAAATCATCCAGACGTTCAAAAAAACGTCAATTAAAAGAAAAAAACTTAAAAAAAAAAAAAAAACAATTTTTGACTTTTTTTTAAAATGTCCCCCTAATTGCAAACTCGTTCCGGCGCCACTGTATAAGGTTCATACCCAGAGTTCAGAGAAGCACACCTGTTGGGGATTCATTAAAAAAGAAGTGCCCGATTTGAGAGTTCACCTTATGCAGAAGAGACCGTCTGGCTCGAGAGACTAACAGGAAGTGTAAACACAATCGGAAGATCCGATTTGTGTTTACACTTCCTGTGACTCATAAACCTAGTCCGACACATATGTTGAGTCAAACTAGGTTTGACCAGGTGAGTCAGACTAGTTTGAGCAGGCGAAACGG
This sequence comes from Poromitra crassiceps, assembly GCF_964638095.1. NCBI lineage: Eukaryota > Metazoa > Chordata > Actinopteri > Beryciformes > Melamphaidae > Poromitra > Poromitra crassiceps. Next base: position 896,563 of record NC_139651.1, on the reverse strand, counting down.
CCGCCGTTTTGAACAGGAATTTGTGACACAATGGGTCAAGTGGGCGAGGCTACATAAGGTGAATTATAGGCGCCTCTCGAGCTACGCTGCTGCTGGGACCACTGATTACCCCATTACAGGCCAAAGCACTGATCCAAGTCCATAGTGTCCCAATTACACTCATAAAATGCTCTCGTCTAATTGGAAATATGGCACGGCTTTTAGGCCAATTGCATCTTGAAGTGCTTATCTTAAAGAGAATGTGACTGGGCCCACTGAGAGCGCTGCTACACAACTCTGATGAATTTCACAAGGCTGCTAACCCAGTGGGCAGGCGATATCCTCCCCTGCACCGGCCCAGCGAGCTCACTGTCTGCTGAATGGCTTAAGCGTGGTAAATGTCAGGATGACAGACAACAATGTGGTGATGGTGTGTGTGCGTGCGTGCGCGCGCGTGTCTGTGTGTGAGAGAGAGAGAGAGAGAGGGGGGGGGGGGGGGGGGTGCGTACAACTCCCAGAATGACTTGGCTATCATCCAGAAATTAACGAGGACTACAGCACTGATTGCAAGACAGCTTGGTAGAAATGAAGGGTTGTGTGTGTGTGTGTGTGTGGGGGGGGGGGGGGTGCAGGTTGTATGCGTGCTTCTACATCGCGTTTTGTTTGCATGTGTACTGTATGTCTGAAAATTGTGATGATGAGACGAGGTAAGTGAATAAGTGGGGAAGGAGGATGAGGGGAATGGAGAGAGGCTGATTTAGAGAGAATATCTGTTTTCTTAATAATTCCCAAAAGCCTCCATAATTTTACTGTTCAATTGGCCTGGCAGCAGCAGCTCGGCTTGTAGCATTTACTGGATCCACCAGATGGAGATCTAATGAGCCCTTTCTGCAGGGGCAACACGCAGATGGAGGCAGTACACTGGATGTATTCACACTAGCATGTAGCCATATACCCACACAATGAGCCCACCCACCCACAAAAACTTTAATTTTCACATACACACACATACAGTACATGCACACATTTCACAGTAACACACACATCTCGGTAACATTTAACATAAAGTCTGTTTTCAAACATTCATCCATAGTGTTTGCATGATGATCAGACACTAAACAGCCAGGTATATAACAGCTGGAAAGAGCATTGTTACCAGACATTTATTTGTGACAAAACTTCTAACTGCCTAAAACGTGGGTTTCACCGACAGTGTGTTGTGCTGCTGGAAATGATCGTGGGGGAAATATGTTTGATAAATGACAAGCAGACGAATGTGTAACGGTTACACTGTAACCTGTCAACTTCAATACTTCTGTGGATTGAGTTAAAAAAAAAAAAGGTCTCTGTTCATTATGAGTAGGTGACTTTCATTCTTTGAAATCCTGTGAAATGTTTTCATTACGTTTTACCATTAGAAATTGTTGCCAAGTCAGTTTCCCCTAAAACAGCCTACTTGTTTCTCCTGGTAGTGCCTTTGCCTCGGGTTCACGCCACGGAAACAAACAAAATCATAAGAAAATACTTAAAAACTTTGCTTTTACCTTTTTTGGCTACCTCTATAGAGACACTACGGAGCGCGTTGTCATTCAGAAACCACGCCCCAAAACGGGGGAAAACAGAAACTCCCCCCCCAATCCTGGCGTTCTCCTATGTCGCGTGTTGCACACAAAGATCATATATACGGACGTTGAACACTCCAACTTACTTCCTTGACAGCTAGATCCACATTTTTCTTCTCACCAATTCTCAATGTCTTCCTGTCCTTTGTCGGGAGTACAAAAAAAGTGAATTGTCGATTTTTTACATGTGTTGTCTGCGCAGCCCCACCACACAACAGCTTTTAGCTAAGTTTAATTCAAGGAAAATGACGCTGGTGTACAGTATGGAAGCGAACTGAGAGCTTTCCCCCGTGATGGGCGTGGCCTATTTCATGCAGTGTCTCTATGAGGCTCACTATGATATGTCATCAAGTAGGTTCTTGGGCATCTATATGCTAAGATGGTATTTCTGGTTGGTGATAGCAGCAGCACTCTCTTCCAGGGCTAAGTCCACCCATCCGCAGCACAGCATGGTGTGGCTGGGCTGAGTGACACATGAGGCAAGCTCTTCCTGACAGCACTGCCCCTGACAAAAACACTGCTGACAGTCAGTCACAATCACACAATGCTGCTCCCAGAGCTTAGAGAAATTGATACCCGCTTTTTTAAAACGTCCCTTGACATGGGATAATCCAGCAGCAAGCAGGAGCAGAGACATTTAGTAAGTGGAGATATCACAACATGTGTGATATAGCAGTATTTCAAGAAGAGCTACAGGAGGGTTTTATATGGGTAAACATTAAAATAGGGCTGTGCACTAAAATCAATGCGGCAATATATAGCGATATTTCTTTATATTTATATTTTAGTTTTTCTTCATTTCTTTGATCATGACAGAGACCCCACAGTCTATGACAGAAATTATGACTTTATGACTACTCCTTGCTAAAGCTTTTCATTCCAAGATTTTCATTTCTGAATCTCTGTCTGCATTAGTACTGCAATTGTAACATACAGTATAGATCAGAAGAATTACATTTTTGCTCCTTAAATATGTCAGAATGTATTATTGACGTTAGTTATGCAAGAAACAACACATGTACATAATTTATTTCATTTAAACAGGCACAACATGCTTAGCAAAAACAAGACGTCATTTTGGAAACTGCAGGTGTTAAGGGATGTTTGCTGCTCTGTTTGCTCAACACCTCTCACAGGGATTGTTGTGTTATGGTGGCACACAAAACTGTAGGAAATTGTCTGTTCTTGAAGGCTGTTGCACTCGAGTCCAGGACTTGGACTTGGGTCCAATTCGAGTCATGGTTCTCAGGACTCACCGTGCCTCGCCTTTGTGCTTAGACTGTATAAAAATTAGGGGTGTCAAAATTAATCGTATAATCGATGCATCGTGATGCGGACGTGTGAATCGAATCGAATCGTTGACAGATGAATCGTTGAATCGTTTATGTTTAAATTTCTGTCGACATTCAGATTTTAAAGCACTTTAAAGTAAAAAAGGGACTTGCTATTTATCTGACTGCTTGTATTAATTGATGAAAAAGTAGCCATGTGCAGTAATAGTACAGAAAATTGAGGATTTGATACTTGGAGCTGCAATACTGTAACAATGCTGTATCGAGATGCATCGAGATGCATCGTGGAATCGAATCGAATCGTTGACAGATGAATCGTAATCGAATCGTGAGACCAGTGAAGATTCACAGGCCTAATAAAAATATGGATTTCTACAATGGCATGAGTGAATACTGGATTCTGATTGGCTAGCAACAGTGGTAAATACGCCAACAATCTACAGTTCGGCTCCAACCGCAGTATCACTCCGCTCCCTGATGCTGACTCCGTTCCCTGTGCTGACTCCGCCCACTGTTAGCCTGTCAGTCTGCAAATCTTCAACAAGGAAATGGCCGATCTGTAACAAGGAAATGTCCGATTTCGTAGTAACGTTTGATTTACTGGGTGGATTGGGTTTTGAGCAGTGGTTAGATGAAGATGAAGGTGAAGTGAACAAAGAACGACATGGTGAAATTGGGGAGAGAGAACTGGCTGAGCTTGAGTTGTCACGAGTTCGGACTAGCGGGAGGTCGGACTAGCGGGAGGTCGGACTAGCGCCCGGACCCCGACCCTGGGACTGTCAAACAAACAAACGCCCTCTGCCGTCACCAGATCTCAACACACCACCACCAAAACGGGCTGCTTTAGATAACTGTTTAAATAACTGTACTTTTACAGGCAATGTATCAATAACTGTGAATCCCGTTAAGGAATAGGTTAGTTGTTTTTTGGCTCAAAGGCAACTAAATGTTTAGTGCAATCATTGATCTTGTGTATGGAACTATATTCTGTGGCGGAAGGATAAATGTATTCTGAAACCAGTAATGATTATAAATAAATGAATTGGATGTTACAATTGTGTATTTTTTATATTATTTGGTAGCTGTTGTAGAAAACAAATTTAACACTCGAGGTCGGGGGTTGTGGGCACATTTACCACTGGTACAGGGTTTATAGCACTCGGCTTCGCCTCGTGCCACAACCCTGTACCAGTGGTAAATGTGCCCACAACCCCCTTCCTCTCGTGTTAAATTTGTTAAGCAAAGTTCAAGACTGACCTGACATCTACTGTGTGAGGAGGAGTGGGCGAGCTCCTCGTTATAATCAGGCAAATCATTACATGTATGACAGTAGCTGCTTTGATCCTACAGTGCATCTCATGAAATGAGTAGTGATTAGAAACACTTTGAAAAGAACATTCATTGTGCATGAAGTAAAAAATATGAGTGGGAGTTTGACAAGGAGCAGAAACTATTAAATTACCTTGGGGACTATTTACCACTAGATTCTGCTTCAGAAACATACTGGATATAATATGCCTTTACCGTACATTTGAACTGATTACTTTTATGTAGACAAAGTTCAGGGGGGCTCGTTGCGTTCTCCTGCTTTATCACACACACGGTTGTAAACACAGTCAGGGACAGCTCCTCTCTACTGTGCTCTAGTCTAGGTAGGTATGCAGCCAGGGGGAGGGGCCAGCTCCTCTCTACTGTGATCTAGTCTAGGTAGGCATGCAGCCAGGGGGAGGGGCCAGCTCCTCTCTACTGTGATCTAGTCTAGGTAGGCATGCAGCCAGGGGGAGGGGCCAGCTCCTCTCTACTGTGATCTAGTCTAGGTAGGCATGCAGCCAGGGGGAGGGGCCAGCTCCTCTCTACTGTGCTCTAGTCTAGGTAGGCATGCAGCCAGGGGGAGGGGCCACGTAAGCTGCACTCTGCAAGCGACCTGGGCACTTTGTTTTGGGGAAACAGCTGATACCGTGGGGAAGGTGTGAAGGCAAATCTTAGTGGTTTTGATACCGTGACTTTTTCAAACCGTGGTGGTATACCTTCAAACCGGAAACCGCTGCATCCCTACGAACAATTATGAAAAAAAATTAACTCAATTTGTAACTTGTGTCACTTGACAAAGTAACTGGAAATCCATCCTATTTGTAATGAGTTATATTACTGAGACTGAGTTACTGCTAAAAGTAATATATTACATTACTTTTGTAATGAGTTAACCCCAACACTGCAGACAAACAAGTAGGCTACGCCACGGAGTTAGAATAGAAGTTCCACTATAAGAAGTTTGTGAATGATCTCACTGCAGAGAGAGCATCAAGCTTCAGGGTGCACTATGTTGCAATTGATTTGAGGTCATGTCAGGCTATGTGGAGCACAAAAACACCAGCCAGAAAGTGGCTCGATAAATTCCAACTCTCCTATCAATAAGCAATGCTGTAGGCTTAAATCTAGACCAAATAGGCCAGCCTATGTTTTTGATATAAAATACATTGATATACTTTAGGCATTTCTGCTTATTAATCCCAAACTACACAGCATGCGTCATGTTTGCGTATCTGAACTTGTTGCAGCCCAGCTCCAGCTGTGTTGTTTTCACTTGCTGTTAAAGTCGGCCTGAGAAGCTTGGTGAAGCGAGCGAGTAAAAGCTTTCAACTAGTTTCCAACTACCGCCCCATCTCCAACCTGCCATTCCTCTCCAAAACCCTCGAGCGCATCGTCGCCACCCAACTTCACTCCCACCTTCACTCCCACAACCTCTACGAAGCCCTACAGTCTGGCTTCCGTCCCTACCACTGCACCGAAACCGCCCTCACCAAAGTCATCAAGGACCTCCGCTGACTCCGGTGCCCTCAACATCCTAGTTCTACTAGATCTGAGCGCAGCCTTTGACACTGTGAACCACTCCATCCTCCTCCAAAGGTTGAGCCAACTGGGTGTTGAGGGCACCGCACTGGACTGGCTCACCTCATACCTCACCGACAGACAACAGTTCATCTCCCTCTCCGGTCACTCCTCCACCCTCTCCTCTGTTTTGCAGGGGGTCCCTCACTCCCCACTTTCAAAACCCGACTTAAAACCTATCTGTTCTCCCAAGCTTACAACCTCCCCTACCCCTGACCACCTCCTCCTAACCACCCTCCGCCCCCCCGCCCCTCCCTCCTGTTCTCTTCCTCTCCTCTGCTTCTCCATACAACCTTGCCCTGAACCGCCACTGTTATTTGTACCTGTTGCCTGTATCACCATTTGTATTTTTCCTGACTGCTAAGCGTCTTTGGGTTTTTGAAAAGCGCTATACACAATAAATGAATTATTATTATTATTATTAGTAAACATATTGCCTGTATTAAAACTAGAACGTACATGGCTTTATTTTCAATCTGCGTGCAGTACAAACAAACTCTCTGCTAATAGCTTAGCGCTACAATGGTAGTCTATGGGATTTTTGCCCACTCCCGTTCAGTCGCCCAAAATGCACATTTCGAACAGCGCCAAAAACACTCACATGTACATTATTGTGACTCGTGTGCTGCTCACCATGTGATGAAATCATCTAATAATAAAATAATCATTTTCGTAGTGAGTCCACACACCGAGAACTCAACAAAGAGTAACCGAACTAACAGGAGTATAACCTACAGCATGCGCTGTGTGCATTCATCAGTAGAGCGCATGCGAAAATGAAGCATGTTTATCAACCAAATATTTATATTGTTGTTTTTTTGTATTTTGATGTCTGACTCCTGGGTAAGGTGTGTCATACCATATTGTAAGCTCAGCAATTCTAGATGATTTCTGAGGGAATTGTAGAATTTCCCAGCCTTAAGATTTGAGTGTGTGTGTGTGTGTGTGTGTGTGTGTGTGTGTGTGTGTGTGTGTGTGTGTGTGTGTGTGTGTGTGCGTGCGTGCGTGCGTGCGTGCGTGCGTGCATGTTAGCACATACAGTGCAGATAGATACCTTCGCTCACAGTCTGTAACGGGGTATATAGAGCCCCAGAAACAAAACGCATCTCTGTCCTTCTCACTCCACCGCCAATATGTGGCCATCTGAGGCCCTGTGTGACAAACACTCACCTTGAGTGCTGAATCACACATCCCGCGGGGCTGGCCGGCTTCCTGATGAATTTTCTTGGGGGAAGAAAGGAAGGGTTATCTGGGAGGTCAGCCTAATGTGAGACACATTCATCAAACCTCGCTCCAGAGGAAGCGGCTCAAATTGGAAAAAGGGAAGAGGTAGTGATTCTTGGAGGGGTTGCAGGCAGGCAGGCAGGCAGGCAGGCATGCTCGGGCGGGGCGGGGGGCAGGGCGGCGGGTAGGAGGGGGGGAGGGAACAGAAAACAAACAAACAGCACCAACGCATCGTAGAGGTGGATGATAGCTAATGGATTGGAGATATTGCAAAGTGCGCCGTGCGTGTTTACATGTTGTCGTCTGCAGTCGCCTCGTTCATCATAAAGTCCCTTCATATAACAACCTCTGCTTTCAATTTGGTGGCCGTCATTACACTTTGATCCATTAAAGGGACACATAGCCTACTGGAACACATTTGAGGCAAGTGTGTGTGTGCGTGCGTGCATGTGTGTGTGCGCGAGCGTGCATGTGTGTGTGCGCGAGCGTGCGTGTGTGTGTGTGTGCGCGTGCGTGTGTGTGTGTGTGCGTGCGTGCGTGTGTGTGTGCGTGTGTGTGTGTGCGCGCACGTGCAAATACACACATGTAGCGTATTCATAAATTAAAGGTGTGAAACACATTATTCCTCCGTGTCATCAATCACGTCCCTGTGAGGAGCTTTATCTTTCCTCTGCAGACATATGGCCCCAAAGTGTTCACCTTCACTCTAATTTCCCCACTTTACATTTTGACGTTAAAATATGCATCGCTCTTCTCACGCCGTCACCAGATGACTGAAGCCGACTGTGATACCGTAGAAGCTTCTACAGCTCCTCTACATGTGGAATGTGTATTTGCCGGCATAATTCGCTAATGGATTCCTCACCAGTGGGGCAGCACAGTGGCTCACAGCAATAAGAGCCGCGCGTTTGATTCCTGGCCCCGGGCCCCTCCGTCACTTTCAAGTCAGGTGGATTGGAGTCGCTAAATTGCCCACAGGTGCGAATGTGACTGATTGTTTATCTGCGTTAGCTCTGTGATGGACTGAGAGCTCTCCAGGGTGCTGAATTCCTGACTTCTGTACGTTATTATGCTGGGATAGACGCCCCCTCTCACAATGAAAAAGAATCAGCTACAGTAGTAGCTTATATTTGATTGTATCCCTATATTGTGCGAGGTCGGACAGTTAACTCGGCGGCTGTGGCTCAGGAGGTAGAGCAGGTCGTCCTCTAATCGGAAGGTCGGTGGTTCGATCCCCGGCTCGTCCAGTCCGCATGTCGAAGTGTCCTCGGGCAAGAGACACTGAAGCCCAAATTGCTCCCGATGGCTGTGCCAGCAGCACCCTGCGTGGCAGCTGGCCGCCTTCGGTGTGTGAATGGGTGAATGTAGGCACATTGTAAAGCGCTTTGGATAAAAAGCGATATATACTATAAATGCAGTCCATTTACCATTTTAACTCCTGTCACTCATGTCAAGTTGTTTTGAAAATAATAATAATAATAATAATAATAATAATAATAATAATAATAATAATAACCATCTTGACCACCTTTATCAAACTTATTCCACAGTCTGAAATATATTTATTTTTCTAATAAACGAGTTATCTAATAAACGAGTCTATTTGCCATCATTTTTCCTATAATTCTGCTTTCAGAGCTAGTTATTAATTAATACTAAAACCAATCATAATCGAATCAGAGGCACTTAGTAATATTATAACAAATAGGCTAGATGTACATTTATATGGTGTTCCATTTACAGCCGGCCCTCTGAGCAACTATAATGTTGATCTGGCCCCAGATGAAATAGAGTTTGATACACAACTCTTTTCTTGCATGTTGTTGGTGTTAAAACATCAGTCTTTGAGCTTTACAGATGTGCTGCGTCGCTAGTAAATGATAAAAGACAGAAGCCTATTGTCCTGAAGAAGATACAGCATGGCAGTTATCCTTGCTATACGTTTACGTGCGGTTGGATTATTCAAAGAGTACATCATCCCAGCATTTTCTTCCACTACTTCTTTCTTCTGACTTCTGTCTTTGTGTGGGTGTTGGTACATACTGAGAAGTGAATTGGAGCCTACTTATCCAACCCCAGGGAATGTGCACCTTAATGATTGCCCTTCCAGTACCATCTTCAAAGCACTTTCAAAACTCTCTTATCTGTTATAATAAGGTAGGAGTTCACATTGTCCTGTTATCTGTTATAATAAGGTAGGAGTTCACATTGTCCTGTTATCTGTTATAATAAGGTAGGAGTTCACATTGTCCTTCTGTTATCAGTTATAATAAGGTAGGAGTTCACATTGAGAACTTCATGCTGGGCACTTGTCATGTTGAGAGCATAGACCGTGTAAAACAATATGGACCGAGTCATCGTGACGTCACCCATTATTGGTTACTGGACTCCTGCTTTGATGCCTAGAGCAGTGGTTCTCAAATGGGGGTCCGCGGCACTTTGTCAGGGGGTCCGCGAAAAGTTTGCAAGTAAAAAAAAAATATATATATATATTATTTTTATTTTTTTATTAAAAAATAAAATGCTACATGTTACTTATTCCTTCTCAAACTACTTCCTACATGGTGCTAGTCTATCAAAATATCTTGGCTGTCATTGATTGTGTTGCATAGTGGTTTTCTGTACTGTTGACAAATTGTGATATTGTAAGTCGCTTTGGACAAAACAAAAGTGTCTGCTAAATGACGTAATGTAAATGTAATGTAATAATAAAAAAAAATCTATATTTTTTTTTGCAAAATCTTCATAGTTCAACGAAAATAGTTTATGCTTTAAATCTAAAATGGTTCATGGATTACATTCTAATAACAAACCTATCAAATTAAAAGTCTAGCACGTTACCGTGGAAACAATTAAGCTTAGCCCAAAATCACAAATCAGAATGAGGGGGTCCCCGGTATATTTTCTATCTTGTAAGGGGTCCTTGGCTGAAAAACATTTGAGAACCTCTGGCCTAGAGTATAATGGGAGTGTGGCTGTCGCCATCTTGGCCTTCTTGCACAGCTTGTGGGGAGACAGCGCAAGACCATGGGTTTCCCACAGAGCCACAGCTCCGCCTGCTATCGGTCCGTGACCAATAGGGAAGGTAGCCTAAATTAAATCCCACCATCTCTCTACAGGAACATCAGAGCATAATGTATATTAATTGAAAATGTTATTAGTTATGCTGCTAATCAAACTAGCTTGTTTAATTATAGATTTAGTTTTTTAAATGGTATGCTGTATGCTTTTCAAGATTGCCAATTTAAAAATGGTGTAGAGAAGACAGTAGAAAACACAGATTATGAGAGAGTCATTTTCATTCAAGCCCTGCAATGCACAGTTAGTTAATTTGTCCACGACACAATAATCTGGAGTTGAAAGATGGAGACTGGCTGTTTTATAAATCTGCTGTCTTAATTCTCATTAGGTAACTCTAGCTGACCTATTTCTGACCTTTGGTTTTTGCAATTATTTTTTGTGTGCTTGTATGCGCGCACACCTAGGACTGTATATGAGACGACCTTGGAACCTGAGGGAGAATCACTTTCAATATGGCTGTCCTAATGATACCGCTCTCCATATAACCATAAAAATGGTAATCATCATTAATGTATTCTACAAGGGTAAATTATTTTGTCGCTGATCATTTGAGCATGCAATGACAGCAAATATGTCCGCCCTGCATATCAGATGAAGTTTGCATCTTTTTTCTTGACCTGATTCAAACCCTTTAGTAGAGTTTCCAATGTAGATTATCTCCGGTGGGCAAGCCCACCCCCTTCCCTCTGAGGATACGGAAGTGAATTGAAAAGCTGTAGTTCCTCGAATGGCCACTAGGCGTTGGGGGCAGTAGGCATCCCCCCCCCCATGTTAAAATGCCCGACCTTGTAACATGATTCAACATCTTTCCAGTGAGGGGCAAAACACGGTTTTGGTCTATATAGTTAACTTTACCTTTTCATAACAACTGTAGGGGGGGGTAAATGTTTTATATAACTCGCCCGTTTGGAGTCAAATAAATGATAGAAAAGGGGATGATTGACAGATCGCCTGTCCAGTGATCATGCAGCTTGCCAATCACGGACCAATAGCAAGCGGAGCTGCGGCTCTGGGAAACTCCCATCTCACGTGAGGTGTGGAAGGTCTCAACCCATTCCCTCCCACTCTGCTGATGAAAAATCAAGATGGTGACACCCACCGTTTGAACTCCGCTAGTGTCCTCTAGAGAGAGAGTGGCGTCAGCGGAGGACCAAAATGCGAGACTCATTAGCCAATGAACAGCCAGGAATGGGTCTCGCGCTACTTTTGCATGCGAAAATAAAGCCGATAATGTACAATTTGATTCATTTCAAGGGATGAAAAACCCTTTCAAAGTACAACACTGTCTATTTTGCTGCAACTCGACATTGCTGCTTTTTTTACTCAAGAGTTCCACTTTCTACTTCCTGGAAAAAAAACTGGTCCATTGGAGTGAATGGAGATGTCGGAACTCTTCTATTATACGGCTCTGAACTCCGCCAGGAAAAGGAAATTTAATGGGATAGATACGTCCATATTATTTATGTCTATGATCATCTCCCACTGTTTAAATCAAAGTCACTTGCAGAAGCATTGAGATCAAAGGACTTGTGGACTTGTAGCCACATGACAAAAGGAAGCAGTAGTGGAGAAGCACAAATTAGGGTATTTTTTCTCCAATAAATGCTCCTAGATCAATACGGTCCCCATCCTCTTATGAATAGTGTCCACATTCTGCTCTTCAAACTTGAACATCTCATCCTCAAGTTGACAGCGACTAATCTCCCGGCGTTGTTTCTCAGAGTGATCCAGTGCTTATTTGAGCCTGGCGTGTATCGAATCTATCAACCTTTAAAAGTTAACAAGTTGTCTGGGGAAATGCCATTTGTACCAGTTCAATAGGAAATGTCAGAGTCTGATCAGATGCTGAGGTCTCATACACAATGTCAGTTTTACCAATGCACAAAGAACTACGAGTGAGTTGGAGGGCTTTGTTACAAATGTTCTTACTTTAGCTGCGTTTTTCTGTAATGTGGCAACATAATAATACAATCAACAATACAAATCAAATACAAGTAACAATAATTACTATTGTGTTGTCTAATTCATCTGAACTTTTCTGTCCTCTGTGGGGCTTTGAACAGAACAACACAGAACCTCCCATCCATCCAATTGCAGTTTGCTTGGCTGTGTCCAGACAATGGGCACTGAGGTTTCTCTATGACTTTCAAACCTAAATCTATATACTTTTGCGACGTTCATGCTCGTTCAATATGTGTTGGTGGCTTATTAACATAGGATCCTGTGTTATGATGAACTCAAAATGCATATTTATTGTGGGTTTCCAGGGTCTTTAATTCTGGGTGTTTAGCAACTTAATGACCTTCATTTGAGCGACATACACAGACTAGCTCTACATATGTGAAGCAATTGATGAGATTGTAATCGATATGATGGAAATGATGGGGAAAAGAGCTACCAGCTCGTTGTGCTTTAAGTGCTTCATTATTTGTTCCTCTTCATTAGAAAGTGCTTTGATTCCTCTACAGTAGATTCATTTACACCTTTGGTCACTGCATCAAAACCATCAGCTGGTTCATCACATCATAGCCATGCGTGTTCATGTTAGTCATTTACAACATTTCAGCAGTAACTTTAACAACATGTAGTTGTAGACTTGGATCAAGCTATTTATTTACAGTGGGATAGTGTATCTGCTGTATGGGTGTGTAGATGGTGGTGTTGATACTACTGATGTGTGTGTGTGTGTGTGTGTGTGTGTGTGTGTGTGTGTGTGTGTGTGTGTGTGTGTGTGTGTGTGTGTGTGTGTGTGTGTGTGTGAGGGTGATGATGTGTGGTGGTGGAGAGGGGTTGGGGCTTGTGTGTGTGTGTGTGTGAGGGTGATGATGTGTGGTGGTGGAGAGGGGTTGGGGCTTGTGTGTGTGTGTGTGTGTGTGTGTGTGAGGGTGATGATGTGTGGTGGTGGAGAGGGGTTGGGGCTTGTGTGTGTGTGTGGGGGGGGGGTTGTTAATGATTCACAGGCCTAAAATTGGCAGGACTCCACATGATTGAATTGACTGCCAATACCTAAACCGATTTTAATTGATTGCAGGACTAATTAACCCCTCTCAAAAGTCAATGGACCAATCTCTTCTTCTATTTTTTGTTAGTAGCCGCGAAAGCGTCTGGCTGCTGTAGTTTTCACCGTGTGTGTGTGTGTGTGTGTGTGTGTGTGTGTGTGTGTGTGTGTGTGTGTGTGTGTCAAGGCAAAATGTGCTCCTGGATATACACCTAGCTCAGGGTTTTCAGGGTTTTTTTGGCACATTTTTACTATCACTTAAGGCATATCATACAATCAGATTTCAGGTGTGTGAAAAATGAGTTGTGTGTTTCAGTTGCCATGACCTATGCAGTACAGTAGCTGGTGCATGTCAGAATTGTTTCAAACACAGACGCACCCCCACCACACACACACACACACACACACACACACACACACACACACACACACACACACACCTCCACAAGATGGCCTCTAGTTTCAACTTTAATTTCAGCCTCGCTCTGTTTTCTTCTCTGTACTTTATTTGTTACCACAATATTTGAACCCCACCATTGTAAACATGAGAATCTTAGATTTTTTTTTTTTTTTAAGCGGTGCAGCCTGCTTCTATAAATGACATGTGTGTCCGTTTGTAGCACGGGATGTTGCATGTCAGTTAGTTAGAGCATGAGTTCTGCCTTACAGCCTAGGCCCCTCCCCCGGCTCCCTGGTCGGCACAGAGAGAGAGAGAGAGAGAGAGAGAGAGAGAGAGAGAGAGAGAGAGACTCAAGGTCAATAGTGGCTCTGGTGAAACATGCACAGATGCACACACGCGTGTACACTAGGGGTGGGGGGGAAATCGATACACCATAGTATCGCGATACTTTGCCTGACGATATTGTATCGATATTTGGACGCCAAGTATCGATATTATTATTATTTATTTATTCATTTATGTATTTATTTTTTGTTGTTGTTGCAGGCCATGCCAGGCCACCGGGCATCTGCCCGAAGCGCCCGATGGTGCAGTCCGTGCCTGCAGCGGCGTATTGAGTCCAGAGAAGCTTCATAATGTAGCCTACGTGTGGGGCAAAAACAAAACAAAACAAAAAAACACTGCATGTTTTACTTCCGGTGAGGTCAAGGAAAAGGTAGGAAAAGGAGTTAGGAGTGACAATATATCGAAATATCGCAATATTATTCAATAGATTGCAATACTAGCATATCGCAATACTATCGTATCGTAACTCAAGTATCGTTTTAGTATCGTATCGTGGGCATCTGGTCATTCCCACCCCTAGTGTACACACACACACACACACACACATGCACGCCCAGTTTAAGAAATGTCTGTAAATGAATGGAGAATTCACTTCCTCATGGGCGAGACATTGGCACACTATGGAGAAATTCGAAACACACTCACGCGCGTGCGTGTGCATGCACACACACACACACACACACACACACACACACACACACACACGCATGTACACAGTGCCAGAGAGATGGGGGGGGGGGTTGTATGGTACGGCCTGCAAACCTGCATCTCTTACTTCAACACCTTGGTTTAATTTCTTTACTTGGGCCTAACCCTAAACCTAACCCTCCCCAATACATTATTGGGCCTCAACAGTGGATATTTGAAAGCATTGGAGCTTGGAAGAGGCTCCTCTGCAGTCCAAATGCTGCTTTCTTTAGTTCACGTCTGACCATAAGAGCCTGACCATAACCCTCAAATAACATCATACTACTTTTTGTTTATAGGAATATTTTCATGGACATTTGCATATCATGGGAAGGTTGGAAAAGCCATCTCTTGCATTTGAATAGCTTGGGGCCATCTATGTAAAGTTTATGGCCACATGCCTTCGTTAAGGCCACAATCTTCGTTAAATTCAAATTATGTTCAAATAATAATTGCTTCTCTTCTCGTTTATACGTGTTATATTGACTAATGACTATATCATTATGTTGCTCACAACCACCCTATTCGACCTATTGATTTGAAATGTGAACTGAAAAACTGTACCATTCAGTATGCTGTATATAATTTGCATTGCCGTTTTAAATTCAAGCTTCATCGTAAATCTGGAACATAACGACCAGGGATCAATATTGAACATCAGAGGAGTAGAGTCAGAAAACTCACCTTAGATATGTCACGTGCTAGGAGAAAAACACCCAATCCAAACTACGGTAAACTAAAGTAAACTGCATTAGATGAAATGGATCCAAAACACCAGAACTAAACTAAAGTAATATTGTACATTACTACATGAAATAGATCCTGCTTGATTCTTCGAGTACGCAAAGGTGACCCTCCACGCCCGCACGCACACACACGCACACACACGCACACACGCACAAGCACACGCACACACACACACGCACACACACACACACACACGCACACACACACGCAGTCACGCACGCACACACACCCTATTCCGTTCCCTTGCACTCTCTTCACCTTGAGTCACTGTCTGTGTAGGTCACCTCGCCCACAGGTCACCACGCCCGAGTCCCCCGTGAGCGGATTTGTTACCGTCCTGCGGTGGGATCAGTGTTGTCCAAGGGGATCTGCTTTGGAAGCTGATCTGCAAGTGGGAGAATTCAGGACCGCTGGCACCATGCCACGTCCCTGAGTGTCTCTCTCTCTCTCTCTTTCTCTCTCTCTCTCTCTTTCTTTCTTTCTTTCTTTCTCTCTCTCTCTCTCTCTCTCTCCTTGGACACAAGACTTTTGTTTTCTTGTCTTCTTCAAACCCAAACACACTTTTATTTTTGACAAGGCCTATATTCACTCACTCTCCCCCCCCCAAAAAATATGATTGTGGTTTTTGTTATTCTTCAATGTACAAAACAAATGTGATATCGTCATCAAATTGTTTTGTCTTGAATGATCAAATGTAATTGGAAATGATTTGAGTGCTTTGATTAGATTAGATCCGTTTGCTAGGTGGACATAGTTTGATATTTTGGATTGTGCCCATTCGCTCATGCGTTTTTGTGTGTGGCTGCTTTATCGTTTGACTGTGTCAGGCACCACTGCAGAACCTGCACTATCTCCTTTATAAGGAAATGGCTGTGCTACTAAGTCACATTCATCACTTAGAGCTTAACTTAATTGTGTAACCATATTTGGTCTCCGAGATGAATGTCTAAATGACAATTTTCCTGTCTTTTTAATTTTTTATGAGAGCATTATATCTAGTGTTTAACTGCAAAGTACCATTTGATTGAATTTATCATAAAGAACTATATTTGAATCTGAGGAAGACAGCGGCGCCTTGGAAAATAAATTATCCTTAATTGACGAATTACATTGCCGCAATTAGTCTGCTCCCAAATTTGTCTTTATAATGTGAAGCTTTCTCCATATAAATGTCCTCGCCTCTGCTATTTTCAGACCCTTTTCAGCTCTGTCTTAGAATATGAACATTTTAATATTCCTGTGTTAATAGGAGGCATTGCAACTCAAATGAATCAAAACGGCTCAGTAGATCAGAGCCATACTGTGTAAAAACTCAAGCGTGAGTGTTTCACCATTCTAAGGACTATTTAGAGTCCATTAGTGAACAAACACGTAAAAAACAACAGAACAACAGAAAAAAAGACATGAAATGCTTCCATACTGCTCAACTGACGTAATGTAAGTCTCCACAAGCCCTGAGATGCCAAGTTGACTTGAAAAGATGTCATTTACACCCTGTTTTTAGCTGATATCGTCACTGTAAGCAAGGTTGTACCCTAGTTGTTGTACTTTCAGCTGCTAGCTCCAGTGACGATTTCAGCTAAAAACAGGGTGTACATGACATCTTTTCAAGTCACCTTGAAATTGTTTTTTGAATTTAATGTTTTTTGAACATTGAAAGGCAATTATATTCTCGTCTTACTATCCGGAATATGGCAAATAATAGGTGAATCTCCCAAAATGCCTTGATCCATCAACCCTCAATAACTATAGACGTATCTCTAAAATGCTCTTTCTATCAAAAGTTTTAGAGAAAGTCATTTTTAACCAGCTGATTTATTTTTTAAACGTCAATAATCTACTTAAAAAATCTGCCTGGTTTTAGAGCTCTGCACAGAGATTAGGGCTGGGTATTGGCAAGGATCTCACGATACGATACGTATCACGATACTTGGGTCACGATATATCTATATATTGCGATGCGATACATATTGCGATATATTGTGATATTCTACAGAATTTACTCAAAATTAAATAATAGAGCTAAAGATACAACACACTGTGTACCACCCAGGTAGTGTAATAATATGTGCATCACTTTATACTGATAAGTTAGTGGACAAATTTAGTCAAAACTACTGAGTGTTGAGTGTTACTGAACGCATCGATATGGGAAATGGGGTGGGAATCACCAGATACAGAGGCCTGGCATGGCATGGCCTGCAAAAAAAAATAAAATAAATAATAATAATAATAATAATAATAATAATATTGCGATACTTGGCGTCCAAGTATCGATACAGTATCGGGAAATAAAATATTGCGATATATTGCCGTATCGATTATATTACCCAGCCCTAACAGAGATGGTAACTTACTGTATGCCAGCAGACTGGGTTTATTTTGGGTATGTCATTTTGGGCCTTGTCTTCAGACACGCTCCCACTCAGCTCCATAATCCATAATCCATTTCACTGCTATGCCGATGACACCGATCTTCCACTGAATCCCGACAATCCAAACAGCCTTGACAGACTAAACAACTGCCTCGGCATTAAGCGCTGGATGTCTCTGAACTTTTTATAGCTCAACAACGGTCATTCTTAAATCATTTTATTCAGCCCTACCATCCCATGAAGCATCATTCAAAGCAAATTCTGTTAGATCCCAGATCCTTGGGGGGTTGTAGATTGATTTGACCTTTGAAGACCAGTGCTGCATTTCCTAAAAGCATTGTATAGACTACCTACCGTAGGATGTTCGTAAAGTACATTACGGTGGGTTTCCCCTAGGGATGCCCATTTTCCTCAAATTCCGGAATCGATCATTGGTAACGATCATTGTTAATGATCAATCAATCGATTCATTGTAATTAAAAATACACAATTTTCCAAACAATACCAAATGCGTTTTTTCCTCACTAAAACCTTTATTTATACAGCAGCAACATATTGTATATTTCTCACAGCATTGCATATAGCATAGCCTATGCTGTGAAACATCGAAACGTAGAGGTATAACTTTTAGACATGTCATCACAGCGGCTTCTGTGAATTCAAAAGGAAGATTACCGGTAGTAGTTTTCCGTCGCACAAACACAATCAGTCATGTATCTAGAGACACCTCTCTCATATCAAGGGACCCGTAATGGGATCCTGACCCCAAGGTTGGTGAGGCTTGATCCAGGCTTTTATAAAGCAGATTTCCAAGGGCAAACTAAGCAGTCGTCACAAACACATATTTGAAAGGAAGGGGTAAGAGCACAGCTGAATCTCCAATTGCCCACAGCGAGGAGCTCCGTCAACCCTCCTTCAAAGTTGAGAGGCCTGCTGCTCCTCTCTCATGTCTCCTGTCATGACGGTCGTCTGCGCCTGGCGGGGGGTCTCCTCTACGTCCATGTCATTAGCTCGCCCCTCTTGCTCAGCACCAGTCTTTTCTACTCTCATCTCCTCTCTCTCTGGCCAGCGATATACCAAGCATGAGGGAGAGAGAAAGAGAACGGCTTACATTTCTTAATTAAATTCCACATTATATCTTTGCATAACTTTGGAGGGTTGTTAAATATTGTCGCAGCTATGTGATGCTAAAATTAAGGGCCCTTAAATTGAAAGAAATGCTAACTTAAATTGTTAGTGATCGATGAGAATCCATAATTATAACCGTGTTCCCCATGTTCGTACAACTTGTCACTGGGATTTTTTTTTATACCTTTATTACACTGGGAGTCTCATTGAGCGCAATGCTCTCTTTTACAGGAGCGCCCTGTTCACAGACTGGAATAGATCCTCCAGTGCTGTTGAATGATACATTTCAGATGTTAAAATGGATATTATGGTGTTTAGAAATATAACTGAATAATATATAATTTTTGATATGTGTGGTTGGCCTGCAAAAACCCTTCACATGGTGAAAATTTGACATTTTCATTTTTGGATATGTCCAGTTTTTGAATGACTGAGATAGCTCTCTCACATGAGTGTTTTAATCTGTGATGTGTGTAAAAGCAAAACGTGACACTATTTTCTACAGTGGCACTGGCATTCCACCAAAATGAATACAAATAAATACTTTGACCTTTGTTTTATGAACATTTTCACCATGATGTACTACGGAGATGAAAGGAACCAGATCACTCAAAATACCAGCAAAACTCATTTTTGACCTTGGCTCATAACCAACAATGTGTACCTGTACCAGCCACATGTGAAGGCTTCTCCCAGACCGCCACACATACTGTACAAAGTGGTTTCCTCTTTCATTCGTGAATCTTGCTGAAAACAATTTTCGCTGTTTCATAAAGTTTTGTTAACCACAGACTTTATTTCATTAACCGAAATACCCATACAAAAATCCCATTGACTTTTACACCAACCAGGAAGTGCAGCAACTTAAGCGTACAAAAATACATCATCCCTGCGTTACTCCTAGTTCCTATAATACAAACACACACACACACACACACACACACACACACACACACACACATGAAATTTGACCTCATTTACATAGATTGTACCTTGATGCTGGACACAGATTGTCTTCACAGCATTTGACATTCTTAGATGTACTAGGTGGCACCAACCCTCTGCAAGCTGCTGTGCCTCTCCCACCATATGGGATCTTGACAGTGTTTTCCTCACTAATTAGTCGTTTACACATACGCCAAGTCCAAATGACCAGAATGTCAGTGCTGCATTCAGGCTCATTTTCCAATCGTTGCATCAGAAGTGGGCAGCCACACATTAACAAAGCTCAAGCTATATACAGTATTTCAATCATGAGAGACTCTTAATATAATTTTAACAAACTTTATTGAATCAGAATAGACAGTTTGAGTATGGCGTATGACTCCATGATGTGACGCTCCTCTTGCTTATGAGAGAGGGCGTCGGTGCTGTAAGAGATAGGACATCCCCCCTGAGGGGATCTGTTTCCAACGGGAGTCATAACATTGGTGGTGATCTGGGGAGGTGGTGGGATGAAGCTTCTTGCCTGGAGATGCTGGATGGATGCGTGATGCTGACACAAGGTGAGTGATGACTGCACGAGTGTGATTTAAGCTGTGGTGATGGGGGCCTTATATAGTACCAGGAGAAGGGCATTTATGATGTCATAACTGACGTCATTTGGGCAACTGACGTCACACTGCAAAGGTGACGTCATGGAGAAGGTGACGTCGGAGATGGTGACGTCATTTAGTGACGTCATTTGGGCTGAGGGGTATGACAGCATGGGGTGCTCTATTAATGCCTTATTTGGTCTTCCATGATTGAACTTCAGTCTGCGACTACACTTCAATCATGAGAGACTCTTAATATAATTTTAACAAACTTTATTGAATCAGAATAGACAGTTTGAGTATGGCGTATGACTCCATGATGTGACGCTCCTCTTGCTTTATGAGAGAGGGCGTCGGTGCTGTAAGAGATAGGACATCCCCCAAAGGAATTTAAAGTTATTTCGGAAACAGGGAGAGTGAAAACGGGGGTCATCCCCCAATGCACGATATATCGGCAATCATATCGGTATCGGGCGATATTAGTCATTCTTTTTACATATCAGCATCGGTCTGATGTTGCAATGTTAATATCGGTTATTGGTATGAGCCAAAATGTTTACATTGAAAGGAAACAATGTGGTAAATCTATGATTGATGGGCTTTTCCAAATGTTTTATAAATAAAGAAATGCATAACGTTTTTCAAATGCACAGTGTTTACATGTGTTTTTCACTATGTACAAAATGTGATTATCATAGAAATGTGTTTTTATACAGATCATATCGACATCTGTAAATATCGGTCATCGACCATAACAGCAGTGTTAATATTGGTTATCGGTATCGGCCAAGATTTTCATATCGGTGCATCCCTAATATATATATATATATATATATACTGTATATATATATATATTATATGTAATATGGTAATCTCATGATTGAATGCCACAGATTGAATCCCAGGAATCAATGAAAAGGAATGTGATATAACACATAAGCCCTTCAAGGTGAATATCACTGAGTCTACTGCCAAAGATCCTTGAAGGAAGATGGTTAACACATCCCCTCTCCATGGGAGCTCCCCCTGCAGTCTGACCGCTCAGCACAAATATACACACAAGAAGTTAGACTGCTTATGTAAAGAAGTTGATAAAGGCAGTGTAGAAAGCCACCACCTTGGCAGCCATCATGTTTCTAGCGTTCTTTCAGCTCCATACTGTACTACACTAAGCCTGAACAAACACAATCTCAAAGCTGTATGTTGGTACAGCCGTCTGCAAAGTTGAGTTCGACCTTGAGTCCTGAAAAAGCCTAAAAGCTGTATTATTTTGAGGTATTGCATAAAGAATAGCTGTTGGAAAGAAGTGTCTAAAAAGCAGACGTATCAAATGAAATGCTCAAACACTGCACGACACGTGTGTGGTTCACAGGGCACGATATAACAAGCTCAAACACTGCACGACACGTGTGTGGTTCACAGGGCAAGATATAACAAGACGTATCAAATGAAATGCTCAAACACTGTACGACACACGTGTGTGTGGTTCACAGGGCACAATATAAAAACACTGTACGACACGTGTGGTTCACAGGGCACGATATAACAAGGCTGACCTACAAAACAAAGGCAAAAGATCTTAACTCGCCGGAGTGTAGAACTGAGAAAAATGACTATAAAGTTTGTTTTGTTGCCCAGACAAATGAATTGTAGGCAGAAATGTTTTTTATTACCCTCATTTATCTACATACAAATATTTACGTCAAACTTGACCTTTGACCCTTATTTGGTAGGTTACTGTCTGCCTTTCATGCCAAGGCAAATAATGTCTTAGACTGTTTTCAATAATGAAGACTACTTCACTAGTCAATAATTGTTTATCCATCCCATTCACTAATCCATGGTTCCTTTCCATTCATCTCTCTCTCCCCTGCAGCAACGCCCTCAGGGTACATCAGCCATTCATAAATATGCACGCCCTCTTTATCCCTGTCCAATCAATGTCTCCCACGCTTTCCCTCTCTTCGGCCGTTGGCCAATCACCTAAATGAAGTTCTATTTAAGACTCTTGCAAGTCGTAACTCACCCTGTTTGTTCACCCATATAGCTGCTGTTCCTGCGTAGCTGCTGCTTCGCCCCTCCTCCTCCCCTGAACACCACCAACGTCATGACTCCAGTAGAACTCCCTATGGGGGTTCTCTATCCTATAAATCACTGACGTCCTCCTCTCGGCTCAGAGGAGCGTCATCATACCATGGAGTCATTCGCCAAATCTAAGTGTTGTTTGTTTATCATTAAAGTTTATCGTACTTTCCTTCTAGTCTCTCATTATTGAAATGCAGTAACTTCCATTTGAACACTCACTTCACTGGTTTTAGACTTCGTTAGCCGTGCGTGCGTGTTTGTGCCCACATGCGCCATTACTACCTATGCATATTGTCTTTCTTCTCCGTTCCTGAGAGTACAAATTGACATCCAGTAAGAGGGTATAAAATGAGAAAACATTCAATGGGAGGCTATCCTTGAATAAGATAAGTGAAAAGTACTCAAGCTACAGACAAATTAATCTTTTCACATTCACAAAACAATGCTTAGATTGCTTCCCATTTTCTGCGCGCCAGATTGTGCCCTTATTCTTTTTCTCCTTGTTGCACTTTGCAGCAACACTTGAGACTTGTCAGAGCGTTCACACGCTCAGCAACAAATTGCTGAAATGGAGAGATCTCATTCCTGTCACGAGCAGCGTTTTACACCAAACTCTTTTGGAAGAAAATTAACATAACGATGTTAAGAAAGACCGCAAGCGTGCTCGTGTCAGAGTGAAAAAGAAAAAATCAAGTGTTGACTGATTGGTAGATAAGAGTATCTTGTTATGCTTTTTTCCTCAGTCTGAAATAAATGGAGGGATGTTGGCATGCTGAATGTCCTAGATTAGTCCGATTTAGATAGAAATATCTTAGTTTTGACTCTGAAATGTTAACCGCAAGCAAAAATAAATCAAATAAAACTCTGTCCTCTAATTTTATCACATCACTAACCCTATCAACCTATTTATGCTGTTCCATTGATGGTCCAGGCCCGAACCAAGCCCATGTTGATTTGCAGGCTTAAAGAAAGACGAAAACAAGCATAAATATATAATTTGGACATTGTTGTTGTGAGGTCTCCAGACCATAGTTCAAGCAGAAGGCCACTCACGCGTAATCCGATCTCAACGTGGTCAAAAAAATCCTAGTATGACGTCTGCTATGACGTCAAACATGACGTCAGTTAATCCTCATATATATAGCAAGGGTCCTACGTCACCTCTCTCTCTCTGGCCGACCATAGCAGCAGCAGCCCACGGCAGTCCATCTCCCTTGAAGCCGGCCCCGAAGCGTTGTTCCGCACCAGATCCGCAGACCGAATCAGCACCCACAAGCCTTCTCTACCCGTGGATATTCCCATTCCTGGCATGTCGAGTTCAGTCATCGGTCCCCTGTCCCGGACCGGCCACGGAGCGTACTTGCCTTCCGAGGTGCCTGACGAAGACGTTGGCGAAGCGACCGGACCACAGGCTGCCAACATAGCCCCCCGCGCGCCACTGCGACGGCCCCGGTAGGAGAGCAGAAGACGAAGCGCCGCGCCGCGGACGCCCAAGAACGCGTGCGAGCGTGCCGGAGGGAGAGGCCGATCGGCGCGGACGTGCGAGAGGCCGCGGGCGAAGACCAGTAGAGGCAGCCGCCCCCAGAGCCGGGAGCCGCTGGGGAAATGGAGGCCGCGGGGCCGCCGCGAGACGCCACGTACTTCCTGGTCGCACTGACCCCCAGGCCGCCGGGCAGATTCACGGTGATTGACGGGAACCGGCTTGGAGAAGCGCTGAAGCCGGAGCGCCGTGGCATCTCGGGCACTCTGGGCAGACCGAAAGGTCCATGGGGCGAACGGTTCATTCTGGTGGCAACAGCTGAAATGTAGTGCAATTTGCTTCCCTTCCAAATCCAGCGACGTAAAATAATCCATTCACGAAAAGAATAAGCACTCCCAGGAATTCATGGACGATAAAAGTTTAACGTTACATGCAGTCAAGCAGAAAGTCGCACTCGGCAGTAAAACTCGCATCCATGTTCCATCCTGTTCTTTCTGTCACGAAGACTATAATCCACCAGATCACATGACGTTTTTCATCAAGTCTTTAATCCACCGTCACACTTCAGGACATCCTCTTAATCCAAAACAGAGTGTGAAAAGTAGCTGTCTCCCTCCTTGTTGTGGTGCTTGCGAAACGGAGGTTCACGGTAACCAGATACCTTTTATCGTAAAGATGCGACAGCACACAGCCAATCCGCCATTTTGGAGACTAAGCTTCTGCCCCAGCAAGGAGCCGTATTTCAGGCCAAAATGGCCGCAGCGCCGTTTTCAAAAAGGCACTATATACTCTTGCCTTCTCATTCTCAATCAACCCCATGTGACTGATGGTGACTGATAAATTAAATTAGGAAGCTCCTGTGATGATGACAATGATAATTTCTTAACTTTAGCCGATCTGAGGGGGTTTATCTGAACAACAATCTTAAAAAAAAAAAAACAACAACTCCACTATCACCCCCCTTCCTGGAGCCCGACGACACCTTCATAATACCAGACTCGCTCTGTTAGTCGTCTTGGACATGGACGAGGGGACGTTAGGTTTCATAGTGACACTGCGAAATACGAATCCGGTACATAAACGGACTCGATCCGGATCCCCTCCCTCTGATGGACCTGTGCAGGCGCTCCGTGCGGGCGGCTCTAGGAAGGGACCGCCCGAGCGGAATCCACGGACTGCCCCTGCCCGCCTCTCTCAAGAGCTACCTGCTCTACCAAGGACGGGGTTGACGACCACAGCACACCGAGCATACCCCGGAGGACCAGTCACCCGTGGACGCGAAAGGACCCATGAGGAAAGTATCAGTACTTCAGCATTTAAACGGGCAATCTACCAGTCCAGTAAAATCAATTCAATTTATTAAAAAAAAAAAAAAAAAAAAAAAAAACTTTATTAGTCCCGCAAAGGCCAATTTAAGGCATGAATACTGCAAACAAGCTGTACTCTGTACACATCCAAAAACAATACAAAAAAAACAAGACAATAAATACAATAAATGACACTGATAAAGCAAGATCCCTGATTACAGTGTATCCAACACCACAAAGGAATATAGGTGTCACATCAATACAAATTAATTTCAGTCAATACAATCCAAGTGCATATTAGACTTGTTCAAGGGTTCAAATCAAAAGGTCAAGGTACAGACCTAGTCTAGATAAACTGACCACTTCTCGTACTGTGGCTGTTCACCAGTCGAATGGCCTCTGGAACCAAACCAAACTTCCTTCTGCTTGTTTCGCAGGCAGGCTGTCTAAAGCGCTTTCCTGATGGCATTAAGTCAAAACAGACATGAAGGACATGCGTGGAGTCATTGATTACCTCGTGCGCTTGGCCTGCGATCTGACTATTCTACCCAGCGGGCATCTCAGCCTGCCTATCTCCGACGCCTAAGCGGAAATCGCTTCTGGCAAATGGCCAGCGGGAGTCACAATAATAATAATAATTATAATAATAATAATTACAACAATAATAATAATAACCACGCAAGGGGCCATTCTAACACCCCTGGCCCACGGAGCTTGTCTGAGCATCAGCTAGAATGAGTGTTACTGCATAACTTCGGACCGAAGCCAGACGGCCCAGGGAATGCTGACGTCTTTCCGTGTTAAGCTACCCGGTCTTAATACACCACCTCCTGTTCTTAACGAATTTCAAAGTAAAATGCCTCTGGCATTTCTTCAGAAGCAGAATCAGAATGACTTAATGATCCCCGAGGGGAAATCGGGACAGGTTACAGTAGCTCGCTCACAGTACACACATAGCTTAAAATAAAATAAACAGTAGTAAATGCAACGCAAATGCAAAATACAAAACACGTCAGGTAAGTATACATTCCGTGTCAATTATCATTATTGCACCCGGGACTATATTAAGTCGGCTTGCCCTATACGCCACACGTGGCTCAGCCAGGCACAGTTAACCTATCGGCTGGCTCAGTCTCAGGGAGACTGAGCGTCTCCGAGGTGCTCTTTAAGGAAGGCATTAAATAGACTAATGGCCACAGGCAGGAATGATTTCCTGTGCCTCTCCGTACTGCATCTAGGTGGAATCAGTCTCTCACTGAACGTACTCCTGCGTTCGACTAGCACGCCGTGGAGTGGGCGCGAGTCATTGTTCACGATGGAGCGTAGCCTGGACAACGTTCTCTTCTCTGACACCGCAGCCAGAGAGCCCCGCTGCCCCAGCACACAATAGCATACAGGAAGGCACTAGCCCCCTTCTGCCCTTTCTCGTTCATGGCTCACTACGTCAAGCTCAGGCCTCGGACCGGCCCCTCGGCTCCCCTGCTCCTCATCGCACCCTGTCACCACACGACAAGATCCCGGTTCACCCTGCACCTCAAGCAGACGCTCCAGCAATGCAACCCCCGACGAAGGACTACTCCAGCCACTCCTTCAGGATCGGAGCGACCACCTCGGCCGCCGAGCAAGGAGTGCCCTCCGCCTCCCTCCAGCAAACGGGCCGCTGGCCCTCATCGGCACATCGTCATCGCCCGGAACAATTCCCCCTTCTGCCCCTTCTCGTCCATGGCTCACTACGTCAGGCTCAGGCCTCGGACCGGCCCCTCGGCCCCCCTGTTCCTCATCGCACCTTGTCACCACATGACAAGATCCTGGTTCACCCTGCACCTCAGGCAAACGCTCCAGCAACGCAACCTCCCGACAAAGAAATACTCCAGCCACTCCTTCAGGATCAGAGCGGCCACCTCGGCCGCCGAGCAAGGAGTGTCCTCCGCCTCCCTCCAGCAAATGGGCCGCTGGTCGTCATCGGCATTCTCCAGCTACATCCGCCCGGAGCAGGCGGCCATACTGGCGGCCCAAAGAACCCTCCTCCCTTAAATCGGTGAGCATGGCAACAAACAATGTCCCGGACTTCCGTGCCGATGAAGAAAATGTCTCGTTGGTGGTGGCTCCCCGAAAGCACGGCGCCAGCAAGGCGCAGTAAACTCCCCGGCTCATTTTTGGGGGGGAAAGAGAAAGAGAGAGCAAAAAAGTCAGGGTAGTCGCGCCAAGGCAGCCAAGTAGGCCAAGCCGGGAAGCGCCAAGCTAAACTCTAATGTACCAAGATCGAAGGCCCGACCGAGTTAGGAGCGCCGGCCGCAAATAGCCGTTAGCCGCTAAAAGGTCGAAGGCCGGAAAAGTACAATCGCGAAGCGCCAAGGCGGCCAGGTAGGCTAAGCTGGGAAGCGCTATCGCGAGGTGCCCGACCGAGTTGGGAGCGCCAGCCGCAAATAGCTGTAAGTCGCTAAAAAGGTCGAAGGCAGGAAAAGTACAATCGTGAAGCGCCAAGGCGGCCAGGTAGGCTAAGCTGGGAAGCGCTATCACGTGCCCGACCGAGTTGGGAGCGCCAGCCGCAAATAGCTGTAAGTCGCTAAAAAGGTCGAAGGCAGGAAAAGTACAATCGTGAAGCGCCAAGGCGGCCAGGTAGGCTAAGCTGGGAAGCGCTATCACGAGGTGCCCGACCGAGTTGGGAGCGCCAGCCGCAAATAGCTGTAAGTCGCTAAAAAGGTCGAAGGCAGGAAAAGCAAGATCGAAGGCCCGACTGAGTTGGGAGCGCCAGCCGCAAATAGCTGTAAGCCGCTAAAAAGGTCGAAGGCCGGAATAGTGCAATCAACTACTGGCGCCTGCAGATCTCAATTAACCTCCGGTAATCAGATCTTCCTTTTGGGGGATCTCCTAGCCCATGCAGGCGCCCTCCTCTGCCTCAAGAGCAGCGCCACTGGCCAATGGAGTCAAGCGCCAAAGCATTTGCCATGCACGCCGATTGCTAAATAAAGTTCGTCTAATCCTACCAACTGGCCTCTCCTGATTGAAGTGAGGTCTCCAGACCATAGTTCAAGCAGAAGGCCACTCACGCGTAATCCGATCTCAACGTGGTCAAAAAAATCCTAGTATGACGTCTGCTATGACGTCAAACATGACGTCAGTTAATCCTCATATATATAGCAAGGGTCCTACGTCACCTCTCTCTCTCTGGCCGACCATAGCAGCAGCAGCCCACGGCAGTCCATCTCCCTTGAAGCCGGCCCCGAAGCGTTGTTCTGCCCCACCCACCTCCCCAGTCCACCACCAACGAGTCTTGACTCCTGATCCCCCACGGGGGGGGGATCTCCTAGCCCATGCAGGCGCCCTCCTCTGCCTCAAGAGCAGCGCCACTGGCCAATGGAGTCAAGCGCCAAAGCATTTGCCATGCACGCCGATTGCTAAATAAAGTTCGTCTAATCCTACCAACTGGCCTCTCCTGATTGAACTATGTTTTAAACAGTTCAATATTTTAAATAAACAACTTAATTTACATACTGGTAAATAATGCTCTCCAAAAATTTGAATCCAGAACCAACGGTGTGATGTTATCAAGAGACACTTTTGATGTTGGTACAGGTACATTGGAAAATAGCTTAGAGACAGCTCAATTCATATCAAAACTGATATTATAACGGAACTAATATATCTACGCAATATACTGTATTAGTTTTTGTTTCTGAATCAAGTGTCCAGTGTGTTTCTGGTAAACCTACTACTAATACTACTACTACTATATATGAAACCGGACGGACAAACCCCGCCTTTATTCCGTCACAGACGACACACCCACATAGCAGCCAGTACACACACACACATGTAGTTGGAGGCACCATGAAATTTGTCCTCCGCGTTTCGCCCATCCTGCCTCGTTGTCCTCGATGGTCAGGCCAGGAGCGGTGGGCAGCTGCAGTGGAGCGCCCGGGAACCAACTTCTTCCAACTGCTGCAGGTCAGACGACGATCTTCTGCATGTTTTTAGTGGGGGTCCATATTGATGTTTTGGAGGAAACCCCCGGGAAGCACGGGGAGAACATGCAAACGTCACACGGAAAGGCCCTTTCGACGAGATAGCCCGCCTGGGCACCAGGCACAGAAGGAATGGAGAGACATAGCCCCAGTGTCAACAGCGTCCCAGGCGAGAATCGAACCCAGGATCTGCTTGCTGTGAGGTGAAAGTGCGTGGCAAGAAGGCTATACCACTGTGCCACCGTGCCCCATATACATACACTGCACACACACACGCGCGTGCGCTCGCGCACTTCTGCATACAATACAGTATATTGCGTATCATAGCAACCAAAAAAATCTCAGCTGGAAAAACAAAAAATAAACACAAAGTAAACACAAGATAAACAATAAAAAATGAATAAACTTTGCTTCCAAGTTCTCAGCTGGGCTTTTTCAGCAGAGCGCCCAGAGTCTTCAGCTGCGAAAAAACTGTTTTGTTTGCCCTGAAGTAACTAAACTCATGTTGAGTTGTATGACCTTTCCTAACTCCCCGTTTATGCGCCTTATACACTTATACCTCATTGTAGAATCAATCTATAAGTATTTTTTGAATATTTAACTCGAGTTGCAATTTATTAACCTTTCGACTACAGTAACCTTTCTACAGATAAAATGCAGAATCTATAGTTGCCGTTAACATTTTGGTCGGTTCTCGAAAAGTTGAAGCTAACTTGCAGATGTACTGTAACTTAATGGAAGTTTCATATCTCAAAATACACGTCTGTTTTACTCTAGTCTTTCTCAACATTAGAAAATGGAAACAAACTGTCATACGCTGTAGCAAAACATCAGATGACATCAAAAGCTGAATCAAACTAAACGTAGGGTGACAGGGTTTCAACATGGGTTGTATGGATCAGGTCTTAAAGTACACTTGATAAGCTTCATGGCCGTTCGGAATGGGTAATTTGTCCCCTAACACTGTGGCAAGGTTGTGTCCATGTGGTCAGGTGTGTGGGGGCCTGACCGGTCGATGTCGAGCTTCCTTGCACACTAAGGAGTCTGGCACTCAGGTCAGTGGTAATGACCACAGCCAGATGGTACCTATCCACTGGGGACGAAGGACACAGGCACGCTGGTCACAGTTTAACTTTGGAGGTTGCATATTCTAGCATTATTTAATGCCTGATTACATGCATCATTTATCACAATTATGTCTTGATAAAAGTTTGATGCAAAACACAACAGAGGCATGCTGAATATTCAAACTTTGCCCTCTCCTGTCTAATCAAGCCCACAGAGGGGCCAGCGAGAGAGCGAGAGAGAGAGAGATCATTTGACAGCCTTGAATAATGCGATAATAAAACGATTACTTTTTTTAATTGAGCAAGATAAATACAGACCGAGAATGAAAACGAGTCATAAGGTGAACAGAACAAAGATGCTAACCGGTTCCAATGAAACCCAATGATGATGCATCTCTCCTCCAAAGAGACTGTTTATTTTTCCTCTTTTGTCGGTTAGCAATGTTCTGCTGTAGGACAGGGATACAGTACCACCAAATGCTACTGTGGCCCAAACAATTTTGACGGTGAGCAAAATATCTCTGCCCAGAGAAATCGAGTATTTTTTAAAAATCCAAATCATGTAAGGATTTAGAAAAGGATGCCGAAAGAAAGGAACAATAAAGAGAAACCTTAACGATACATTTTAGAAATAAAGGTCTTGACACATGTAAGTGATCAGAGAGTGATGTTTGTTGGAGGTTTCTAAGGCTGCTTTCTCACTGGGAACGATTGCTTTGGTTCCGTTCTGTTCCGCACCCTGGAACGATTGCCCGCCCCTCCCCTCTCCCCCGCTGGTCAGCTTTCACATTACAACATTTCTTCCGCGCTCGGAAACGGAACAGGGTGCACGTGCGTCATCAACTATGCCTGCAGTTTATCCTCGCCCGTGTGTTGTCTATGAGGTTCGGAACGGTTGGCTTTCACACTCGCAAGTCTTCCGTGCCCGGGCAGCACGCCAAAGCGCTCCCCAGACCACCTTTTCAAGTGGATCCTGTCACGGTTTCGCCGTTGTGCGCCCGGGCGCCGAACGGAACGGAACGCGACGTTCACACTCGTTAAATGATCGGAAACTGGGGGTCAATTTGGGGGACAAGTGTGCTTGGGAACATACCTGCCTGGGCGCCACTGTGAAAGCACCCTTAAAGTCCCTGGAAACCAAAATCCACAAAAACGTTCTAACTATGTTATTTAGTGTCTTATGTTAGTAATTTTGTGCCTCCGAAATTATTATACATTACTTTCAACCCAAAGCCTTAAAATCGACACTTTTCTACAAGATTCTACAAAGTACTTCCTCATTGAAGACAGCAGTGCGCGAGGTGCTAAAACGCAGGAGCTTATGATGTCATAAGCTCTATATAACCTTTGTACACGCGCGCAATCCGCACCCACCCTCCTTTTGGCCGTTCTTTGCCCCCAGTGACAGCGCTCCCTCGCTGTCCGTCTCCCTCCCACTCTGTGTGCCGTCTGCCAAGCGCTATGCTTCTCTCTCTCTCTCTCTCTCTCTCTCTCTCTCTCTCTCTCGGGACTAGTGAGAGAGAGAGAGAGAGACACACAGGCTGGTGACGCGAGGTTACTCTCTCTCACACACACACACACACACACACACACACACACACACACAAACAAACAGACACTCCACAGCACGAGTGCTGTGTCACTCGATCTCTTTCTCCGTTTCCCTCCCCCCCTCTGTCTCGCGCTCTCTCTCTCTCGGAAAACCTGCTGCAGACGGGACACGCCCACACATTCCGCGGGAGAAAATACACTCTAAAAAATAACTGATTTCATGAGTTTTGCCACGACTGTCAAACCTAAATTTATATACTTTGCGACGTTCATCATCGTTCAAATTTGGCTGGTGGCTTATTAACATAGGGTCCTGTGATGTGATGAACTCAAAATGCTAAATAATAAAGAAATATTTCTGGTTTCCAGGGACTTTAAAGGAACACTCCGCCCATTTTCAACCAGCTTTGTATCATTAGAACATCAGTAGTACAGTATATCAGAAAACTGTAAGCGGTTTTGAAGTCCTTTCATTTGACAGTTATTGAGTGTTAAAGTGTGGACCAGTGACATCACTGGTCCACACTAACTCAAATTAATAACTCATTAACTCAAATCAACTCTCAATAACTGTCAAACTAGATGAATGATGAATAGTTTTGACAGTTATTGAGAGTTGATTTGAGTTAATGAGTTATTCATTTGAGTTAGTGTGGACCAGTGATGTCACTGGTCCACACTTTAACACTCAATAACTGTCAAATTAAATGACAGACTTCAAAACAGTTTACAGTTTTCTGATATACTACTGATGTTCTAATGATACAAAGCTGGTAAAATGGGCAGAGTGTTCCTTTAAATAACTGATGTGAAGTCATATGTAGAGGTTTGACATTGGCTTCTGAGAGAAGAGCATAACTTGAAGACAGCATTGTTTTAGCTCACTACTTGGGACGGCTCCTTCCCTCAAATAAATTGAATTAAAAAAAAAAAAACTTAAACTATAGACGGTTTTCACCAGAGCGCAACCCCACAGCACTTACTTTTTCTCAGCATTCGGCAAACTGCAGAAATATTCAAAATATTCACGTTACTTTTGTTTTCGCCGCTCAGCTGTATAGACGGTTTTCACGGAATGGTCAGTCCTGCACTTGAATGTTTTTTCTTCTTTTATGTCCATAGCAAACACTGCAACAGGAAGTGAGCGGGGGTTCAATTTAGAATGTTTTTGTTGTCAAGTTAAAACCGTCTATACATCAAATGCAAATGAGAATTGTCAGCGTGTACATGATGTAGCGCTGGCTCTCTGGCACTCTTCTCCTTGCTTCTCCTTCCAGATGTAGTGCAGGATATATGAATAGATGTCAAACTGTAAGAATATCAGAATTGACTTTGCGAGCACCGGGGGAGCTGATGTGTTTGAGATGCATCCACATTTCTGATTGGATTATGTAAAATAAAGATTGAATCCCAAATCCATTTGACTGAGACTCTGAAGGCTGTCCAGGGACGGAGGAATCATTATGAATATTAATTGTTAATAATTATCCTTTTCCTCAGGGTAACTCTTATTTCAGGACAGCGGAACTTGATTTAGAGAGAAAAGGGAGAAAAAGGAGATAGGGAGGAGAGAGAGAGAGAGAGAGAGAGAGAGAGAGAGAGAGAGAGAGAGAGAGAGAGAGAGAGAGAGAGAGAGAGAGAGAGAGAGAGAGAGAGAGAGAGAGAGAGAGAGAGAGAGAGAGAAGTGCATCTCATAACTTAACTGTCACAATTTCTTTAAGATGAGAGTTGTCTGTTGTATACATTTCTGACTTGCGGCATTAACATGAAATCCAGATTAGCGTCAAACCATCTGCTTTGGACCATTTGTATCCACTCGGAGGATTTAATTTAATACCGACGTTGGGAAGAGAAGTGCCATGAATTTTCCCAAACACTTTTTAAGCGCTGCTCTGTATCTTAAAACCTTCAGGAAACCCGTCATTGTATTTTTTACAAGGCTGGCATCAACATCACGGAAGAAGTGATAAACCATACAGACATCCCTACCTCATTTTGACCTGAATGATGCTCTGTGTGTGTGTGTGTGTGTGTGTGTGTGTGCGTGCGTGCGTGCGTGCGTGTCCATCGCCATCTTGGTAATTTGGAGCCAGAAGTTACGTGAATTTGGACGAGCAGAGCTGCAGCATAGTTTCGCATGTGTGTCTATTTCATTTTTTATTTACACATTTAATCAGTTGCCAGGAAAAACTGTTAATTGACATCAAGCTGCATTATGAAGATTCTGACCTTGGCTCATATTTGAAAAGGGAAAAAAGGCGAGGAAAAAGACGCGTACAATACAGATCTCTAACCTGTCAACCACATTGCATGATATGAATAATAACACGACTGCTGTAACTGTAAGCAACTCTATGTAACAGTATAGCCAATGAATTAACCAAATAAAGCCAACTGAAATGTTGATTTGGACATTCCTGGTTTGGCTTGCTTCAGTTTGAATTTCCATCGCATCATTGTCATGATGTCATGATGTCAGGATGTCATGATGTCAGGATGTCATGATGTCATGATGTCAGGATGTCATGATGTCATGATGTCACGGCAGTGAGGAAACTCAAACAGTCACGCTCATTTGCCAGTCTGCCATCGCAGTAAGAGGCTCAATATTACTAAGTAGACCGCCACAGTCTTCACTTGATTGTACACGTCGTCTAAATGATCTCGCTTGACGCTTTCCAGGAAATGGTTTCCTGCATCCTCTTCCATCAACAGTGTGGAAGGAAGCAGATGAACATTATGGAGGAATGCACCGACACTCTTTTAGCATCTCTGTCGAGTGGAACTATGTGCTCGCTCTGTGTCGGAGAATTCAATCTGCAAAGGCCTTCAGCCTTATTGGTCAGAGCTGCTGCTGCTGCGAGAGGGTATGATTTCCTGAGTCAGTAGACAGATCATCTCAATTTCCTTTTCAAAGGCAGGTGAAAGTTGAAGGAAAATTACTAAAGTGATTGAAAAAGGATTACGGCTCTTCCCATAATATGAATCATTTTGAGCTCATCTAATCCTCATTTAATTGTAGTCATATAGGAAACACTTTGATGCTTACTTGAATGATTTGGTTGTTTGCTATTTTGTGTTTTGTTTTTCATAGAGATGAGGTGACATTAGGATTGTCTCGATTGGTCGGCTTGACGATGAGGACTGAGGGGCAGGGCTCCTCTCAGCCCTGACCAACTCCAGTTGGACATCACGTCGAGATACAGTATAGCGCAGCTACAGGTTAATATGTTTCAACTCTCTAAAACATCAAGGGTAAATGTCAGCTTTAGGTGTCAGACCCCCAGAAACAATGACCAACCATGGGCTTCTGTCTAGACACACCATTTTGCACCAATAGAGACACTGTGGATGCGTCATCATTCAGAAACCTCGCCCAAAACGAGGCGAAACAAAAACTCCCCCCCCAATCCTGGTGTTCTCCTATGTCACGTGTTGCACACAAAGATGATATATACGGAAGATCAACACTCCAACTTACTTCCTTGACAGCTAGATCCACATTTTTCCTTTCACCAATTCTTGCTTCCTTGTTTTGCTCGGGAGTACAAAAAAACGTTAATTGTCGATTTTTTTTTACATTTGTTGTCTGCGCAGCCCCACCACACAACAGCTTTTAGCTATGTTTAATTCAAGGAAAATGACGCTGGTGTGTGGGAGTGAATGGAGCGCTTTCCCCCGTGATGGGCGTGGCCTATTTCATGCAGTGTCTCTATGCTTGTGTACGACTGTTACTTCTGGCTGTCCATCAGGAAGAGGTGGAGCTATGTTAGTGACGGGGCGGCTGTGGCTCAGGAGGTAGAGCGGGGCGTCCACGAATCAGAAGGTCGGTGGTTCGATCCCCGGCTCCTCCAGTCCGCATGTCGAAGT
Source organism: Poromitra crassiceps (assembly GCF_964638095.1). NCBI lineage: Eukaryota > Metazoa > Chordata > Actinopteri > Beryciformes > Melamphaidae > Poromitra > Poromitra crassiceps. Next base: position 860,936 of record NC_139651.1, on the reverse strand, counting down.
GTCCTTGGGCAAGACACCGAACCCCGAATTGCTCCCGATGGCTGTGCCAGCACCCTGCGTGGCAGCTGGCCGCCTTCGGTGTGTGAATGGATGAATGTAGGCACATTGTAAAGCGCTATGGATAAAAGCGCTATATAAATGCAGTCATGACGTTAGTGACGTAATGCGGATGTCCTTATAGAGGCTTTCTTTATAGCACTGTTATCTCTTCCCTTATCACGTTGGTTCAGAAGACCGACGTGACCGTTTGCAGCAGCGCGTTCCTTAGTTTGATATAACGCAACGTTACGTGTTTTTAAACGTCTTCTATTATTATATTACACCAGCACGGGCTAGCCGGAGACAGACACAGCAGGCGAGCTATTCAGGACAGCTAACCAAGTGAGCTATCGCAACTCCTTGATGAGATAGCTACTTACTGTATGTGTCATGGCTCCAGTGTTTGCTAGAAATTGCTCCACATCAATGCCTGATGTTAATGTTATTGTCTAGAAGCACTGGCCGTGTCATCATTAAACACAAGGGGTTGTCATGTGGAAATAAAATTACCTTATAATGCCTTTACACGCACAGCTTCACAGTGATGGATTAGAACACCAGAATCAGTATTTTCTAAAGCTTCGGTAAACTCTTGACCTTGTAGGGTCTCTTGATATTTTACACACACAAAACACAGGAGCACTGTTCTTTATAAACGACTAATTTATTCTTTATAAAAGACTAATTAATTCAACACATTAGCAGAAGGCGTTTCAGTCAATCAGGAGAGATAGCATAACAAACGGGGATGACAAACTAATGGATTAAACAACAGAGGAGATAATAAGCAGATAACATTGGAATGTATTTAACTGGAGAACAATGTGATGAAATATTTCTGTATGGTCACAGAATGTAGGGGACCATTTTGTGGTGGGGTGGAAATGATTTGAAAATCTTTGCCCAGTTTTGAAAACTGCACAAAGTGTAGCCACTAGGGGTGTCACAATATATCGTCCCACGAAATTTCGCGATAGTAAAACGTCACGATATGTATCGTTGAGATGAAATCTCATATCGCAAAAAAAAAAAAAAAAAAAAAAAAAAAAAAAATCTTCAAAAAATAGACTAAGAAACGTCTTTGTTTGTTGAAGTTCAATGTGTGGAAAGTAGTTCAGTTGAACAAGTCTCTGAAGAGACACATGAGAAGTTATACAGGAGAGAAACCATTCAATTGAGTTTCTGGCAAAACTGTTTACTTGACAGGAAAAACTGAAGATGCATAAAAAATAGATTAAGAAAAGTCTTGTTGTTTGAGTTTGAAGAAAAACTGAAGATGCATAATGAGAATTTATACTGCTGAGAAACCTTTTAGTTCAAAGTAAATCTAAGTGACGGTGTAACTCATTCTATTTCAAGATCAGCCTTATCTCCAATCTCATGTTTTTTCTAGTTGTTATTGTAATAACAATTTCCCACAACAGCATGTTTTGTATTTGTGCATTTCAAATAAAATACTACTTTTCCAGTCATATATTGTCATTATTCAAGTTTAAAAAAATATTGTTAAAATCGTATCGTATCGTATCGTTATCGTGAACCCAGTATCGTGATACGTATCGTATCGTGAACTGAGTGTATCGTGACACCCCTAATATATATATATATATATATATATATATATATATATATATATATATATATATATATATACCATGAAGGAACCTGTATATATATATATATATATATATATATATATATATATATATATATATATATATATATATATATATATACATACAGGTTCCTTCATGGTGTTGGCTTTCCAAATTTCATCGGTGCCATCGATGGTACACGTTACCATCAGGGCACTGAGTGCACAAGAATATTATTTATAGAAAATGGAACATATAATTGGTGTATGCTATGCACACATCAACAGCAAGAGAATGATGTGTTGGTGAGTTGAGCAGAAAGCACGGAGCCTTAGATATAAAGTAATCCTTTGATATTAAATCTATGGAATAGAAAAACATCTGTAATTATCATTGTACTTCATGATTATGTCTTATACAATTAATTTCCCAAAGGCAATTAAATCAGTGGCCATTGTCTTCCTTCACAAAAACTGAAATAAACATAAAGAAAATTCCATGAGAGAGAAAAATCCATGGCCCATTTTCCACCATACCAACGGAAGGACAAAGAAGTCAGTGTTTTGAGCAGACGTGCGAGTAGGTAAAGGTACACCTGAAACCCTGTGAGGACACCTTATTTCAATCTGCATAAGATCTGGATTACTTTACACAGTCTGACTCGGGGCCCCCAGTGATTTCACTATACTCCTCACTGCCTTTGACAAACCTTTTCCCGAGGTGTCGAGGGACTTCCTCCACTGACATGAGATTTCAATCACCCCCACAGGGGACTCCATCATGCGTTCCCAAAGGCAAATTACCACACCACAACCTCCATTGTGCTGTGTGAACGGGGGGGGAGTATTTGATAGAACAGTCTGATCAAAGAGGATTTCACCCAGACGATTCCCCTCTGCCTCACTGCTTTTTTGTCTTACCAATGCATTTTTGTGTGTGTGCTGATTCACACACACACAACACTACAGATTCTATGATCAATCTAGAGTGGCATATTAAAGTAAGAATTGTTCTTATTATTAGGGGTCCAAGCACGAAGTGCGTGGATCCCTATTGTATCTGTTCCGTTTATTAGGGGTCCAAGCACGAAGTGCGTGGATCCCTATTGTATCTGTTCCGATTATTTATTTTTTTCTTCTTCTCCGGTAAAACTGTATGTACAGCAGAAACTGTAAGGCTCAGCATAGCCAGACTGGGCACATAGATTGTAAATGTGCCTCACTACTCAGAAACAAAAAATTACCCATATCGGCCAGATGGTGGCGCTATAACAGACCATTTCGTGTTATGGTCCATATCTTCTGAACCGTGAGGCGTAGAATCAAAATTCCACTTCGGCTGTATTCCCTGGATCAATACGCATCTATCCATATAGGCCACGCCCATTTGCGTGTGCCTAGATTTTCCGCCATTTTGAATTTTATCTAAAACCTACTTTTGCTATCTCCTCCCAGGCCATTTGCCTGAATGAGCCTAAACTTTTTCTGTGGCATCTCTGGACTTACCTGACTCAAAGTTATTAAAGGATTTTGGATACGTGAAACCGTCTTGAAATGATAAATGTTTAAACTTTTGAGTATTTACTTTTGTTCTTTTCCTGCCCTAAAAGTGTGTGGATCTCAGAAACCATACACCCCCCATCACCCAAACTTTCCACACAGGTTCACGACATCACCCACTACTCAGAGTAAAAAAATTACACCAATCCACCAGATGGTGGCGCTATAACAGCCAATTTCACGTTTGTCGGTCCATAACGTCTGAACTGCGAGCTGTAGAATCAAAATTCCACATCTACTGGTTTCCCTGGAGCATCATGTATCTAACCCACTAGGCCACGCCCATTTCTGCGTGGTAGATTTTCCGCCATTTTGAATTTGATCAAAAACCTACTTTTGCGAGCTCCTCCTAGACCGTTTGGCCAAATCACACAAAACTTTTTCTGGGCCATCTATGGACTACCCCGACCTAAGGTTAGTAAAGGATTTTGGATACGTGAAACCGTTTTGAAATGCTAAATCTCGAAACTTTTAATAAAACACACGCCAACACTAAATTGCCCACAACTCATTAACCGGTCAATTACAACTACTGCTGCTACTACTGCTACCACTCCCACTACTACCAACACTACTACTACTACTATTACTACTTCTGCTACTATTACTACTACTACTACTACTACTACTACTACTGGAAGTTGGAATGTAGCATTTTGGGTGGGGTTAATGTGTTTTGGGGTTCTGCATCTGCTGTAGCATAATACATAGTTGGTTTAGATGTCACACAGTAATGCCCGATCCACAAAGACTTGACACCCACGTTTGAATAAAAACAAGTTTATGCCATAATAAGGTTATATCCGTGCCTTGTCATTGCTGTGGAAGGATGGTGTAGGGGTAAAGTAGCAGACACCAAAGCTGGAGGTCCTGGGTTCAAACCACGGCCAGGTAACTGTTTTATTTTTTGAAAATGTAGAATAAAGGTTAATCTGAATATAATTATGTATAACGCTGCTGAATACACACTGTGTACATAGCAGAATAACTGAATATGCCTATTTATGGTAACGTCATATTTTGACGTCCTCTTGACATTCCTGTGTAGATGTCTAAATGATCCCCAAATCGGCTGTGATTTGGCCTAGTCCTGGACGTCACTGAAAGATGATATCAGAACATCATCATGATGTAATTGTGTTTGCTGGGAGCCTTCTTTCAGATGAGAGAGGAAAAACATTCCAATACATTATTGTGTCTTCACATGTGAAAGGTCCAAAAAGAGAATTCAATCTGAATTATCCGTGTCACTCATGTGCTCATTGTAACAGCACAACCCACACCAATTAGTTCAAACACCTCCATTCAGGGCATACTTTTAATGTAAAGTGGTGCATTATGTGTGTAATACAAAAATGTCCTTAATGGTAAATGGACTGCATGACAAGCTGCCATGCAGGGTGCTGGCTATAGTCACCAAAAGCAATTTCAGGGATAAACCCCATCAACCTTCTGTAGTGGACGCCACTACGCCCTATGGTTTGATGTGTGTGTGGGAAAGACACAATGACAACTGAACATTCTGATTTCAGAACACAAAAGCTCCATCATGAGACAAGAACTAACCTCTCCTGTTGCAAAACACGTTCTTGAACACAGCCACGCAATCTCCAGCTAACATTTCCAAGATATTGAAAAAGTTCATGAAACACCGCAAAATAAGGAGGCAGCATGTGGGGTTTTAATTACTGTTACTGACTTACCTGTCTGAAGTTGAAAGTTTTTCATCCCACGTGGGGTTTGAACTTTGAGCGGCAATGGTCTTTAGTTAGCATAAGTCAGGTACTTTACCAAGTGAGCTATCCAGACTGTTGTATTTAACTTTGTAGACCATATTATATGTATCTGCAGAGCCAGAGAAGTACTTGTCGTATTGACAGTATGTTCTACCCAAATACCACTTTCTGTCCAGATACTTAAAGGGATATTGTACACAAAAACTGCTTTCTATCCAAGTACTACTTCAAGTTTCAAGACATCACCCACTACTCAGAGGAAAAAATTACACCAATCTACCAGATGGTGGTGCTATAACAGCCAACCACCACTACTACTGCTGCTGCTGCTACTACTACTACTACTATTGGCTACTAGTGGCGGCTGTGGCTCAGGAGGTAGAGTGGGTTGTCCACTAATTAGAAGGTTGGTGGTTCGTTCCCCGGCTCCTCCAGTCCGCACATCGAAGTGTCCTTGGGCAAGACACTGAATCCCAAATTGCTCCCGATGGCTGTGCCAGCACCCTGCGTGGCAGCTGGCCGCCTTCGGTGTGTGAATGGGTGAATGTAGGCACATTGTAAAGCGCTATATAAATGCAGTCCATTTACCATTTACCATTTACTATTCTTAGTACTTCTGCTGCTACTACTGCTGCACTCCCACTACTACCAACACTATTACTACTACTGCTACTACTACTACTACTAGTACTGCTTGGAAACCGTCAGGTCACCGGATCTCAACCAAACTTTGTTTACTTGTGCATATACCAAGTCTGAATAAATGTGCACTATCTGACATATACCCCCCAAGTCACCGGAAGCTTGGACCCCGCATCGCCGCTTGCGGCTATATTTATTATTATTATTATTCTCCGCTAAAACAGCATACACGTCAAAAACCGTAAGGGCTACAGTAGCCAGACCTTGCACATAGGTTGGAAATGTGCCCCACTACTCAGAGACAAAAAATTAGCCATATTGGCCAGATGGTGGCGCTATAACAGACCCTTTTGCGTATTGACCCATAACTGCTGAACCGTGAGGCGTAGAATCAAAATTCCACATCTGCTGGATTCCCTGGATCAATATGCATCTATTCATATAGACCACGCCCATTTAAGTCTGCTAGATTTTCCGCCATCTTGGACTTTCTCAAAAAAAAAAAAACGAACTCGTCCTAGGCCATTTGCCCGAATAAGCCCAAACTTTTTGTGTGTCATCTGTCTCTGGACTTCCCTGATCTAAAATTGTATAAAGAATTTGGATACGTGCAACCGTCTTGAAATGATAAATGTTTAAACTTTTGATAAACAAACTCGTCCTAGGCCATTTGCCCGAATGAGCCCAAACTTTTTCTGTGTCATCTCTGGACTTCCCTGATCTAAAGACTTACAAAGAATTTGGATACGTGAAACCGTCTTGAAATGATAAATGTTTAAACTTTGACACTATGTCATCACCGATGACAGTCTTGTGACATCACTGATGATGTCATCTATGATGTCATCTATGATGTCATCTATGATGTCATCCTTCCTCTACATAACATCGCGCACACACACACACACACACACACACATGCACACACATATACACCTATACACACACACACACACACACGCCACACACACACATATACACATACACACACACACACACACACACACACACACACATATACTCACACATATACACACACATATATACACACACATATACACACTTACACACATATACACTAACACTACTATTACTACTGCTACTACTGCTTGAACCCGGTCAGGTCACCAAATCTCAACCAAACTTTGTGCACTTGTGCACATACCAACTCTCACTAAATGTGCAATTCAGTGTCTATATTATCTGACATACACCCCCCAAGTCACCGGAAGCTTGGACCCCGCATCGCCGCTTGCGGCTATATTTATTATTATTATCAAACTTATTCATTCATTAATATCTGGAACCTGCCTTTACTACAACCAGGCTTGCGAATAAAAAAAAACACAAAAAATGTGCAGTATCACTACAGTACAGTACTGTATATTATCACTGAGATTAACCTGAAAGCCAATTATAGGCAAAGACAAATTGTGCTTTTAGCGCTGCATTAATTGAGGTAAACTTGCCTCCCCCAGACATCACAAAGAGGGGGTTGAAATCAGCAGGTTGTTCCAAATTGTATTTCATTTGAATGGAGCGCACTGAAAGTATTCTCTCGTTAGCGAGGCTGTGTGGGTTTCTCACTGTATAACGGCAACTTCAATTGAAATCAAGATGCATCATGAGCCTATGAATATGCCATACAGATACTGTAATTGGCGACGCTTTCTGTCTTTCAACAAAGATTGCATCTACCTCACACACACTTTGAATCGGAGGTTGGAAAAACACAACACCAAGGTAACTTCACTGTCACCGCTGTGTCATTCTGCCCGTCAAATAACGTTTTCAACTCAGGTTTCATCAGCTTCCCCCCAATTATCTGTAAGTGTCTCGGCTAAAATGTGACGAGAGAGAGAGAGTGCAGCGACTTTGTTATTTGATTTTTATGAATCTATGTCAAATGAGCGGGGCGCACCGAAATGAAGGACCTTGAGAGAATTATAGACTACAGTAATTAGAACATGTTTTATCGTTTGGGAGGATCTTCCTTCCACCGCCCATCATGCATCTGCAGCACCACCTCCACAATACTTCTGACCTTGAACTAAAAAACTGCCGTTATCAGAGAAGCTTCATCGGAAATGAGTTCTGAAGCGACGTACACGCAGTCTAACCTCTTTACCTACTTAGAGTGGCAGCCAACTTCAGTTACTCCTCCCAGCCAAAAGACCTTTAGGCTGGCTGCCATACCAAAGAACGGAACTTTGTTACACCATAAGGACATTGCTTTAGAGAAACTAATGATATCTATACGGGTTTATTAAGATGCATATTAAGTTAAGCTTCTCTTTTATCTTTGCTTAATCTGCCAAAGATCTTGGCCGGCAGTCGGACGGCAGCCGACTGGCCAGGTACCAAGTGAAGATTGCTGCATCTATAGTTTAATATTTTTGTCCTGGCATATTCATATAATAGCACAGTGGACTGTATGTGTCTGTATGTACAGTATGTGTATGTGACAGATCTTTTTCCACATTTCCAATCCTTTTTCACCCATTTTTAGCATTGTCTTGTGTAAAACGAATGAAAAATCACTGTGATAAGACAAAACAAACTCTACAAACGAATAGAACAAAAGGTGCATCGGTGAGAAGAGATAGATTCAATGGTCTGAACTTGGTCTTCTGAAGCCCAGTGAGACCGGGCCCAGGTGCACCCAATCAACCTAAAGACCCAGGCTGTAAGATGACTCCTGCAAGACAGGGCCAGGAGAGTGGGAGGGTCATCACAAAAGCTACAATATTATGGGATGGGCACCCTGGGACCAAATCTTATCAAATGGGGGTCCGTGGTCTAATTTGTGTGAGGTTAGGGGTCGTTGACGTGGAAAAAGTTTGAGAAGCACCGGTCTCGGGATTGTGGAAGTTACGGCAAAGACAACCCTATTTTCTAAAGAAAAAATAAATTGTCCACATGATGAAGCTGATCTTCAATGTTCCAAAAATGACAATACAGTAACTCATTCTTGACCAAAATTGACCTTTTGCCTTTGCACGGCATATAATAGATAGATACTTATATAAATATAAATACAAACAATACAAAATCTAAGAACACTTTTTTTTGCACAGTGGCAGTTTGCTCATGCAAATCAGCAGGGACTAATTGACAAATTAATATCAAATTAGTATGTTGATGAGAGACTACCCTATACTCTGTGTGATGTACCCCCCCCATCCCCCACACACACACACACACACACACACATACACACACACACACCCCGCAACATAAAGTAAAAACCTAAAGATAGGGGTTACATGCACGTCAAGGACACAGTTTGGACACTCTGGTAACACATACTGTTACATATCTGTGAGTAAATATAAGCAAACATTTCACCTTAAACATTCATAAATATGTAGAAATGCAGGGGACTCTCTCTCTGGCACCAACCACTCTATTATCATGCTGTGACTTTCTCCTTCACTGAGGAAAGTCACATACAATTGACAGACGACCAAAGGGTGAAATCAAACCAGCAGGTCATTTTAACTATATTAAATTGCGGGGGAGTTACCGTATCAATTCCATTTAATAGGGCCAGGAGGGTGGGAGAGCAGCGCTACGCGCGCACCACACTGTGTTTATTCAGGACAGATACTGTCCGGGACACCCGATGGGCTGGTCGATAGGCGGTCGGACCTTATTCAATAATTAATCTAACATGATCTAACGTTACCCAGAGCCATGTATAGAGGAGAGTTGCGACATCTCCATTCACTCCAATGGATCCGTTTCTTACATTGCAAAAGGAACTTTTGGCAAAAAGGAACTTTTGTGGAGTAAGTGGATTGTGGATTAAGGAGCACTGTCGAGTTGACCTCATCAAAGTGTTTGTTGACCTAATTTGAGCAATTATGTAATATAAGTTTATATTGTTTATATGTCTCTGATTACAGCAATATGTTGAATTCAACATCTATTTTACCAATGAAATTAGCTAGCTGTGTATGCTTTTGTAACTCTGAGTTTTAAAACAACGTGAATGTAACTATGCCGGAGGCCAGAAGAACCGACTTGAAAGTTCTGAGATGTCTGTAATGCAGCGTCCCCCACAGCAAGGTCATAGTCGTATGATAGACAACCCTATAGTCGTACAACTTGCAAAAAAAAGGTTGAAAATTTCACACGTAAAATTATAATTTCACAGTTGAAACCTCACCATCAAAAATACCCAGACATAATCATCTAGGGATTGTTGACACAATGAAACCCCTCCAATTTCAAAATGAACCGTGTTTCAGAAATGTGTGCGAAAACCTGAGAGTGGATTGCCCGTGAGTAGTGAGCCTAATAGATCTGTCTGAACACACTTCTCATTAACGTTCTCAGGAGTCGTGTAAGCAGCAACTTAAATGAGATCTTAACATGCTAATTGCAAGGATCTATCTAGCAATAGGTTGATGTGATGCTATGTTGTTTTAGCAATGCAAATAAGCCCCAAGGCAAGACAGTTTGCACATTTTTCATCAGTACTTGAGGTAGCAAGATATATATAATAAAAAAAAGCAGAATTAAATTATTTTATTTTCCATGCCTCAAGTAGCCACCATATGAGAAATCAATAGCACTTCCATGAATACTAATTGTGGTTGCAGGGATAGCTGGTCTCGCCAGCGGGGCTGGAATCTGATCAGGTCTGCAGAAGCAGCCAGCCGAGGCCTCTGCCTCCCTCGCCGCGCCCCGCAGAGGCTGACTGAACCCCTTTGAAGTTGAGGTGCAAAATCAATTGAACACGTCTGGGAGTAAATGAACTTGTTTGGAGCTTAATTTCAAATGGTTGAAGGCTCTCCACCAAGTTATTTATGAGAACAGGTAAGCCGTTCTCTTTTCTCCCCCATCCCCAAGGATATGTGCTGCTCTGATGGGCATTGAATCCCCTTGCCCTTTAGGATCATGGAATATTAAAGTTAAATAAATAAATAAATAATGTATATGAATTACACAATATAATGGCAGAGAAATGTAATAAATATGTATTGCCCCAAGAAAAAATATCTGCCTTCCTTCCTGCCAGATATTCAGCAGCTTCCAAAGGGAATCAAACCCAAAATTGATGACTTTCAGGAACAAGTCATGTTTATTTATGTACATGTATGTGTGTATGCATGTATGTATGTATCTGTATGTTTTCTGTCCCCATAACAAATAACTATTATTAAAACTATTATTAAATAAAATAAATGCACTTTATGGCTTGTTCCCTCAGTTCTTGTTACGCCACATTCAGCTTTCTTTCAAATGCCATCGCAGAAATTTCACGGGGTTATAATTATTCCCATGCCTCCCTAACTTCCCCCTGTAACATTTAGACCATCGACACCACTCTCTTCTCACACACGCCCTCAAAAGAATTGATAATGGACTCCTGTTCTCGGAGCAGAAGAAGGCAAATGAAACGGCAGCGAGAGAGAAAAGAGAATGAAAAAAATAACTTGATTAGGGGAGAAAGGAATCGGTAAGACGGAAGAAAGTCTAAGCTCTTTAACTGGTGCTCCTTTGCATATAAATGAGAGATTAGGCAGAAACTATATCTTACTGGCCGTTAGAATACATACGTCTAATTACAATATATTCATAAAGTGAGAGTGTAATTTCCACAAAGGAGATTACAAACGACGCGGAAGGTCAGGAAGGGCCCCTTTCTGTCTGAATACCGTTAAGAAGATGATGCTGCTGAGCGGAAAATGACTCGCGGTCGTTTTCTTCAGACATTATGTATTTTCAGACTGACTGTCAAGATAGGATATATAAAGTGAGAAGAGTATAAGCGTTAATGACTTCTACTGTAATGATGTTAGTTCATCAAAAAATGCAGGGGAGTGACAGGTTTTTACAACTTTGTGAATGCGTTCCTTGTTGAGCAGCGATTTAGCGTAAGTTACCTCGTTTAGTCTGACATTGTGAGCATCTCAGAGCTTTAAAGGAACGGCTCACCCTAAAATCCTAAATACACGTTTCTTCTCACCTGTAGTGCTATTTATCCATCTGTATAGTTTTGTGATAGTTGCCTGAGTTTTGGAGATATCGGCCGTAGAGATGGCTGCCTTCTCTCCAATACAATGGACCTGGATGGCACTCGGCTTATGGTGCTCAAAGCACCAAAAAAATACATTTGAAAAACTCAACAGCATTGTCTCTTTCCAGAAATCATGACCCAGTTAAGAGATAATGTACAGACTTTGTTGTGAGCAGTTTCATGTAGGAACTATTTTATTTTGTAGGAACTAGCTAGCAGCTAGTGGGTGTAGTTCGGTCAAAAGAAAATAGTTCCTTCATGAAACTGCTCATAACAAGGTCTATGGATTATATTGAGTAACCGGGTCATGATTTCTGGAAAGAGACATTGCTGTTGAGTTTTTCAAATGTATTTCTTTGGCACTTTGAGCACCACAAGCCGAGTGCCATCCAGTTCCATTGTATTGTAGAGAAGCCAGAAACTCTGAGGCCGATATCTCCAAAACTCAGGCAACTAACACAAAACGACATAGATGGATAAATAGCAGTGCAAGTCAGAGGGAAAATATATATTTTGGATTTTAGGGTGAGCTGTCCCTTTAACAACAAACAGAATATTTTGATTTCCGACGTGATACCACACTTTCCCCCTACCAACAGTTTGGATGAATCGGGAGGATTTGATAACGTCAATGCAGTGGTCAACATAAAAGATCAAATAAATCTCCTTTGAGAACAAAGGGAAATAATGAATGAAGCTCATGGCTGGCAAGCTTTTAGATAACAGGTCCCTGGTGAATAAGGCTCCTCATAACCAAGTACCTAATCCTCCCTACTATCATGTACAGTACGGCTGAATTCAGCTTCGTTTGAGATTGATTGAGGTTTGTATTTTTTTTTTTGTAATTTCAAACAAAATGGCTGCCTCCATAGCGCTCCAGCTCGAGCAGTAACGCCAACGTTCGTCGAGTTTAAACAAGTTATTGCAGAAAATAGACTCAATAACAACAATTAAACAAGAACAGGACTATGCAACAGTTTCTCTCGCGGAAAAGACGTTATTTCGCCGTTCTCCCAAGTGGATTTGTATTTGACTGGATCCGACGCTGATTGGCTAAAGGACACTTCCGCCCACTGAGATGTCTGTGCAGTGTGCACAGTTCAGAGTCCAGATGGTGGGTCCAAAACAGAACAGAACAAGAGAAGGTTAACAATTAATTTCAGATTCAGAAGCCATAACGAGGGTAAATAAGCATATTCTACTGAAATGTCAATCGTTTTTTTTTTACCTCCACAGTTGGAAAATAAATAGGCCTATATAAAAAACAATCAACACTGGTGCTGTTGTGCCAGTCCACCCAAAATATAATTGCACCCAGCACATTACTGATTCAATACTTGCATTATAAATAATTGATCTTGATTACTCTGTCACAAATTAATTATTTCTAAACATAAACTACAGAGATAGTTGATCGTTTATTGAAATCAATGTGTTAGTTGAACATTACATATGGTGTAATGGAGGTTCTAATCCAGTATCCTCACATTATCGTCTATCATTTTAGATGTTATGCCTTCCCAATAAGATGCTGTAGTTGTGCTTACTCCTTCATTCACAATGAGCTGGCATGTGGACCATAATACTGGACGGGTGCAAAACACAGAATGTATGGCAAAGATTACATCTGGATTTAGCACACAGCCATGTGCATTTATGTATATGGACACACTCATTAGGTTGAATGAACGTTTCATACAGTAACGAACCAAGGGCCATGACTGCCACGTGTAATGCATCTTAATTTATCAATCATCTCCAATTCAAACGTCACTGAGGAAGTCACTGAAATTCCTTGTCCAATTATTAGCATATGAATGACTAAAAGCCCTTATTTCTGGTAATTCTCCACCGCAGCCTTTTCAGGAGAATTTTAATGGGAATCGCTTATCTCGCTCCTGTCTTTCAGGTGTTCAAAGGACCGTACGTTAAATAAAATAATCCCGAAAGCCAGCACAATTACAGCTAATTCCATTTTAATTCAGTCAAGAGGTGAAGTGACAGGGAACATTTCAAACGTCGCTATGCGGTTAAAAATGAATTTTTTGATTTCAATTATAGGGAGTGAGTCTGAGGGGGGAAATCTTGATTAGAGCCCTATATGGGCTATACAACGCTGTCTGAATAGAATCAGAGCACTTACTGTATAGTATGTTTTAACCACAACCAAAGGCTGCAGAAAATCTTTTTATAGTTAAACATGCAGGAACCACTAATAATAGACCATTGTTTAGTCTTTCTATAACTGTACCAGCCCTCCATATCCCCTAAATCAGGGATCTTACACATTTTCATCAGTGGATTTTCATGACATTTCCATGACTGCTCATTGGCTATGGTCCTGTCTCACAAATCCAATTCAGGTTGAGACAGCTGGATTCACAAAACCAAACATGACAATCCTGGCCGATGGTCTCATGGTTATCATTTGCAAAATTGCAGGGTTATATAAATGTTGGTCTCGACCTAGTTTCAAGATGAGGACCAGTCATGTTGCCTCATATCACAATAGGCATCAGCTCTCAGCATAAGCCAAGTGTGACGTCGTTATGACGTGTCTCCTGACTCATCACCCCATCCTCAGTAGCCAATCAGCCCCTGTCGTTATGACGTCGGTTATGACGTCACTGCTGAGGCTATGACGTGGCAGTACATATAGCCATGGTCAGCCATGACATCATCCTCCCTCCCTGATCCTTCATCTCAATGGTCGCTGTACCTGGGCTGATCATATCCTATTCTCTCTCCTAGACTGAGCAGATGCCCTCCTCTCTCACCACAAGAAGAGAGGCATCTTACCACGGAGTCATTACGCCAAAGAATTAGTTGCTATGCCATTTGTGAATAAAGCTCGCTTGTCAAATTTTGCCCACTGGTCTCTCATGATTGAAATACTTTCAACATGGTAAGTGGGGAAACAATTGATTTCTTCATGTTCTTCTCTACCGTATTATTATGATGAATAGGCCTAAATATGGAGAAATATGTATATATATATATATATACGGTATATATACTGTATATATATACTGTATATAGATATATCATTTCCATTGATATGATAGTGTGCCATCATGTCGGGTCTATAAAAAGATTTTCTAATCACAAAGTCCACTTCATATTCCCCTCGGCTACACACACCTGCGGTGATTTCAGTATGAGTGTAATCTATCATACTAATCACTCTCGAGGAATCCTATGAGAGAATTTCAGCACACTTAATATGCAACAATAAAGTTCATTCATTATTGATAACATATAGCCCTAGTCACCTAATGTAGGCTACCTGCTATTTGTCACAAGCACACTTTTATAGATATCGTGGGCAAATGGCCTGGAAATGCTGTAACCATTTATTATTATATTTCTGATATCATCATGGTCGCTCTTCCGTGTGTGACTTTGTATGTTCTCCCCATGTTTGCGCAGGTTTCCACTGGGTGCTCCGGTTTCCTCCCACAGCCAAAATATATTGTGTAGTAGTATTGAAATGTACCATCATCTAGTAAAATGTCTAGTATGTGTGTAGATATATGATGTAGTATATGACTATGATGATGCTATGTGAAACTGTTTGAGACTTCCCCAGTACTTCCTGTTACCTGTCCACCCATGTCCACGGGATCCTCTAGAAGCAATGATGACATAATTCCCAGAGAGGTGAGGTCTCCAGACCATAGTTCAAGCAGAAGGCCACTCACGTGTAATCTGATCTCAACGTGGTCAAAAATCCTAGTATGACGTCTGCTATGACGTCTGCTATGACGTCAGTTAATCCTCATATATATAGCAAGGGTTCTACGTCACCTCTCTCTCTCTGGCCGATCATAGCAGCAGCAGCCCACGGCAGTCCATCTCCCTTGAAGCCGGCCTCCGAAGCGTTGTTTTGCACCAGATCCGCAGACCGAATCAGCACCCACAAGCCTTCTCTACCCGTGGATATTCCCATTCCTGGCATGTCGAGTTCAGTCATCGGTCCCCTGTCCCGGACCGGCCACGGAGCGTACTTGCCTTCCGAGGTGTCTGACGAAGACGTTGGCGAAGCGACCGGACCACAGGCTGCCAGCATAGCCCCCCGCGCGCCACTGCGACGGCCCCGGTAGGAGAGCAGAAGACGAAGCGCCGCGCCGCGGACGCCCAAGAACGCGTGCGAGCGTGCCGGAGGGAGAGGCCGATCGGCGCGGACGTGCGAGAGGCCGCGGGCGAAGACCAGTAGAGGCAGCCGCCCCGAGAGCCGGGAGCCACTGGGGAAATGCAGGCCGCGGGGCCGCCGCGAGACGCCACGTACTTCCTGGTCGCACTGACCTCCAGGCCGCCGGGCAGATTCACGGTGATTGACGGGAACCGGCTTGGAGAAGCGCTGAAGCCGGAGCGCCGTGGCATCTCGGGCACTCTGGGCAGACCGAAAGGTCCATGGGGCGAACGGTTCATTCCGGCGGCAACAGCTGAAATGTAGTGCAATTTGCTTTCCCTTCCAAATCCAGCGACGTAAAATAATCCATTCACGAAAAGAATAAGCACTCCCAGGAATTCATGGACGATAAAAGTTTAACGTTACATGCAGTCAAGCAGAAAGTCGCACTCGGCAGTAAAACTCGCATCCATGTAACGTTAACCCATCGGGTGTCCTGTTCTTTCTGTCACGAAGACTATAATCCACCAGATCACATGACGTTTTTCATCAAGTCTTTAATCCACCGTCACACTTCAGGACATCCTCTTAATCCAAAACAGAGTGTGAAAAGTAGCTGTCTCTCTCCTTGTTGTGGTGTTTGCGAAACGGAGGTTCACGGTAACCAGAGACCTTTTATCGTAAAGATGCGACAGCACACAGCCAATCCGCCATTTTGGAGACTAAGCTTCTGCCCCAGCAAGGAGCCGTATTTCAGGCCAAAATGGCCGCAGCGCTGTTTTCAAAAAGGCACTATATACTCTTGCCTTCTCATTCTCAATTATCTTTGCTGTTACACGCAGCTGAGTTTGTTTATTTTCTACCTCTGGGTCCCCAGGGACCCCATGTGACTGATGGTGACTGATAAATTAAATAAGGAAGCTTCTGTGATGATGACAATGATAATTTCTTAACTTTAGCCGATCTGAGGGGGTTTATTTGAACAACAATCTTAAAAAACAACTCCACTATCACCCCCCTTCCTGGAGCCCGACGACACCTTCATAATACCAGACTCGCTCTGTTAGTCGTCTGGACATGGACGAGGGGACGTTAGGTTTCATAGTGGACGGACATGACCTAGGGGTGGCGTTCGGAGGACTTAAGGGCAGGAAGGTGTACCCCGCAGTGAGCGCCGTGTGGGGACACTGCGAAATACGAATCCGGTACATAAACGGACTCGATCCGGATCCCCTCCCTCTGATGGACCTGTGCAGGCGCTCCGTGCGGGCGGCTCTAGGAAGGGACCGCTTGAGCGGAATCCACGGACTGCCCCTGCCCGCCTCTCTCAAGAGCTACCTGCTCTACCAAGGACGGGGTTGACGACCACAGCACACCGAGCATACCCCGGAGGACCAGTCACCCGTGGACGCGAAAGGACCCATGAGGAAAGTATCAGTACTTCAGCATTTAAACGGGCAATCTACCAGTCCAGTCCCGCAAAGGGCAATTTAAGGCATGAATACTGCAAACAAGCTGTACTCTGTACACATCCAAAAAAACAATACAAAACAATAAATACAATAAATGACACTGATAAAGCAAGATCCCTGATTACAGTGTATCCAACACCACAAAGGAATTTAGGTGTCAGATCAACCCTCGGGCTTTGACTAAATAAAGCGAAGCTGACTGACAAGTTATTTGGCCTGTGATCTGACTACTCTACCCAGCGGGCATCTCAGCCTGCCTATCTCCGACGCCTAAGCGGAAATCGCTTCTGGCAAATGGCCAGCGGGAGTCACAATAATAATAATAATTATAATAATAATAATTACAACAATAATAATAATAACCACGCAAGGGGCCATTCTAACACCCCTGGCCCACGGAGCTTGTCTGAGCATCAGCTAGAATGAGTGTTACTGCATAACTTCGGACCGAAGCCAGACGGCCCAGGGAATGCTGACGTCTTTCCGTGTTAAGCTACCCGGTCTTAATACACCACCTCCTGTTCTTAACGAATTTCAAAGTAAAATGCCTCTGGCATTTCTTCAGAAGCAGAATCAGAATGACTTAATGATTCCCGAGGGGAAATCGGGACAGGTTACAGTAGCTCGCTCACAGTACACACATAGCTTAAAATAAAATAAACAGTAGTAAATGCAACGCAAATGCAATATTAAGCAATAAGCAGAAAAAAAAAAAAAAAAAAAAACACAACATAGCATAGAATAACTAGTAAATGCGCTAGAAGCAAAAATAAGTGGAATGTCTAAGTAGCAAAATACAAAACACGTCAGGTAAGTATACATTCCGTGTCAATTATCATTATTGCACCCTGGACTATATTAAGTCGGCTTGCCCTATACGCCACACGTGGCTCAGCCAGGCACAGTTAACCTATCGGCTGGCTCAGTCTCAGGGAGACTGAGCGTCTCCGAGGTGCTCTGTAAGAGAGGCATTAAATAGACTAATGGCCACAGGCAGGAATGATTTCCTGTGCCTCTCCGTACTGCATCTAGGTGGAATCAGTCTCTCACTGAACGTACTCCTGCGTTCGACTAGCACGCCGTGGAGTGGGCGCGAGTCATCGTTCACGATGGAGCGTAGCCTGGACAACGTTCTCTTCTCTGACACCGCAGCCAGAGAGCCCCGCTGCCCCAGCACACAATAGCATACAGGAAGGCACTAGCCCCCTTCTGCCCTTTCTCGTTCATGGCTCACTACGTCAAGCTCAGGCCTCGGACCGGCCCCTCGGCTCCCCTGCTCCTCATCGCACCCTGTCACCACACGACAAGATCCCGGTTCACCCTGCACCTCAAGCAGACGCTCCAGCAATGCAACCCCCGACGAAGGACCACATCAGCCACTCCTTCAGGATCGGAGCGACCACCTCGGCCGCCGAGCAAGGAGTGCCCTCCGCCTCCCTCCAGCAAACGGGCCGCTGGCCCTCATCGGCACATCGTCATCGCCCGGAACAATTCCCCCTACTGCCCCTTCTCGTCCATGGCTCACTACGTCAGGCTCAGGCCTCGGACCGGCCCCTCGGCCCCCCTGTTCCTCATCGCACCTTGTCACCACATGACAAGATCCTGGTTCACCCTGCACCTCAAGCAAACGCTCCAGCAATGCAACCTCCCGACAAAGAACTACTCCAGCCACTCCTTCAGGATCGGAGCGGCCACCTCGGCCGCCGAGCAAGGAGTGTCCTCCGCCTCCCTCCAGCAAATGGGCCGCTGGTCGTCATCGGCATTCTCCAGCTACATCCGCCCGGAGCAGGCGGCCATACTGGCGGCCCAAAGAACCCTCCTCCCTTAAATCGGTGAGCATGGCAACAAACAATGTCCCGGACTTCCGTGCCGATGAAGAAAATGTCTCGTTGGTGGTGGCTCCCCGAAAGCACGGCGCCAGCAAGGCGCAGTAAACTCCCCGGCTCATTTTTGGGGGGGGAAAGAGAAAGAGAGAGCAGAAAGTCAGGGTAGTCGCGCCAAGGCAGCCAAGTAGGCCAAGCCGGGAAGCGCCAAGCTAAATTCTAATGTACCAAGATCGAAGGCCCGACCGAGTTGGGAGCGCCGGCCGCAAATAGCTGTAAGTCGCTAAAAAGGTCGAAGGCCGGAAAAGTACAATCGCGAAGCGCCAAGGCGGCCAGGTAGGCTAAGCTGGGAAGCGCTATCGCGAGGTGCCCGACCGAGTTGGGAGCGCCAGCCGCAAATAGCTGTAAGTCGCAAAAAAGGTCGAAGGCAGGAAAAGTACAATCGTGAAGCGCCAAGGCGGCCAGGTAGGCTAAGCTGGGAAGCGCTATCGCGAGGTGCCCGACCGAGTTGGGAGCGCCAGCCGCAAATAGCTGTAAGTCGCTAAAAAGGTCGAAGGCAGGAAAAGTACAATCGTGAAGCGCCAAGGCGGCCAGGTAGGCTAAGCTGGGAAGCGCTATCGCGAGGTGCCCGACCGAGTTGGGAGCGCCAGCCGCAAATAGCTGTAAGTCGCTAAAAAGGTCGAAGGCAGGAAAAGCAAGATCGAAGGCCCGACCAAGTTGGGAGCGCCAGCCGCAAATAGCTGTAAGTCGCTAAAAAGGTCGAAGGCCGGAAAGTACGATCGCGAAGCGCCAAGGCGGCCAGGTAGGCCAAGCTGGGAAGCGCTATCGCGAGGTGCCCGACCGAGTTGGGAGCGCCAGCCGCAAATAGCTGTAAGTCGCTAAAAAGGTCGAAGGCCGGAATAGTGCAATCAACTACTGGCGCCTGCAGATCTCAATTAACCTCCGGTAATCAGATCTTCCTTTTGGGGGATCTCCTAGCCCATGCAGGCGCCCTCCTCTGCCTCAAGAGCAGCGCCACTGGCCAATGGAGTCAAGCGCCAAAGCATTTGCCATGCACGCCGATTGCTAAATAAAGTTTGTCTAATCCTACCAACTGGCCTCTCCTGATTGAAGTGAGGTCTCCAGACCATAGTTCAAGCAGAAGGCCACTCACGTGTAATCTGATCTCAACGTGGTCAAAAATCCTAGTATGACGTCTGCTATGACGTCTGCTATGACGTCAGTTAACTCATTCACCGCCAATGACGTCTTTGACGTGTTATCAGCAATGGCCTTCCCCGCCAAGGACGTGTTTGACGTGTTTTTGTTTTTATTGGTGCAGCGCCTGCAGCAAACACTTGCCCAGCCTGTCACACAGACACAGGTCCCTGCCTTCAAAGGGTAGCCGACAGCACGCGATCAAACACATACCGCAGCTGTTGTTTTATAAATTGAGCAAGAGGAATAGCAGAGAGCGGGTAACGCTTCCTTGTGCAGACAGGAGAAACGCCATTGTAACGCCGAGCTGGAGTCGCCTTCCTCTGTGCCAGCCAGGAGAAAACGGGAGAAAGTAATCAAGAGATGTGTTTGATCATCGGAGGAATGAGGAAATGATCGATCAGTTTGCGAGGGCGGTGAGGACGTGTTGAATAGCCGAGGGGAAAACGGGAACGATCATAGATATGACAGGGAGACATGGACGAGGACGGTGTACCAGAACAAATCAAAATAAACACAGGAACAGCTAGGCAGCAGCGGGCAGAAGGCACTCACAGCAGCCCGCTGTCCTTCTCAAGAGCTCTACAGTTGGTTCATGAAATCGCTGGGCTGCTCGCCCTCCAGTGTTGCTCCTGGCCAATCCCAGCGCCACAGGGCGTGGTTATTGCTTATCCTATGTTGGGTTAGAAATCTAAAAGGGGGATCGTGTGTGTGTGTGTGTGTGTGTGTGTGTGTGTGTGTGTGTGTGTGTGTGTCTGTCTGTCTGTCTGTCTGTCTGTCTGTCTGTCTGTCTGTCGGTGTGTCTGTCTGTCTGTCTGTCTGTCTGTCTGCACACTCACACCGAGTAAACTGTATTGTTGAATGTAAAAAAAAAGCACTTCATGTGTGTATATATATATATATATATATATTTTTTTTTTGTCATTTGTGTCCTAACGAATAATATTTACATGTCTGATGTCAATACAGTTCAAAATAAAAGAATTGAGAGTGAGTTATGCCTGAGATTGTGCCCTTTTACAAAAATGCTTTTTTCTCCCTTTTCTCTTCCCAGACAGGCTTTTTTGGTGAACATGGGGTGTATAAAAAGGGTTATAAGTAGAGTACAGAACATGCTAAAAGCTAACTTTCTTTTTGGGGGTGAAAGTAGAGACTTAGATCTTCATTTCGAGGTATTGGACATCACTGTAGTCCTAGTACAGAATTTACTGTGGGTCTTGAAAGATGACCAAACATTATGGAAATACTTGGCCTGTGCCAAAAATGCCAGTCAGATATTGGCAGTGAATGAGTTAATCCTCATATATATAGCAAGGGTTCTACGTCACCTCTCTCTCTCTGGCCGATCATAGCAGCAGCAGCCCACGGCAGTCCATCTCCCTTGAAGCCGGCCTCCGAAGTGTTGTTTTGCCCCACCCACCTCCCCAGTCCACCACCAACGAGTCTTGACTCCCGATCCCCCACGGGGGGGGGATCTCCTAGCCCATGCAGGCGCCCTCCTCTGCCTCAAGAGCAGCGCCACTGGCCAATGGAGTCAAGCGCCGATCTCCTAGCCCATGCACGCGCCCTCCTCTGCCTCAAGAGCAGCGCCACTGGCCAATGGAGTCAAGCGCCAAAGCATTTGCCATGCACGCCGATTGCTAAATAAAGTTTGTCTAATCCTACCAACTGGCCTCTCCTGATTGAACTGATTGGTGGAGAGGCGGGGCTGATGACATATTCCCAGAGAGCTGATTGGTGGAGAGGTGGGGCTTTTATACATTTTGGATTCAATAGCCTGAACATACTTGCATCAGAGAAGGAAGGAGGCTGCCTCCTTTGCTTGAGAGAACCAGTGTTGGGTAAGTTACTGAAAATTGGTAATTAGTTACAGTTACTAGTTACTTCTCTCAAAAAGTAATTTAATGACTTTAAAGTTACTAGTTACTAGGGAAAGTAACCTTTCAGTTACTTTTAAAAGTCAGCTTCAACTGTCTTGTTAATGCACACATAGTGTCACTGTGCCACAATGTGGCATTGAACATTCACTTATTGGGGAGGCTTATAGCCTACCCAAGGTCATTAGCCTCTGGGGCTCTGGCTGCAGCTGCAGCTCCCTCCCCGGACTAGGTCTGAGGATCAGAAACCAGATAATCATCTGAAGTTGTCCATTAATTTCATGTCCTAGAGTAACTAGTAACTAGCCCAGTTACTATTTTAGTAACTGTAACTGAGTTACTAATTTGAAAAAGTAATTAGTTAGATTACTAGTTACTGCAAAAAGTAGTTAACTTACAGTAACTAGTTACTTATTAACTAGTTACTCCCAACACTGGAGATAACTGATAAAGACACTAGGTTTCCCAGTCAAATTATCAACAGGCAAAATATGACATTTCACTTGGTTCATAAACAACTATCAGGCAAACCACAACAACAACAACAACAACAACAACATGGATATCATAAAAAAGGGAATGATACTTCTCAATATGAAAAAAAAAATTGGTACAAGTGCGAAGCATTTTTTTTTTTTTTTTTTTTTTTTTATTACCTTTATTTATACAGGGGGAGTCTCACTGAGAGCAATGCTCTCTTTTTCAGGAGTGCCCTGTTCACATTCACACACACATTCATACCTGGAAGCTGACCAGTACAACCACAGTCTGATCTGCTGGCCACTGATCAGCTCCACTGGAGCAGTTGGGGTTAAGGCCTTGCTCAAGGGCACCTCAGTGGTGGTAATGAGGGAGGGGCAAGCACTGCCTTTCACTTTCCCCACCCAGATTTATCCTGCCGGTCCCAGGGATTGAACCGACGACCTTCCGGTCACAAGCTCGCTTCTCTAACCGTATCTCTAACCGCATTGTTACAAAAGAACATTCAGGCCAACGCCGATCAAACTGAACCACAAAAACTAGATTGTTTATCACTCCTTCAAAGTACAGTGGCTAAGGTCTGATCCACTACACGGCCTCTCCAGGACAGTCAGGCGATAACAGGCTTCCACGATCGTCGGTGGACCAGGAAATAAAGTCGTCTACAACCCCATTCCAACACATTGCATTTAAAGGCACCTGGTGTTGACAAGAATCCTTTTTTTTTAAGATTGCCTTGGTGGACAGGTATGATTCCTGGAGGTAGTGCCGCCCTCTGTGTCAGTTAGTGCCGGTGTGTCTTCTTTCTTGTGTACAGATTTACCGCCAACTGCAGTTGGAGTTAATCAACAATCGCTCACTTCTCTTCTCTTCCCCTTTCATCTCAGGCCCCTCTGTCCAGACCTCGCGCCTCATCTAGGGGGAATATCGGCAGAGTGTTTGTTCCCTGATTGGCTCTGGGGGAGCGATCCATACAGATGTGTCTGTCGTGTGGATCAGATTTCTGGACAGACTGAAGCCATCAGGTCTCTGTCTAAATGGCCTCCGGGCCCAGGGAATGGAAAAGAGCAGCCATTGATCCTCTCGCCAAGGCATTAACTCTTGATGAAACAGTCATGGCTTCCTTCAGTGCTTTCATTGTCCCGTTGTCAGTCTACTCTTCCCCCTCGTGTGGCGATGGATGTGATCATATTAACAGAAGTGGCTGTGAGAAAAGGCTGAGACTGACATCTATTTCTGGTAGGGAATCATGTGCTATATGAAGTGCTGCTGAGAGTCCAAACTAAAGCAACCTGGTCGCCCAGAATAAAATGTCACCATTGTGCGCTTCTGCAATCCACGGATACAGGGGCGGAGCGACCCTATCAGCCCAGAGGGGGCAAAGCTCTTAGGGGGGCCCCATCAAAAACATTTTTTTTTTTTTTTTTTTTTTTTTGAAGGCCAGGCCAGGCCGCAGGGCCGGTTCCAGAACAAGATGACTAGGGGTGCATCCTAGATAGGAAGGGGTGCAGATGCCCGGCCAAAGGCCGGGCCCACTCGGGTGGCCGGCCAAAGGCCGGCCGCCCGAAAAATTTGACATGTTATTTTACTAAAAATAATGCATTTGACCATCATTTCAAGTAGAATGATACCACCCAAGCAAGAATATTTCAAGTGTTTCAAGTGCTTTACTGAAATATTTGGACCATATAATGATAATACAATTATCTCAACCTTAAAAGGTTACATATAGGTGCCAAAAAGCCATAAAATCACATCAAAGAACAAAGAAAAACAACAACTATAATTCAAGTTTAAACAGTAAGTGTGCAGCTGTAGCATTTATAAAAAAAAAAAAAAAAAAAAAAATTACTTTTCAACTGAGCATGCAGACAAATAAGGGTGCAATGCATGCTTTTGCACCCCCGTAGAACCGGGCCTGCCAGGCCGTGAAGAAAAATGTGCCTTTTTTGCATGTTTGAATCGGTTTTAGCCATATTTAGTGGAATATCTCATTTTAAACACACCAATGTTATTGTCTATTGATTGAATTCCTCTCAGACTCACACCACTGACTTTATTAAATAAAGTCATTTTAAGTCACAACTGTAAAATAGCTGATAGCCCCTATATCCAAAAACACAATTTGTCACTCATTGAGCCAAGTAATATTATGTCCAAGAAAGACTACAGTGAAGCCACTTTACAGACAAGCTTGTTCTGAAGAAGAAAAATAAAAACACAGGTTGCCAGCCAGGTGGCCTGGCCTGCAATTTTTTTTTTTTTTTTTTTTTTTGATGGGCCCCCCTGACGAGTGGGCCCGTGGCGGCCGCACCCTCTGCCCCGGCGTACGCTCCGCTACTGCACGGATATGTAGAATACACACGGTGGCCAGTACGGGTGTCGTGGCCGGCATGGATGGAAGGCCCAGTTATGATCACAGCATTTCCAACTTCTACATTTTCAACCCAAACCATAATCCTCCTAACCTTATAAACTTGCCTCAACATAACCAAAGTTGTTTTATTGACTCAACATAATCAAAGTTAAAGTTGTTTTATTTGCATTTAACATTTGAAAAGGGAGCGCAGTTTTCAATTTAACCGCGGTTTCGTTTCCAAATTTATGTGAGACTGTAGCTTTGCAGAGATGTCAAATGCCACATTGTAGGGATGTTCATCGATAATCGATAATTGATCGTTGAGGAATGAATTCGATCACGTGGAAAAAAAAAATCAGATTATTGTTTTGTTTTTTTGTTTTGTTTTTGCGGACTAGGTTTGGGTGGAATTCGTTCCTCCTCGCCCCACTGTGACGGTCTGGCCCCGGTGCCATGGGGGGGGTTTAGCAGGGGCGGGCGTAGTTGCCTTGACAGACAACTCCTTCAGCCAATCAGGGTCGGATCCAGTCAAACCCAAATCCACTCGGGAGAATGGCAAAAACACATTTTCCGCCGAGAAACTCTGCGGTTGCGGCGATACTCCTGTACTTGTTTAATTGTTGTTATTGAGTCTATTTCTGCAATATAACTGCACTTTATGGCTGTTTAAACTAGACAGACGCTGACATGACTCCTCGAGACGATCAGGCAAGGAGGCGGCCATTACTGTTTTGTTAGTGCAGTGCTAGTGGCGTTCCTGATTGGCCAACTTGCGCTGTCAATCACTGCGGAGTCGCTGATTGGCTCTTCCGCTCTGCAGCTTCTGCTAAACCCTCCCCATGGCGCCGGGGCCAGACCGTCACGCAGAACCAAATGAAATGTGAGTTCACGTGACGGGCTGGTTTACCAGGCTACCACTCCATTGCACAGCCGACTAACGTGAGGTGGAGCTTCATATAGACTGCCTTTTTACATGGTTTCAAAAATTATGCATAATACTAAAATGACATGTACTGTATGTACGGTAAGTACATAACAAAGTAAATCACTTCTATAGCCTTTGCACCTTTCTCGACTGTGGCTACAAGCGCCTCATGATGGGCTACTCAAAGAATGCAGCAGTAAAACATATAGCAACGAACACAGTAAAACAAATGGAAGGACAACATTTTTTTGTCAGCAATAGAGCAATCAACTATGGAGCACAGTCTATGACAACTACAACTTCTGAAGGAACAGTTGTACAAGTTTAGGTTAGTGGTACAAGTTTAGGTTAGTCATTTTTATTTATTTTTTTAATAAAGAAAGAGAGAGAACGAAGTTAGATCAAGAAGGGCCGAGATGGAGCCTGAAAAGGTGTGTCTTTAGTCTTTTCCGAAAGATCGGCAGTGATTCAGCAGTCCTGACCGAAGGTGGAAGCTCGTTCCACCATTGAGGTGCCAGGGACGAGAAGAGTCAAGAACGGGATGAGCGACTTTTGAGCCCCTGTAGCGAAGGAGGGGCGAGGCGCCCTGCACTGGTGGAGGAGCGAAGGGAGCGCTGAGAGGTTTGGAACCTGACCATAGATTGCAGGTACAGAGGAGCTGTCTGGTGTACTGCCCTGTAGGCCAGTACCAGTGTCTTGAATTTGATGCGGGCTGAGATGGGAAGCCAGTGGAGGTCCTGGAAGAGGGGAGTGACGTGAGAGAATTTGGGGTGGTTGAATACCAGACGGGCTGCAGCGTTCTGAATGAGCTGAAGCGGTCGGATGTCAGTGGCAGGTAGGCCGGCCAGGAGCACGTTGCAGTAGTCCAGGCGGGAGATGACAAACAGGAATTGATTACAGTATAGTACAAGAAATAAAACAGCCACACTCAAAGGCAAGAGAACAAAAGCTGAACTTGAGGTGTTTGAAGATGTTAGATAGTTAGGAATAGGATTGTTTTTTTAGACCCCCCCCCCCCCCCCCCCAGCGACCCCCCTCCCCACCCATTGTATTTGGCCAATACCCCCTGCTGGCATTGCTCCACCCCCTCTGCCCATCTTGGCAGAGCTGCTGCTGTACACCAGCACATGCCTCCTCTGATACATGTACAGTGCTTTTCACCTTGTTGCATTTTATAATAAATTATTACATATTGAGTGGCAATTACAAAATGTGGGTGTTGCATTTTCAGGGGCGCAGAACAGATCTCATTCAAATGTCTCTATCCACAAGTCCTTGTGTCAAATATGATTTTTATCAGCAGTCAACCATTGGTCCAACAATATACTCAGCAGTTTTTTTCAGTTCACACTCTCTCTTTTTTCCTTCTCTCTCTATCAGTACACTGCACTGCTTACTGCCTGGGTTGCATATATATATTTAAGCAATATCACACGAGAGGGAGTGCATTGTTGGCTAATATTGGCACTGCTGTGATTCGGTCGCAGGCACGAGGCCGCAGGCCGAGTGCCGTAGATAATCACAGCAGTGCCAATATTAGACAACAATGCACGACCTCGAGTGTGATATTGCTTTTATACAACAGTTCTATTAAACAAAGCTGATTAAAAAAATGACAAAAAGCTGAGAAAATAGATGATTTCTGTATTTATTCCTCCGCCAACAAAAATAGTCCCCCCAGCTTTCCCTTTGCAGAAAATGTAGCCTACTCTACTACTGTCTACTCTACAGCTGTGAAGCATTTTGTTGATTAGAGCAGCTGTGAAGCGGAGTGATCTACACACAGTGAAGCGCCAGTGCATTATCATGAAATATAGGCACTCGTAGGATCCCTCTTGTCCAATCAAATTGCTCGGCCGGAACTACCTGTTGTATAAATATATATATATATATATATATACAGTATATATATATATATCTATGAGTCATTCAATCAGAGCATCATATTATGGTGATAAAAAGCTAATATTTCAAAGTGAATGTATCCCATGTTTGTTATCGTGCTGTTCTATGCGCCTGTCTGTCGTGATGGCTCAGTGCATCATCCCACATTCCTTTAGTTGCCAGCTGCAGTTGACTTGAGAGACGGTGCTGCTATGTTGTCGTTTTTGTGCTGGCTCATTATTTGTTCTTATTATGTTCTGCCACATTGGTGCTAATTATTTCATCTGGGCCTACAACGTGGGAAAGCCTGTTCTAGTTTATATTGAATCCCAATGCTGTTCAGTTGAATACAGTGAATAAACGGCATGTGAGTTTGCGTGACCTTGCTTCATAATTCATGATTTGTGAGGCTTGTCATAGATGCTGCCGCTGCTGCTTATCTGGGCTTCTTCAAACATAGCGTTGTTGTCTGTTGCTGCTGCTGGTTATTGTGCAGGCTTGCACATAGGCCTATACTTGTTTGTTGTCGTGTGGGTTGATGTGTGGCTGTGTGGACATTCAACATCACTGAATGTCCAATTATTTTCATATGCTGGGTTAAGTTATCCTTTATTTATCCCCATGGGGAAATCCATCCTCTGCATTTGACCCATGCTCTTCTAGGAACCTTCCTAGAACTATAGGAGCAGTGGGCAGCCACAGTGCAGCACCCGGGGACCAACTCCAGTTGTTTTGCCATTGACTTGTCAGGGGCACTGACAGGATTATTAACCCTAACATACATGTCTTTTTTGAGCACATTATGTGTAGAATCCATGGTTCTGAAATAGCCTATCAGCAGAAGCCAGGCGTAATGCTTAAGCCCATGGCACACCAAACGAACATTCTCAAACAAACACAAACAAACACGAACAAAGACAAATGTTCGTTTGGTGTGCCATAGCTGTCTGTCCTTGTCTGTTCGTGTTTGGCGATGTTCGGCGATGTTCTGTCATGTTTGCCAGGATTCGACTTGTTCAATCCGGCGTTGTTCGCTGTTCGCTGTTGTCTGGTAACTTCCCATGTTTTCAGTCGCGTATCCATGGAAACGGAGCTCACGCATGCGCGCCTAATGCCTGCGGTTGTCTGGTCAGTTTGGTCAGAGGCAGAGCCTCCTAACGTTACACGCGACGCAGCAAACATACGTTTCTCTGCCAACCATGTGCCATCACACTGGGCATCAACAACACTAGCGGGAGACTTCTCCCATGCACTCCCGCAAATAAGTAATGTTTTGCGCAGCAAGGTTACATAATGAGGGGGAGAGAGAACATCCATGACGGCTAACAACGAGCTATGCTAATAACTAGCTAGCCGTTCAGAAACACATGTAAACAGCCGTGTGATCACTGAGAACGTCAGTAAAATAAGGAGAGAGCTGCAGGTGCTTATGCAGAACTAGTGCACGATTAAGTGCACAGTGGGTAATGACCCGCTGTGATGAAGAATATAGCGAGATTAACCAGGTTGATAGCAGAGAAAACACTGTTGCAGCTGCCATCAGCAGGACCTCCAAGCTTCAACTAGCGTTGCCTGCGGTTGCCTGTCACATGACGCCTTCATGGTCCCTCGATAAAGTCTGCAGAAATATGCACGTTCCCTCACCTCTCTCTCAAGAAGCGTCACGTGAGTGTGGCGTTTAAGGCCATCTGTCGCTACAAAAGAAATAAACTGGGTGTATCATTGTATTACTCGACAGATGTATAACTAACTTTGTCAGTCTGAGCCATCTTCTATGTGCTGTAACACAGTGCAGTTTCTATTTTTCTGGTGTTTCTTTTTTACATGTTTGGGACTGTTGTGCTGAATATGTTTGGTCGGTGTGCCATGCTTTCAAACAATCTCCAACATCTGCCAACATTCACAGACAATTGTCTGTTGGTGTTTGTTGGTGTTTGTTGGAGAATGTTTGATTGGTGTGCCATGGGCTTTAATCAGCAGGTCAGGGTTGAATGATAAACCCATATAGCACTAGTGCCGCATGGTGCTGTGTTGGTTGCAGTGGGCAAGCCCCACCCCCTTTCCCCTGAAGATGCGGAAGTCTTTGTTTAAGATGTAATTCCCCAAATGGCCACTTGAGGCAGGACTCAGAACGGGACTTCTGAGTCAGAAGTCCCGTAGTTCCTGTTAAAAATGCCCCACTCGTAACCGTAATTAAACATCTTTACAGGCTGGACCGAAACACGGTTTTGGTCTATATAGCTAATTTCACCTTTTCATAACAACCCGCACACACACACACACACACACACACACACACACACACACACACACACTTTACACCCCTGGACCACCACATTTGTTGCCGGGAGGTATTAGTTTCACTTGTAGATATGACCCTGTAGTTACTGTATACTATAAGATTAATTCCTGATATACATCTACATGTTACAGTTACAGTTGTGTATAGGCTACCTCAAACAACATTGCTTAATTGTGGATATGTGTATCTGTATCCATTTGAGAGTTCAGGAAAACTATAGCCTATGTCAGGGGTGCCCAACGTTTTTATACTTCTGATCTACTTTTACATTCTTCAACAGCACAAGATCTACCTGTCCACCTGCCCTCTCCTCCATGGACTGTTACCTGTCCACCTGCCCTCTCCTCCATGGACTGTTCATGTTTGATACATTGGCCAGTGGATTGTGGTTTACCTGTCAGGTTGTTTATCTCCTGACAGGTGTGGGCTGTTGTTCTGATTGATGCGGTTGCTTCTCGGCCTCTGATTCAGAGTGGGCAGTTCAGGCACCTCCTGCTGGGACGGCCTGTGTTATATCAAGTGCAAACTTTCAGTCTTGCCTGGCTGGACACAGTACACATTGTTCTCACAGCAACATATAGTCTGTTAAGGTAGGGGTGGGCGGATCGATCCCAAGAATATCTATACTCGGCTAAGTTAAAGTTAAGTTTCACTTTCTCTCTTCTATTGTACCCATTTGATCAGTTGTTACCGTGTCAGCGTAGCTGTCTGTAGCAGTGTTCAGCTCAAACTAAAAACACTGTTGGCCAACTGAACACTCACCTGGAGCTTCAGTGTCTCTCTCTCTCTTTCTAATTGGATTCAGGGGGCTTTATTGGTATGACATACATGTTGCCGAGCGCGTACAAACATAAATGAGATAGAAATGAAGTCAAATCAAATAAAACAAACTTGATTATACGAAATTCGATATATTGATTCATCACATAGAACATTTCTGCCTGGACAGTAACAACAACAATAACAGTGATGATTAAAAAAAAAAGCTTTGCTCATTTATGTAGCACTTTTTATAAAGTACTACATACATACACTTTTGCGGTATTGCCCACCCCCTATATGTACTGTTAAGACTGCAGTGACTTCTACATGACTGAAACTTATACTGTCTGTAAGCGTTTGTTCTCTTTCTTTCTTTTTAATTTATAAGGGCTCAACTGTTCATTATGCTTTGGTGAAGAGTACTGTAAGGATGTGTGGCATATACTTTGTTGGATAAATTAGCATATGGAATTATGAGCTTGGATTATCAAAGCAGCCGGACATTATCAGGGTTTTGCCGCAGAGCTTCAAGACAGTCATAAAGAATTTGGCCAATCATCCTAATAGCCATTTCTGCTTATTATGAACAGAGGATTTTGCACAGGTCTCTGTAAATCACCTTGCATCAGGGTGGAAATTTAATCATTTTAGGAGCACGGCCATTTGTCCTTCGGACGGTATCACACATTTCTTTAGGGCATAAGGCCACATGCCAGAGCACAAAGACCATAGAGACACTGCGTAACGCATCATCATTCACGTCATTCATGCCCAAGACGGGGGAAAAACAGAAACCCCCCCTCCAATCCTGGTGTTCTCCTATGTCACGTGCATGGTTGCGTGTTGCACAAAAAGATCGTATATACGGAAGATGAACACTCCAACTTACTTCACTGACAGCTAGATCCACATTTTTCTTCTCGCCAATTCTCAATGGCTTCCTTGTTTTGCTCAGGAGTACAACAAAAACTTTAACTGGCGATTTTTTACATTTGTTGTCTGCACAGCCCACCACCACACAACAGCTTTTAGCTATGTTTAATTCAAGGAAAATGACGCTGGTGCGTGGGAGTGAACGGAGCTTTTTCCCCGTGATGGGCGTGGCCTATTTCATGCAGTGTCTCTATTGCTGGCATGGCTCGGTTGGCATAATCGTGAAGAGCGATTTCTCTGAAATGTGTGTTAAAATGAGCCAAGCACACATCCTTTGCATAAGGCTACATTAAACTGAGACCAATGACACTTTCAAAGCACCTGACAGTAGCTGGCTGGTAGCAGGGCTCTGCTGCCAACGTGGACTCAGGGTTCTCAGGGCTTCACGGCCAGTGGGAGGGGCAACGACGGCAGCCATGGCCTCTGTGAAATTCCCATCCTGCCTCGCACCACTGCCAACCTCAATAAATCACTCTATAATTTGTATAACAGAAGCTGTCTCCCACATAGAAAAGCAAAAATACTGTGTCTGCACATGAGTGAATGGGCTACTTTTTGGTCAAGGGAGATAGTTAGGCCATAGCTACAGGCTGAGCAACTACTCTTACCTTCTGTTGAATGCCAGCTAGAGAAACTTGCTTTTGATTGAGCACCGCTGTAACCTGGTTTTTCGAGGGCTGCCAGTCATCCGAAAGGAGAGATCCCTCCTGGCGGCGGTGGGACGGACCACAAGGTCATTCTGTTACACTTGTTGAGATTCCTATTTGAAAGCTCCAAAGCACCAAATGAACTGGAACCAACGTGGATTAATTCAAGCTCTTCAAAGATGGCCTTCAAAAATATGCAGATGATGCTATTTCTGTCAACTGTATAGATCTGTGTGGAGAAGTTGTCTCTCTTTTTTTTCTGTCTGAAGAGCATTGCTTTTCTGTGTGACCGATTCCCCACTGAACATTCATTCTGTTCCACTTTGTGCACGGCGGCTTCAGTGTCTGAAATATATTCTCGGAGCTCCATATGAAAGGAAATGCGATTGGGAACCTTTTTTCCGGGTTGTGGTGTGACACTAATTTACTTCCCCTCACACTGCCAAGGCAATTAGCTTTGAAGCTTCCCAGAAAACTCTTCTTGCTCAAGTCGATCGCTCGCATGGCAAATATGAATTTAAGCAGAGAGGCCCCATTGGGCGACAGCTGATAAACATATCAAATGAGGTTATACAGTGAGAAAGAGAAACCTAAAGGAATAAAGGAAATTATAATTACTTCAGCAGTTAGGCTGCGTCGGCTGTCCCCTTCATTACTGGGCAGTGACACCATTCACACTCTGGTTTCTGAACACATTAAGCCTGTGTGAGTTGATGAGCACAACACCGTGTTTTATCCAAACATCTGTGCACAATGTGGCAGAAAACAAATCAGCGATTGTAAAATGCTAAATCATGAGTGAAGCTTTGCTGGTGGGTTTTCCCTCACTGAAGGGTTACATTGAGCTATGGAAATTAAGATGGATTTGACCAACGGAATGTGTAACTACTTTCTTCTTGAATTTTTAGCTCATGGATATGATCATAGTAACATTGAAATGTCATTTATCCGTCCGTCTGTCCATCCGTCCAATCTCTTGCCGCTTATGCGGGTGCGCCTATCTGGACAATTTGTAACTATACTATTGATTCCTAGGGTGGAGACTCTGGAGATGATGCGCCACTTGTCCTCTTCTCCCTACTTATACTGCTCAGCCAGGAAGGATTTATTACATCACTGATGACATCACAATTGCTCGAGTGACATCACTGATGACACCACAATCGTGATACACACCCACCGCCCGCCCACACAGACACCACTTAGCCAATTTTAACTAAAGAAGAAGATTCCCTTCAGGCATTCCTGAGATATTGCGTTAACGACCATGGAACGGATGGACATGATGTCACAGTGACCTTGAACTTTGACCAGAGTCCAAGTGGACGTTTGAGCCAAATTTGAGGAGATTTCCTTACGGTGTTCCTGAGATATCGCGTTAACGAGCATGGGATGGACGGATGGACAACCTGAAAACATAATGGGCTCTATTCTCCCACAGGCCATCGGCGCTATTACGGGCCTTAACCGCAAAAAAACGTGCCTTGCGCCTGTTTCGGCAAGATAGCAATAGGCTTTAGGCTGCCAAATGCGCTTTAGGCCGAATGGGCGTGGCGCAGTCCCAAAGTGGGCGTGTCGGCGCTAAATACCAGCCTAGTCATATCTTGGGAGCTGGCCTACATTTAGCGCTTTGCGCTTTTCAAAAGCAGGCCTATTCTTTGCCTTCACTGCTTCTTCTCTGTCACCCTTCTCTCTCTCTCTCTCTGAGTTCCCAGCATGCATTGTGTTTCTTCATTTCGCTACTAAATAGCCACCAAATGAGCCAAAATAGATATAAAAGGTAGTTCTAAATTAATGTGTAATGGTAACACAGCCTGCCATTGTCAACATTTCAATATTGGACCAAATAAAACTTCGAAATGAAAACACCACCCTATGTGAAACATATATGTCCTCTTGAGCCTATATATAGGGTGAATGGAGGTATTATGGGACATAGCGTATTATGGGACACTTAAGCTATAGAGGCTATATTTTCTTGCCTGATGAGTGAAAATAAAAACTTTTTTTTCTGAGCCCTACCTGTGAAACTACACAATCAAAATCGCATGCCCTCATTGGTGTGACATCACATATGTGGGCGGGGCAAGCTTCAAACAGGAGGTTGACCCTGCAGGGCATGAGGTGAGGAAA
This sequence comes from Poromitra crassiceps, assembly GCF_964638095.1. Classification (NCBI taxonomy): domain Eukaryota; kingdom Metazoa; phylum Chordata; class Actinopteri; order Beryciformes; family Melamphaidae; genus Poromitra; species Poromitra crassiceps. Next base: position 826,411 of record NC_139651.1, on the reverse strand, counting down.
ATGACATAAGCTTTAGCTAGTTTTCATCATAAGGTCATAAAATTCTCATAGCTAATATATTGCACAAACTTTTGATGGAACATGAATATGATGCATGTTTGCAACCAAAAACAAAACAAAAACAAAACAAAACAAAGTTTTATTTTTGGAATTAGGTTGTTTTCATTTTGTCCCATAATACGAAACACGGTTTCGTATTATGGGACAGTATGTTTTCATATTATGGGACAGTGCTAAAAGGCTTTGCTAATGAACAAAATTATCAACCTTGCAATAGAGAACCATTGTTTATTCTCTAGAATAGATTAGTGGTTACCAACAAATAGGCAGGCAAAAAAAAGCTGACCACTTCAATTGGTTAATATTAATAGACTCTGAATCATCCTAGCCCTAACCCCAACCCTAAACATAATCATCCCAGCCTGACCTTCAACTTAATCATCCTAACCTTAACCCCAACCCTCAACTTAATCATCCTAACCCTAACCCCAACCCTCAATTTAATCATCCTAACCCCAACCCTCAACTTCATCATCCTAACCCCAACCCTCAACTTCATCATCCTAACCCCAAACCTCAACTTAATCACCCCAGCCCCAACCCTCAACTTAAGCATCCTAACCCTAACCCCAACCACCAACATACTCATCCTAACCCTAACCCTCAACTTAATCATCCTAACCATAACCCCACCACTCAATTTAATCATCCTAAACCTAACCCCAACCATCAACATACTCATCCGAACCCTAACCCTCAACTTAATCATCCTAACCCAAACCCCACCCCTCAACTTAATCATTCTAACCCCAACCCTCAACTTAACCATCATAACCCAATGCCTCAACTTAATGATCCTAACCCTAACCCCACCCCCCAACTTAATCATCCTAACCCTAACCCCACCACCCAACTTAATCATCCTAACCCTAACCCCACCACCCAACTTAATCATCCTAACCCTAACCCTCAACTTAACCATCCTAACCATAACCCCACCCCTCAACTTAATCATTCTAACCCTAACCCTCAACTTAATCATCCTAACCCTAACCCCACCCCTCAACTTAATCATCCTAAACCTAACCTACTGTTAACTCAACAACTAAGGGGGTTGTTGTGACAGTGAGGGCAGGCCGATTGTTGTTTGAATTGTTTACAGAGTTTTAAACATTAAATAAAACAGTTTAAATGAACATGGAGTGTTAATTTATAAAGATGAATAGGAAAAGTAAGATGTGCATGTCAGATTATATCAAAGTATGAATTAAATTGTGTAGTAAATGCTTACACTAGCCTAAATTCATCATAAGGCATCTGTCCCATAATACGAAACATTTTGTCCCATAATACGAAACGTTACAGAAAAAAGGGATTTTGGGTCAGTTCACACAAAAGAGGATGCCACGCCTCCTTGGAATATAATGTAACCTTCATTCCACCTCAGAAGGTTAGGTAACATCTTGACTATTACAGAAATGTATCATGTGTTGGGCTATTTTTTTTAATTGATGGCAAAAAAGCTTCCACAAGGCGAAAAGTCAAAAAGTGTCCCATAATACCTCCATTCACCCTACCCCTTGTGGAGTTAACGTGATTTAGAGAAGTAACAGCGGAACGCGCTTCGGAACGCGCTTCTAATGGCATCTGCTATACTCTGATGTCCCTCCAATAACTTGGCCCTATTTCACATTTAGTTTTACAATAAAAACACATTTATGCAATGACTTGACATAATGTAGGGTATATTTATGTGCATCATCCTTCCTGCAGCAGGCGAGAGAAAATGATATCTTTCTGGACAAACTTTCACCAATCTAATAGGCTATATTTTTCTAGCTGATGCATAGAACATTATTTTCACTTTGATCTTGCTATAGTGTAGCGTATTTACATGCTTGCAGTATTGAAACTGCAGTTAGATTGGTTTGAGAAGCATAATAATATGGAATAATAGCCTATAATGCAGACAGACAGGCTGGATGAAGGGAGGGGGGGGGGGGGGGCAGAGCGTTTGGCTTTCGTCTGGTTTTGCGGGATCACTGGAATTGGAGCTAAAAAGGCAAGCGTGCGATTCGTTTATTGCACTTATCCAATGAGCATGACGGTGCATAATTTTACGCCTAAAAGGCGTGGTTGTAATGCTTTGGGCTGCATCTAGCGCCAGCACGACGATATCAAGTGCGCCTTTCCACGCCCACTGCTTTGATCTGCGCCTGCCGCTCGGCCTAGAAACTGCGCCGATGCAACGATAGGGGCCCATGCCTCCAGCCACGGCTGTAACTGCACAAATGTCGTGGAAAATATAGAATTGTAATTAATGAATGTAATGAACCAAACACCATACTTTGAATGAATAAATCGCTTATTTCCAGATTAAACTTTGGACCGAATGTTTTAGGAAATTTGGTATAATTTTGAAATTACCTTTTTTTTCTATGTAGGCAAAAATTCAAACAAAAACAACAAAGACAGACTCATTAAGTACAGAGGTGATCAATCCTGCACACAAATTAAGCATACGCATAATTAAAACATTTATTGCAGTAGCTGTATACCTGTAGAGTAGTAACAAGGATTAACTGTTTCAATATCTGTGATGTCAAACACCCTCACAACTGACATAACATACTGCGGTAAGCAAATCACTCCATCCCACTTAAGTTCTTTTATATTGTGACATAAATATGAAAGTGCTTTACAAACCGAACGCCTCCTTAATGCACAAACCAATTCGATTTCAAACAAAATTAAATATGACACAAACTGATCAAGTTAATTTTAAATCTATTATCTTTTAGCATGCTATTTCCATTGTGTAATTTGCCTTCCATGCTGTGGAGGAAACAAGAAAAATAAAACAGACAAATAAATCTCAGACAGTGGAAATGATAAACAATCTTTCACGGTTGACTTATCTGCTCATGCCGTTCTACTTTTCTTCAGTAATCAATGGCATGATTTTGTATTTTCATATCGGTGTGACTATGTCTTTAAATTTGGCAAACATTCAATGCATAAGGCATTCAGTTATTGGAAAGGGTTATTAATTTTACGTATTCTCATTTAAATAATTAATTAATTTTAAATAAGCACAATCCAGTGTTTGAAGAAACATCATGAAGGCACGGTGATCAAAGTGTTTTCTTAACGTATGGAAAATAATAGTCGGTGTCAAAATAATAGACTATGTCATTAAATTGCAAGTACTACTGAGGAATTTGCGCTCAGTTAAATCACAATTTTTGAATAAAATCTATACAGTAATAAGATCGGTAGATAAAACATTTAGCCATTTACAAATATATTGCTATTTAATTGTATTGAACAACTTTCAAAATCAGTTTTATAGAGGAGAGCTTTCAGAGCTGTTCAATTTTATTATAATGTAGATATTGAGCACTGACATCCTTCATACAAAATGCTTTTGAAAAAAACTTTGCCTGTGTTGTTGAAATGAAATATGGGCAATATTGAGCATATTACTGGTTGAAAATTTGAAATCACCCATAGGGTTGTTAAATAATGATTTGGTAAATGTATTCTTGTTGTACATTATGCCACATTATAGATCCTTTGTCCAGCTGAGATCCCAAATCCTGATGAGATGCCACAACGATGAGCAACAGCCAGGAACTTTCCTTCTTCATGGTGGTTATTACAGGTACATGATAGTGGTTAATAGGTCCTATTTACAAACACACAGACAATGACAGAATAAACAAGTGTCCACTAACAAGTGTTTATCAGAACAACACCTTCTGAAATATAACTCAATTTTTCTTTGATTGTGTCGATTAATATAGTCCTGAACAACTCAATAACAACCACACCACAAATATTGTTATATATTGGTCAGCCATGGTAGTTTTTTCTTGTCGTTTGTTTTCATTTTCTCCGTTGCACGCATGATGATCTTCCTCCACTCGTCCAAATCACACGTGAAGTGGAGAGGAAATGTCCAAATCACACGTGAAGTGGAGAGGAAATGTCCAAATCACACGTGAAGTGGAGAGGAAATCACATGTGAAGTGGAGAGGAAATGTTCATCTGAAGAAATCCATGGACATTCATTATCCCCCCAAAAAAGAGAGGTTTCCTCTTGAACCCTAGTAAAGTTGTTTTGTAGAGTACACAGCATAAGCACTAGTCTAGTAGCCTACATAGTACATGTAGCTATCACACTGCAGAAGCATCAACGTAAGAGGGGGAAACGAAACGAGAAAGAAGAAAAAGACAAACAAGATGAGCTCAAATGAGTTGCTTCATCTGTTTCCTGTGTCGAGATGCAAGGACTCCTCATAGCACTGAAGCAAAGTTCCTCTTATAGCTGCTGCTCCTTGGGGCTGTCGGGGCAGGAGGCTGGCTGGTATGACTTCAGGCTCACCAGTGGGATATCAGCCATGTTACCACCACTGCTGGTGAAGTGTCCCTCTCCGCTCCCAAACTGCTTCCTGTCGGCGAAGTGCTCCGACCGACCACCCTCGTTTTTCCAGGTTCTGGTCAGAGTGTGTCCGTTGAGAAGTTTGTCCTTGGGTCCCCACTCCCTCTGCGAGCCGAAGCTAGTAGACACAGGCGATTTGGGCTGCTGCTGCTGGTATGTTCCCATGGTCGGGGGCATCCAGCAGTTGTCTGAATGTCCCAGAACTAAGCATTCCTGTGTGCACATCTCCGTCGCTTCCACTAGACCGCGGGGTCCCAGCGGCCCATCTAAGGAGATGAGAGAAAAGCAGAGTAAAACATTATTTAGATCAATCGTCATAAAACGCTTAATTGCACGTTTTACACGGACCACACGGCCAGGCACAAGTTTGGACACACCACATTTCACATAAATTCATAGGTAACATTTCAAGAATGTAAGACTTTATTGATTGATTATTGATTGATTGATTTGATTAGTAGTCTATGTTACAATCACAGCATAAATAAAGTAAAAGCAATGCAGTTCTCAACAACATAATGTTTGCGATTCATTCTAAAGGTCATTAACAATGGATCTACACTCTACAGCTCTATGGATTTGAAAAGCTGTTGAAGGTCAATAAGTGTGAACATGTGTGATCAGTGTTCTTCTCTAGCTCGTGGCTGTCACCTGGAAACTGCTCTTTTCTGCTCAACATGCATCATGGTCGTGGCTCCACCCCCTCTGCTGATCTGGAGAGAGTTGTAGACTAGCACATGCCTCCTCGGATACATGTGTAGTCGCCAGCTGCTCCTCCTCACCTGACGGTGAGGAGTTTACTTGGCACTAGGACGTAGCGTGTGGGAGGATCACACTATTACCCTCAGCTCCCCTCCCCCCTGACCAAGGAGGCACTACTGCAGCGACCAGGACACAGACCCTAGTCTGGCTTCCCACCCGCAGACACGGCCGATCGTGCCTGTATGGACGCCCGACCAAACTGGGGGTAACATGGGGGCTCGAACCTGCGACCCTCATGTTGGTACTTGGTAGGCATCTACCACTGCACTACCCGGACGCCCCACCGCTCATATATTAAACTTCCCCGAAATTAATCCGTTTCAAATGAAGCACTTGTTTAGTTGATAGGAAAAATACATGTGTCATTTGAGGGGATTTTATTTGAATAAGAAACTTGTATATTCATTTAATCGAGCTCCAAAACATAACTAATTAATCTCTGATTTTCTATAGTCCTAAAGCGAGCAATGACAACTATTTGTCCTAATTTGTCACAAAGCAGCTAATTGGTCAGCCACTGAGTATTTTCCCTAATATTTCAAAAGTGCACTTGTCCTGCCTCGTCTGGTTAATTGGAGACTTACTGCATCTGTGGAATTGTTGAGAAAGTTGTTTATAAAGAGTTCGCCGACTACACGAGTGTAAATCATTTGCCAAATTCCAAGATGGTTTTGTACTGAAATTGCAGTACTTTTGTTGTGTTCAAATTTGCTCTAATAGCTCCTTGTTTCTTGATTGGAATACATTTTTGGGTGATTATTTTGTCATCAGCTTGATTATATTTACTTGTTAAACTTACTAAAGCAAACCGGAGTTCCAAATTCCTTGTATGTGTACTAGGGCATTCACAGACTAGTCGACTAGTCGACTAGTCGACTAGTAAAACCACTAGTCGACACTGTGCTTAGTAGTCGACTAGTCGTTTTAGCAAAAAAAAAAAAAAAAAAAAAAAAAATTATCTTTAAGAAAGAACATGAGGTATTTACACGACATACATGGACTATCATATCCCATATCCCCCACAAAGAACATCAAAACACAACAAAACAAGAAAACTGCATAAGATACACAATAATCCCAGAACAAACAAGACTATTGGACAAACAACCAAACAAAAACAATGCATTCAAAGTAAATACATAGATCTTGCCCTGTTGGCAGCTAGGAAATGATAGCTTTAAATTGGAAAGCATCCAATCCCCCAGCTGTAGTTCACTGGTGGAATGAACTCTCAAGCTACCATACGTTGGATAACATTTACTACAAGAGCAAAGGCAGATTCTTAGACATCCCCCAAATATGGCAACCACATACAGAGTTTGACTTTAAGAACTTTTTACCCCAGTGTCATTAGGCTTATCAGGATAGGAGCTGAATGCATTGTTTTTGTTTGGTTGTTTGTCCAATAGTCTTGTTTGTTCTTGGATTATTGTGTATCTTATGCAGTCTTCTTGTTTTGTTTTGTTGTGTTTTGATGTTCTTTGTGGGGGATATGGGATATGGGATATGATAGTCCATGTATGTCGTGTAAATACCTCATGTTCTTTCTTAAAGATTTAAAAAAAAAAAAAAAAAAAAATTTTTTTTTTTTTTTTTTTATTAAAAACAATTAAAAACGATTAATCGACTAGTCGACTACCTTTAGGGACGACTAGTCGACTAGTAAAATTCACTAGTCGTGAATGCCCTAATGTGTACATACTTGGCCAGTAGAGCTGATTCTGAGTCTGTATTCCATAATGAGCAGTTAATATGTGAGTTATGTCAGTATTGGTTGCTATAGCAACACCATAGCTTGTAACCTGCTGTCCTGGGTGTCCTCCACTGATGGTGGTCCTGGACTCTTAAGGTCCTTACACACCGAGCACGTTTTTTTCGTGCGATTAATTCGCACGTCAATAATATTTTCCGAACCTATATCAGTCAATGCAACCGTGCATACCGACGGCGAAGTTTCGCGGAGCGTTATTGCGGTGTTTATTTTTTCGAACCACGTTCGATTTTTCAGAAATTCGCTTCCAACGTGTACACATCTGTGGCTGTGATTGACAGGTGGGTCAAAACTCGCATCGCAATTTCGTGCCGTATATTCGCATCGCTCCCGATGTGTAAGGACCTTTAGTCAAGTCAAGTCAAGTTAAGTCAAGTCAACTTTATTTATATAGCACATTTACAAACCGCAGCAGCTGAACCAAAGTGCTTTACAGGCAGGGAGCAAATAGGGAGCACAAATATAAAACGGGTAAAGTGCAGAAATACTGAATAAAATGCATCACAATACAAGATATGATAGAAATTAAAGGGAGATAAGATAGAAGGAATAAAAACAATAAAAGCCAGGGACCTAACGATAGCTAAGTGGAGGGGAAGGCCAGGGGAAACAGGTGGGTTTTCAGGAGGGATTTAAAAACCTCCAGCATTACTCTTAGCATTAGCACGAGTCTTCTCCACACTTGGTATGGAACTCTTGTGCTCAGTTGTTAATCTATTTCCTTAGATTGCTACTTCTCCACATAATCCTCCTCAGGACATGGCTCATTTAAACCAGATCCAATGGTGCACTTTAGTCCCGTCTCTCAACAAGCTGGCACAAGCCAATACTAGAGTCCTTTTATGGCTTTATTGACATCATGTCTTCAGTTTCAGCTCAAGTGTGCGAGTGATGTGTGATGTGTGTGTGTTTGTGTGTGTGTGTGTGTGTGTGTGTGTTTTGTTGGCTGTTGGCGTGTCTCAATCAAAATAATACAGTATGTGTTGCGTCATGACAGCCTTTAGGAACTATTTTCTTTTGCAGTCTCATGTAGCAACTAGCTAGCAGCTAGCGGGTGTAGTTCGGTCAAAAGAAAATAGTTCCTCCATGAAACTGCTCATAACAAGGTCTGTGGATTATCTTGAGTAACGGGGTCATGATTTCTGGAAAGAGACATTGGCTGGGTTTCCCAAAAGCTTCTTAGCGCTAAGAAGCTTCTTTAACCCTTCTTAAGGCCCCCTTAAGAAGCAAACGCGTTTCCCAATTGCTTCTTAGCCTAAGATGATCTTTCGTTACGAAGGCATGCGTTTCCCAAAAGCTTCTTAGCGCTAAGAAGCTTCTTTGACCCTTATCTTGGTTATGTGGGGGGGATGTGGCAAATGAGCTAAACTTCCAAAAAAGTGGTGTATCCCTTTAAGGCTCCCGTAAGAAGCCAAGGAAGCCAACGCGTTTCCCGATTGCTTCTTAGCCTAAAATTATCTTCCGTTAAGAAGGCTGCATTTCCCAAAAGCTTCTTAGCGCTAAGATGATCTTTTGTTAACACATTCACTGCCAGCCTTTTTTTTTTTACTGTAGGTAGGTTCTGCCAGAGGGTTTTTTTGAGGATTCTGGCTCATTTTACAAGAGCCGAGGATTATTTTCTGCTTGGAGTTTGTGAACACAAAGTTCACAAAAGTACTAATAGAATGTGTGCTTTCTCTGTCTAAAAGAGTTAGTTTGTAGAGTTAGTAGTTATGTAGATATTAGCCGTTGAGTACAGCATGGTTTCAGCTGTCTGAGAGTGAAAGCTGAGATAATCGCAGTTTTGTGAAATTCAATCAAACAGGCAGAACAGTCACTTTAACAATTTATTTTTGGCATCAGTGAGAGATCAGACATCTGAACAATATAGTTCTGAACACCCTCTCCTTTAAACTCCTCCCTCCGTGGGCGTGTCTGGTGGCGTTTGTCACAAGCCAGTTTCTCCTGCCTGTCTGAGCAGTGAGCAGCCTCCCTCTCTGGCGGCCCCTCGTCGGCGAGTGTGGCGAGTGTGGACTGTGGATGGGACTCAATCGTTTCTTGGATTTTCGGTTGAGAGCTTTGATGAAGCTTTGTGCGATTCTAGGCTTTATGCTGCCCACCCAGTCTATTTTTGGAACCCCACACCGTTGTGCGCCGGTGTGCAGCAGCGTGAAAGCGTTTTCGCCTACAGTATGAGAATGAGGCTCGTTCGTTTCTGGGTTTTCGGAATGCGTGCGATTCTGGCCTTTCTGCGGGTGTTTCAAAGTGTGTTTCACCCATAATCTATTATGCAAATTTGCAATCCCCCACGCCAGCACCGCTCTCAGTGTGCTGCTGCTGGCGCGGCCGCTCTCGGGCGAGTCTGGTGACTGATGACTGTAAAATCGCCAAGCCATTTCCTTGAGAATGGCTTGCTCCCGCGGCTGTTTTTGGTTGGCTTTCTCTCTGTCGGGAGAGCACTGTCGCCACTTAGTTGGTCGGTAAAATAGATTATACACATTCAATACTTCCAATATTTTTATAGGAGACGTGGGGGACATTGATCCACGTAGCACCGTCAAAAAAAAAAAAAAAATTTTTTTGACGAGTCAACTCGTCATTGGCAGTGAACGGTTGGATTGTGTTTGACGAGTCAACTCGTCATTGGCAGTGAACGTGTTAAGAAGGTTTTGTAAGAAGGGTCTGGGGCATTCTTAACACCTTCTTAATGACAAAACACTGGCAGATCCAGCCGCGTCAGGCAAAAGGAGATACTTGTGTCCACTGTTCCTCTTGTGTTTTTCCCTTTTTCCTTTCTTTCATGCACCCTTTAGTTTTTAAAATTGGGGAACACTTGAAAATCTCCCCTGTATGTATGGTTACTTGTGTTTTAAATGTTTTACCGTAGGCTATATTCCTCTAATCAGAATGGATTCCTTTTATAATAAGAATGTTGTGGATTTATATAGCACCTTTCACAGAACCCAAGGTCGCTTAAATTCTGTAGTGTTTCTCGCAATTTTGTTGTATGCTGTGTATATAAAGCAATTTGAACTGCAGTCCATGTCTGAAATAAATAATGTTTAATAGAAGAAGTTCTTGTTTAACATGACCACGATTAGGTTATTCTACAACAGTGTTTCTCAACCACTGGGTCGTGGCACACTGGTGGGCTCAGAGTGCCATCTAGTGGGCCGCAGAGGACCTCTCACATCGAGATGGTGGACAGCTCCAGTTAAGATGCTTCTTAAAGCAGCTACGAGCAAGATTTTCGATTGTTATTAAACAGTCTAAATTTAATATTGATGCATCACATCGCTGTGCGATGCTGTGTACTCTATCATGTACCTTACCTCTAATAGTAGACGAGACCAACGCAGAGTAGTCTCGCTTGAACCCCGAGTGAATCGGCCAGTGTTAGTCTGTCTGTGGCCAGGGCAGATCAGGAAGTGAAATGAAACGGTTTGCAGCAGCCACTTCGGCCATAACCACAAAATAACTTCCAAAAAACCTGTTAGAATATAACGAGAGATGTTCGCGAGAGTAGCAAGCCCGTTCTGGCGTTCTCCTTGTTTATGGTTTGTTGCTAGGCAGAGCGAAACAGTGGAAGGCAGGCAGCTGCGTTTCACTTCCGGGTTTATCCGGTCCGCCGGTGCGTGATTTCTATTCGCACATAGGTTACGCAACAACCACGCCCTGTGCCCGCACATAGGTTACGCAACAACCACGCCCTGTGCCCGCCTACGCAGCAGTCAAGCGCCAGGATTGGCCAGGCGCCCATGCGTGAGACGAGACACGTGAGACTGACAAGGTGAAGGCCACAACAGACTCGTCCGCCTCGTATAAAGCTTAATAACAACTGATTCACTTGGACTTGTCTATTCATAGTATTCTCATGATGTCACATGCATTTCTGACCAATATGGCACTTTACACTACACACAGCTCATTGGCTGTGTGTAATTAGATTTTTAATCACCTGTTAATTGATTACAATCAGACCAAGATGTCTGTGTGGTGATGTCACAGAATACTATCAATAAACCACTGGTCTGAGTTTTGTATTGTTGTGCTAACATTCTGGTATGATAAACATGGACTTAGAACCATTCTGCTTATGTTTGAATCTGGTTTTCTATTTTGACACTTATGAGCACTCAGTGCAGACTCAGAGTAGTTAACTGTTTCTTTAATGATTAATACATGTCAGTTCGTGAATATATTGGTTAATCATTAGATCGTTGCTGATTAGTCGGTCAATTCCTGAATAGAGTGGTTAATGATTAGTAAATGTGAAAATAATAATATTAATAATTGAAAACAAAATAATAAAAAAATATATATATACCCCCCCCCCCCCCCCCCCCCCCACCACCATATCAATTGGGTTAGGGTATGGTCGTGGTTAAGAAAACCCTAATCTTAACCACATCTATTTGACTTGCTGCATGTTCTGTGTGTTTGAGCTGGGTTGTAGTCCAGTGGTGAAACACCATGCCTTCCAACCCAAAGGTTTGTGGTTTGAATCCCGGTACGGACACTAAAACCTTTTCAAGTCTTTCATTGGGAAAGCCATAACAAAACTGCCTAGAGATCCATTGTAAGTTACCTAGCTGATGGTCTAGGGGTTAAGGCGGTCACCTTAACAAACGCATTGTATGCGGAGAAGTGCAGGTTTGATTCCTGCAGGGGATTTGAAGTCGTCTCCCCGCTGCCACCCCTCCCCCCCACCCCTCTCCCCTTCACCCTGCTCCCACCCCTCCCTCCTCTGCCATCTCCCGGCCTCCCTCCTTCACCGTGTTCTCACTCAACCACTCTCACCATCTCTGCAGGGACTGTGCCCGCTCCCCTCTCTCCTCTGCAGGTCAGTCCCTGCAGAGATGGTGAGAGTGGTAGAGTGAGAACACGGTGAGAGGAAGGAGGCCGGGAGATACATACATAGATGGCAGAGAAGGGAATTTTGTTGGAGGACGGGAAGGGAGACAGGAGGGAGTTGGAGGAGAGGCGAGACAGGTTGGAGGTCAGGCGAGGGGGGACGGGGGACTGGTTCTCCTCTCTCCCCCCTGCCTTGTTCTGCCTTGTCCTCTCTCTCCTGCGTTGTCCTCTCCTGCCTTTAAGTCCTCTCTCCTGCCTCTCTCCCTGTCCTCTCTCTCTCTCCTGCCTTGTCCTCTCTCCTGCCTTGCCTTGTCCGCTCTCGAAATCGCTGTCCGTTCTCAAGAGCTATTCAGTTGGTTCATGAAATCGCTGGGCTGCGTGCCCTCCAGTGTTTGTGGTGTGGGAGATTCCATCTGTCAAAAGAAGAAGACAAAAGACTTGCTCCTGGCCAATCCCGGCGCTTGACTGCTGCGTAGGCGGGCACAGGGCGTGGTTATTGCGTAGGCGGGCACAGGGCGTGGTTATTGCGTAACCTGTGCGAATAGAAATCACGCTCCGCCGGTAGGCAGAAAGAGAGAGAGAGCCCCCTGGTGACGCGAGGTTATAATCATCAAGAGAGCAATCTCCCATTCACACGGCTTTGGTCTCAGCTACTATTATAGGTAAGATGTGATGCATCAATATTGTAATTATACTGTTTAATAACAATCGAAAATCTTGCTCGTAGCTGCTTTAAGAGCCTTCTTTAGCGCTGTGTTAAGAAGGCGTTTGGGAAACACTTCTTTGGAGCCTTCTTAACTCCTTAAGAAGTTTCTTTGTTGGGAAACTCAGCCATTGCTGTTGAGTTTATCAAATGTATTTCTTTGGCACTTTGAGCACCACAAGCCGAGTGGCATTCAGTTCCATTGTATTGGAGAGAAGGCAGAAACTCTGCGGCCGATATCTCCAAAACTCAGGCAACTAACACACAACGATATAGATGGATAAATAGCACTACAGGTGAGAGGGATGTATTTTGGATTTTAGGGTGAGCTGTTCCTTTAAGCCTCGCAAAGCTCATCTTCTAGTTTCCAAAAATAACGAGGGATCAATGTAATTTCAGGAGAGGAAGGAAAGTAATTCTTGTCTATTCTATTCATATGTTTCTCAGTTTCCCCTGACCCAAATGTGAATAATACAATTATGAATGGAAGAAAAAAGAAAAATGGAAGCTATTTTACCAATCAGGTCAATTGTAGAGTTGTTATGACGATACAGTAAGAGAGCCCTTGAGGGTCAATCAAGTGTAGGACCGTGTGAAGTGGTGTAATTTTCATTTAATCAGAACATGTCTCTGGCTCCTCCAAGCCCCGTTTGAGTTTCAGCTTCTAAACCTTTTGAAATGATATTCCTGATTGTTCTGATTGTGACATGTTCTGAAGACAGTGTCAGTCGCTCCTCTGCCTGTAAGGATGTCGAGTCTGTCCCAATAACTGCCTCCTCCCATAACGGGCATGTGAGGAGCCTATATAGCCAACACACACACATTATTCTCATGGTAACATGAAGAGAAGAAGCGTGGACAGGATTAGACATGGTGCTGCGGTGACAAGATGAAGTCCTCCAGTGAGATGGTGGAGGAGACGGGGGACAAGATGAAGTCCTCCAGTGAGATGCTGGAGGAGATGGGGGGACGGCTGGGGGGCCGTTAAAGAAGAGAGATGGATGGAGAGGAAAAGGGGGTCAGAGTCATGAAGTGTGCTGTCGTACGTTTTACACACCTGACATTTTTGTGACTTTACTGTACGTGTGATTAATTCAAATGCTTTGACCCATTTTATATAAAATATCATTTCTTGACTCACTCTGTGTGCTACAGTACATATTTACAGTACAATACACATTGAAGAAGCAAATAAAGATGAACAAATAAAAAGAAAATAAAGACGAGGCATGTTTGGCGTCCAACATGTAAGATGTTTGAGGAATTGTTATTTAACACAAACAAAGGAGAGAGGAGGTGAGGTCGAAGGGAAATATCGATGAAGCAAATGAAACCTGGACTGATTTGTGATTGGCTGAATCTTAGTCTCGGCTCCCAGACGTTTGGTGAGCTGCGCCACCAAACGTCTGGGAATTTCACTGTCAGAAACTGTCTGTCCGAGCCCGGCGAGAGCGGCCGGCAGCAGACACGCCTACATTTATTATTATTATTTTATTTGGTAGCGGCAATGCCATTTATCATAGTCCTAACACAGAGCACGAAGCTGATATGCTCCAAACAAAATTTATAGCTGTTGTTTATTTTACAATAATGTTTCCTACCCGGAAGTGGTCCGCTTGCTACTGTGAGTCATCAGCAGGCTCTGTAACGTTAGCCTCGGGAGTCGGGCTTATCGCTGGGGGAAAGACCTCTAACCGCCGGGGCCGGATGAAACACGTCCTATTAACAGGTTATGTTTGTTTCTAAGTGATTACCGGTAATATGTTTCTCCGCAAACGCTGCGATGTTTTGCGAGACACTGGTTCTGCATGAGCGTCACTGCCCCCAGAAAGCAGGCCTGCCCACAACACTCATGATTGGTTCTCCGATGCAAGGCTTCCAACAGCACCACCTAACGTTATGCAAAGATTTAAATAGTAATATTCTTAGTCTTACAGGAGTGAAACGGATTAAGACTGAGGGCTGAGTCTAGCTGAATCTGTACAGTATGTGGTGTATATATATGCCGCCCATGACCAGTTTGCAGGTTGATTACAGCAGAATGAGTTGTCTCTAAAACCTGTATCTGGGACTGTGTATTACATTTTCACTCATTAATCAGAGTCTATTTGTGCATTTCTATTTCCCCGGTGTTTTCAACACGGCCATTTGCATGCAGATTGCTCCAATCAGTGGCCCCTGTGGACAGCAGAGGACAGTTTGAACCGGGCCTTTTTCACCCCAGCCATTGTACAGTATTTACCTGCTGTTTGAGCATGTTCAAGACAACGCCTCATTGAAACATTCACTTATAGAGAAGATAGACTTAAAAAGCATTATACTTCTTTACTTTACAAATTACACTGCTATCTTTATGCACTCTTGTAACAGACAACCTATCTTAGCAAATTGAGTTATCATTTCTGATAGCGAGACACACTAGAGATGAGCCTGCGATATTTCTAGTAAGAATAAATCGAGTAGCAGTCGCCTACCACCGCGGAGACCCGGGTTCAATTCCCGGCAGCGGTGCGTCGGACGTTCCTACAGACAGAATTGGCCGTGTCTGTGGGTGGGAAGCCGGTGGGGGTATGAGTCGTGGTCGCTGCACTAGCGCCTCCTCTGGTCGGCCTGGCCCGTTTGGGACCGGGGGTGGGAATAGCGTGATCCTCCCACCGGTGTATATATTCAAAACTCAGCAGCCTGACTCCTCATCCAAACCCGAAAACAACATATTATCCATGTCTTAGTCTCTCTTCACTGGCTCCTTGTCAATGAACTATTGATTAAAACAGTCCTACCTCTCTAACTTGCAAGGCCTACGTGTACTCTCTGCTCACAGAGTGCAGGAATCTGTCCTTCCAATCCACTGAAAGAAAACAGCTAGAGGCAGAGACCTTCTCCCAAACGGCCTTCTTCCTCTGCAGTACACTGTCAGACATGGTTACAGGTTTTAAAGCTGCATTCAGCCATGTTTTTGTGTTAAAATAAGTGTTAAATGGCTCTATATTCTGACAGCAATCACTGAAATAGAGTGTTTGGTCAGTAACTTGAAACCCCCCACCCCCCACTGTCCTCTATCTCTCTCTTGTAGTCCTGCAGGCAGGGCGAACGTTTCTCCGCAACCATAACTCATACAGACTCACGGATGGCGCCGTTGGATTCAGGGTGAAAAAATACATAGTCAATCATAGGCATCGCGATCCGACCTCCCGTTCCCCAGAAAATGTCAACTTTTCTCTGATTGGATCAAAATTGGCAGCGACCTCAAACTATCCAATATTGTTTGTGACACTGAATTTCATATTTCGATGTGTTGCTGGATGAAGTTATTGTCACGTGCACAATAGCACGGTCACTGCTGCAACCCCTGTTGGCTTGAGAAAGTGCAGGAGGTGTCAAGTGTCGTGAGGTGTCACCACAGCTACTGCTGTTGAAAGCGGAGGTGTGGAGAAACGATCAGCACCAGCACAACATGCCACTGTGTTTTACACACATGGGTGTCAATAAGAGGCTAACTGGGCATTCACAGCATAGAGACAGTCCACATGTCTGGGAACGCCCATACAGGCTCTAGGAACGCCCACAATAGACGCTGGGTTAGCCTGGGGGCGGGGTCAGGGTGGGGTAAATTCCCCCGTTCTATCCATTCAGCAAAGTTAGAATTTAGCCGATAGCCCAGCCCAGGCAGACACGATCGGGGATTTAACCACCGCAGTAAACACACACCTGAGCAGACGTCTTGTGTTCTGCTCTAGAACCCCCAAACCTGTAGTTTAGAGCCGCAGCACCGTCTTTTGGTGAGTCAGCCCATGAGATATATGGGCGGTTTTACCCCACTCGCGCGCCAGACGTTTAACATTTTGTGGGCGTTCCCAGACATGCCGACTGTCTCTATTGTACCTTTGCTTTATCAAGACTGAGACATGACACTCATTTGGAATGGTTGAATAATAATAACTTTTCATAACATGACTTTTATATGTATTTTGAGATTGTAAAATGATTGTTTACACTGGTACAGTATTATTTGCAGAATGTAAATAGCTCAGGTATTTAGCAACAAGGTGTTTTGAATCATGTGATAAGCTCTCGTGAAGTTTTGTCTTTTGCACAATAGAATTGTGAAAAGCTTGTGATCTTTGAAGTGGCCACCTTAACAGCTTAGAAGCTCAGTAGCAGCTTGAGGATGATGGCATAGTGAGGCTTCTCAGTCAGAGAGTCCACAACCACGTGTGGAAATTGTGTATTAAATAAGCGTTCACACCACACTACTTTTATGCCAGAAATGTATTGAAGAATCAATCAATCTAACCCAAAACCCTGTTCAAAAAAACCTATTGATGGGGCATCACCTTTCATACATTTCAGGCATCTAACCCAAAAGTGAAATGTTCTATGGTCTCTCCCGATTATAGCGTTATCTGAACCGTTTGGTTTGAACCAGTAAAACTCTTTTTATAAGCATTTTACGAAATGTCTCTGGGGAAATAAATGGCGGATGAAAATCTCTGGTACAGTGCTGAAGCAGAATCAGAATCAGATCAGAATCAGATATCATTTATTCGCCATTATGTTATGTAACATATAGGAACTTGTTTTGGCATTAAGGTGCATTAATCTTTTTTCACATAAGAGCACAGTCACAGCAGCCATGGGCGGCGCCGTCTAGCATTGAACAGAGCATCTAAATGAAATGGATGAAATACACTCAATTCACATTATTACTAATTTGAAAAGTAATAAGGCACACTTCAATATTATACAATACATATACATTTGTTGTAAATGTACAGGATTACCAGCAGGGGGGGGTTGCTGAGGAAAACAGGGGTGGGGGGGAGGAGGATGCAAGCGCTAACAAGGCAGGGGGTTTGGGGGGGAAAGAGCTCAGTTGCAGACGAAAAATCAGGAGAGCTGCGTCCTTGGCAGTACGAGAGTCCAGATTAGGATCAAATGTTTTGGTTGCCTGGAATTCCTTTCGGTCACACAGACCAGAAAGTCAACAGCAATTTCTATGATATATCCAGATATGATCCATTTTTCACAGTTCAAATTCACTGACCGCCCATCTCAATTTTCATGACGTCACAGCCTAGGGTCAATCGCTGTTGTCTTCCCGTGCCCCGCGGCGAAAGATCCGTCTGGGCAGAGGGTGGGTGTTCTCCGGACCCCGCATTCCTCAAAGTTTAGTTGATTTGCGTTGAGAGACCAGCTTAGTAAATCCAATAAATCCATATTTGTCATTTCGAGTAGACGAATGCAAGTTTGCTCTGGGTGTTGCAGGCAGAGGGAAAGAAGGGAAAGAAGGGAGATAAGGGAGAGCGAGAAATAAAGCGACTGCCCTGTTCAAGTGCTGGAGAAGAAGCAGGAGAAGAAGCAGGAAGTGACGTTCCACTTTGCCTCTCTATTTCTTGATACTAGTGGAACAGCGTGATGACCCTGTGTGACCGCTGGAGGCTGCGCAGCCATTGTGCAGCATCGTTAGTTCGGCCATTAATCTGCGCAGCCATCGCAAATTAATTAATCGTCCCTAATTACCTAATTAAAAAATCTGGCTCCATTGGGTCACCTGCAGGGGGTGCTCTTTACACTTCCTGAAAGACTAAGCATGATCACATGTACGACGTTTCTCAATGTTAAGGCTCCTTCCTCGGCAGGATGCGTCCTTCCATGGTTTTTCCTAGCCAGCGAGGAAGAACTCTTGTCTGCCCCCTGTAGGAAGACCCCTCCTGCCAACATTGAGAAACGGCGGTAGTATGGAATAGCTGTGGCCGAACACAATTTCTGCTCACTCACACTTTGCATTCTTATTATAGGACGTCACTTTATTAATGTAAAATAATTAATAATAACGATAATAACAATAATAATAAATTAGCAGTGTGGATACTAAAAGGTTGTTTGTTTTAAATCCTATTCTTTACAGTTATTTATAGAGCCTTGGATAAGTAGTATAGGTGAGATCGTTAGATTTTCTTCTATATCAGACACAGGTTTTCATTCGTACCTGACATACTTCCGTCTTCATCAGAGGTGTCACTAGATGGTGTTGTAAACAACATCAGCTGTTTCTAGTGACACCTCTGATGAAGACACGTCACACACCATCTAGTGACACCTCTGATGAAGACGGAAGTATTGCCGTCGAAACATGTCAGGTAGGAATGAAAACCTGTGTCTGATATAGAAGAGAATCTAACGATCTAAGTCAAGTATAGACACTATGAACCTTTTTGGATTAGTATAAGTGAGACTTAGGGCATGTTCACATTACAGGCAAATCTGATTTGCTGATAAAGTCATTAATCATCATTACCTTGATTGGTTTCCCAAATCTGATTTGGGAGTGTGTCCGCACTGCCACAAATCTGATTCTCAAGTCGGATCTGTGTGTCCAGACCTAAACAGCCTATCTGCATGGGTTATGGTAACGATGTGGGCGTCAGTAAATACGTACGTTGGTGACGTGGTTTTCCTGCGCAGAAGCATTTGATGCCGAGTTGCGAGTGACGTTCAAATCAGATTTGGTGGATCTGCGCGTGTCCGCACTGGAGTCACATCAGTCGAAAGCAGATTGGAAACTACCTCCATATGTGGTTTGGGACAAAGAGGCCATTTACACCTGGCATTAACATGCGTTTTCTGCCATCAGATTGCAATCCGATTGTATTTTATCACTTGAAAGTACAGGTGTAAACACCCCCAAAACGCATTGAAGAAGGATTGCAATCTGATCACCAAAAACGCATGTTAATGCCAGGTGTAAATGGCCTCAATGTGACACAAATCAGACTTGGAGCGTCCAGACTCATAAAACCAATCTGGATAAAGTCATTAATAGGTCACTAAAGTTCACAAATCAGATTTAGCCTCCTAGTCTGAACATGGCCTCAGAGACTTTAATATGACACCGCTGACACCTCGGTTTAGCGACATCATCAACATTCAGCTTATTCTTTCCAAGAAGGAAATGGCTTCCACGTTGTTTAGTGCTATAGTGTCTGAGGATAGCTCGTTGCTCATGGTTACTACGCACAAGAAGACAAGTTTCTCCACACACACACACACACACACACACACACACGCGCGCACACACACACACACACACACACAAGCAAATAGCCAGTGGCTGATGCTTTGTGTGCAGAGCCCCTGAGTGCCTTAAATAACAGCAAAGGCACAGGTGTTGAGGAATGCAAGGGATTCAGAACCGTGTCAGACGGTGCTGACTTCTGCTTACAGCGCTGATGTCCACGAAGACAGATCACTTAAAGACAAAGCGAGCATTAGATCTCCCCCTCCGCCTGATAGGGAGTCATTAAGATGTGCTGGGGGGGCTGCTCTGTTTAAACTCCACGCCAGCTGGAGAATCAACCTGAGCCACGGGCAGCAGCCGTTTGGAAGATGGGGTGCGCTCGCACAAAACGCTACCTCTCTTTCAGTCCTCCTACTCGGTGTCAAAGATAAGATCACCGAGAGGGTAACAGAGGAGGAGGGATTCATTCGCATTTTCGTGGCTTAAGAGGTTGTGTGCGTGCAGAGCAGAAGGGAGTTATTCTCTTTTTGGTCTGCCGGCTATCGCTAATGAGATAACAGGCTAATTAATGCACCGCTATCAGTGGTGGTGATGTGGCCGTCCCACGCCAACAACCTACGGGGCTGCGGCGCGGCGAGGAGAGAGGAGAGAGTGATTGAGTGCGGGGGATTTAGTGTCCATAGGGCTTGTTTATTTCTCCATGCTGCTAAGCGGGCCCAGATGTTATTATTTGGGGGGATGAATGAGGCTTTGTTTTTGGTCCAGCGTTGAAGGCTCAAAGTGCCACTGCTGTCTCCAGCTGCCATCCTAAAAAGCCCCACAAGATAACACACATTCAGTCTCCATTTCTTTGTGTGCCTGGGGAGGTCCCCCGTCCACCCCCTCCACCCCCACACACACACACACACACACACACACACACATACACACACACAACCACCACTTTATCACTGTTATGGAAAACTAATGGGATAATGACGTATTATAGCGAGGCAAAGTGAATGTCACTTCCTGCTTCAACACTGTACCAGAGATTTTCATCCGCCATTTATTATCCCATAGATATTTCGTAAAATACTTATAAAAAATAGTTTTACTGGTTCAAACCAAACGCTATAATCGGGAGAGACCATAGCACATTTCACTCGGACCAAAACTAAAAAAAAAAAATTGAAAAAATATTTTCTTCAAACCCGCATTTTTTTTTTATGTTTCGGTCTGAGTGAAATTTTATGCGATCTCTCCCGTTTCTAAATATATCTGAACCGTTTGGTTTGACCAAGTAAAACCATTTTTATAAGCATTTTACGAAATGTCTATGGGGAAAATAAACGGCGGATGAAAATCTCTGGTACAGTGCTGAAGCAGGAAGTGACGTTCCACTTTGGCTCTCTATAACCTAGAACATCACAAATGGTTGCTCGTTGGTGTCCGACAAGGCATAGAATTACAGTTACAATATTTCAGACAGCTACAGTGCAAATGGCGCACACAGGGGCGTGTGATCTACAGTAAAGGCTATCTGGGGTCAGGTGCACGGTAGTGAACAGAACAGAGCAACGCGCTGGCTGGCTCGCTGCATCCTCTGGAGAATTTGTAGTCTAGTTGATGGATCCTTTCTAGTGCTCCCTTTGAGGCCAGGCACCAGATTCTCATGGAGAGAGGGGGCGGAGGAGGAGGAGGAGGGAGTCAGAAAAAGAGAGAAAGAAGGGAACGCTTGTGAATGGAAATGAAGGGAGAGAAGAAGAGAAGAGCCAATGAGGTGGAAGAGAAGAGACGCAAAGAGAGCGAAGCAGCGAGCAAAGGTGAGTTAAGAAGCATCGTCCAAACACAAATTGCCTCTTATCTCAGAAAATGACATTGCTAAGAATTCTCCGCCATACCTCGCTTCAAAGTTTTCTCGGAACAATTTAACAACTCAAAACATTTCAGACCGCCAACATGCACTATGTTATTCCCAATAGTTCTTCAAAGTAGTCTTTATACTGTGTAGAGGTCAACAGGGACCGCCCACTTTTTACGGTTCCAGGAAGTGAATTTCCAATTCGTTTCTCCATTGACGTTTCAGAAGATCCGGATAGTTTTAAGCCTGGAAACAAGCCAATCAACTACAAGATGAATCATGACCCTAAAGCATTTGATTTGGAGCAATAATAATAATAATAATAATAATTTAAACACGTACTCCACATGCTTGTCCTCTTTATTTACATTTCTATTTCCTGATTTGTTTTGTTTAAATGGTAACTAAACCCACAAAATGATTTTTCTAAGCTTTAAACTAAGGGTAATCTATACATTTTAGTGGGAAAATATTTGAATTATAAATACTTTATCATTTTCATGCAGCGAGGCTAGAGAGTGGTTGAAACCCACTGAGTTTGAGTTGAGTTTATTTGAACCTGCGTAACGGCTCTTCTTGGTTCATTGTAAGCAACCGTGGCGTCAACATCGTTTCATCCATGGGCCCTTTTCACAGCAGCCGTTTTGATGTGGCTCTGACTTACTGATTTACCGCCTCAAAACGGTTGCTGTGGAAACGGTCTATAGACGGTCCTGAGTCCTCTCAGCTGATTTACATTGTTGCTGCCAGTGACCACTTTTTACAAGTGATCGCCAGACTTAAAAGACAACAAGCACTGGGAAATGAACACAGCTAGCTAGAAAGTGCAGCCCAGACATCACAACTCATTCACTGTCATCTGCCACACTGCACGGGGAGGAGGAGGGCTGTGCAGCGCCAAAATAAAAGTCAGCGTGCACTATAGCTGTGCGGGGAGGGGGAGGCGCCAAAATAAAAGTCAGCGTGCACTATAGCTGTGCGGGGAGGGGGAGGCGCCAAAATAAAAGTCAGCATGCACTATAGCTGTGCACAAGAATTGTGACCTCACTCATGGCCTTGGTCTACAGCATTCAGTTTGCCCAACAAGGAACCCGACAAACATCTAATTGATCTAGCCCTGCGACCTCACTCATTTTCCACTTGTGAATGGCACATGTGAGGGGGCTCTGGGGACAAGACAGAGAGAGAATCAGATGAATTAAACATTTTCTTCCCATTTACAGATTAATATAAAAATTAATCTGATTTCATAAGAGAGCCATTCATGTTCTCTGTGGAGAAGAGGCCTTGGTCTACAGCATTCAGCACCAGCATTCAGTTTGCCCAACAAGGAACCCGACAAACATCTAATTGATCTAGCCCAGGGTAAGAAGGTCTTAGTTCAGAAGAAGTTATTCAAATGTTCCCGAACACAACATCTACCGTATGTCTCCTGTCTGTCAAAAATATTGTCCATCGTTCAATAAACTGTGTATGTTTGTTTTTTGTTTGTTTTGGTTTTGTGTTTAATCTCAGTTTGATATGTGGGTTTGTTTGATATGTTTGTCCTTTTCGTTGTGGTTATTTTTCCTTCTTTTTGTGACCTCCAATTTTTCTGTGACGTACCGAATGTATACATTATTGTCTATTCATACTGTTTATTTATTTATTATTGTTACATGTTCTAAGATAAGAGCGAATAAAAGAACAAATATTTGATCACAAAAATAAAAATAAACTGTGTCAGTGCACTTTCTCTGTACTACACTGAATTAAGTCACGTTTTTGCGCACAACAGCTGGACATTGTGTCCAGTAACTACCGACTTCTAGCGACATTTTGAGCAGCCGATACTTTCCTCGGAGGAGAGTTGGCAACACTGCAGCAGTCAGTAGGCTAGATTAGAACATGTTCTTGCAGTCTAGCTGGAGCACCAACTTCTCAATCCTGCTCAAAACCAACCAACAGTTGGGAGTAAATCTAGTGGACAGTAAGAGCTAGCATGAGCCATGATAAGCCAAAGTTAACCCCTGGATACCAGGCTTTGCTAACCTTTTCACTTCACCGACACGTATTTAAACATATGAATCAATAAATATATACTCATTACATTATGTGTCTTTTTACGTTTGATCTCATATTTGGTTATCAAAAGATGCAAGAAAAGAAAAGAAAAACGTACAGTACAATCACGTGTGGCAGTTAAAACGGCACCATCCCCTGGTGCAGCATGCCAGATCCAATGAGGCTTCTCTGAACCTCCAGGATCTCTCTTCACATGATTGTCCAACGCAGTGATTTAGTGGTGAATCAGTCAACAAAGCCTCACTATAACCCTCATAGTTATAGTTATAGTTATAGTTATAGTTAGTTATAGTGAAGCCTCACTATAACCCGTTAAAAACACCACGGTGAGTTTGATGGTCATTCGAGAGGGGACAACTAACAACAACAGCCTTGCATATTATCTTTTTATATCCCACCAATATTAGTTTTGTTTTTTTTTAAAGGCAGGCCTAATTTAATACCACAAGCTAATTAATTGACAACAACATAGCATCAAATTATTCTGTGGCTTAGGCAAAATAGTACTGTTGATGCCACATGGGAGCCTATCCCCATCATAATAAGTTGCCTCAAAGAAACTTCTTTCTAATGCAATTCATTTGATTTTTTTTCCTTTATCAATAAATAACTTCGGTAGGGGTCGGATAAAAACGTTGTGCCCCGGCTTGTATAATTACAGCACAGCCAGGCGACACATGTCAGGACTCAGGACAGGAGCCAGCTGCCTCTCTCCCCTGTCCTCTTGCCCCCTCTGTTCTGTCTTGGGTCTATGTAGTGTAAGGAGGATGTGTTGTGTGCTGCTGCCTCATTAGTAAGCATTTCAGGCTATGCTGCCAATGTAACTGAACACAAATGATTCTCCATAATGCCTTGCTGCTGCGTATACCTCCTTGGCTATATGTCATATTCAGTTGTGTAATAGCGGATGATAACTCGGGTCCCTGGGTTACTCACATGAAACGCTAAGTGATTAAAGGAGGGGATGTTGGAATAGCATTATGGGGGGGGGGGGAAAGATTGTGGAGGCACGTCGTTCCGCAATAATAATAATAATAAATGTGCATAAACAGCTTAAATGTGGGGGAAATGGGGAAAAAAATATGTGCTTGGTCAGTCCCTGCCTCTGACCAATCAGTGCTCAGTGCCCATGTGCCATTTCAGATTGATTGTCCAACCCGTTGGGGAGATGAATGGCTGCTGTCGGATGGATGGACAGGTTTCTTCATTCTATAGGGGGATAGCTTGGCCTGGTCATGTGACCTACCTAGTCTTTGAGTATACTTAAAGGAACATGCCAACACTTTGGGAAGATTCGCTCATTTGCCATATTCCCAATAGTAAGACGAGACGATAGATAGTCCTTGGCTGCGTTCCAATACCCATACTTGTACTTCTTTCTTGTAGTATGTACTGCCGCTGCCCTCACATAGTATGGATTGTAGTGTGCAGCATGCATGCAAAATGCATACTATTGGGACACACTACATCTGTCGTCACGTGAGCTTCCTGAACTCCGACCTCTTACTCACTTCCGCCGACGTCGGCAGCGCCACATTTTAGTTTTTTTTTTTTTTTTTTTTTTTTTTTTAATTCAATAAACAAAGTCTGGCAGTAACAAACAGTACATTATACAAAAAATTCAGACTAAACATTTACAAAATTGGAACAGACAATCAAATAAGCAAAATAAAATAAATAAAGCAAAAACATTAAGTCAGAGTTCTAAACAGGAATCAAGATAGGCTATGCATGTTTTGGTACACACTCCATGCTTGTTTAGTTTTAACATATTTCAAGGCTTTCTTAAAGTCCCTGGAAACCAAAATCCACAAAAACGTTCTAACTATGTTATTTAGGGTCTTATGTTAGTAATTTTGTGCCTCCGAAATTATTATACATTATTTTCAACCCAAAGCCTTAAAATCGCCACTTTTCTACAAGATTCTACAAAGTACTTCCTCATTGAAGACAGCAGTGCGCGAGGTGCTAAAACGCAGGAGCTTATGACGTCATAAGCTCTATATAACCTTTGTACACGCACGCAATCCCACCCACCTATGGCAAGTCCGTTCTTTGCCCCCAGTGACAGCGCTCCCTCGCTGTCCGTCTCCCTCCCTGTGTGCCTCTGCCAAGCGCTGTGCTTGTGAGATTAGCAAGGTGTCGGGTTTCAGCCATGCGCTCCTCTCTCTCTCTCTCTCTCTCTCTCTCTCTCTCTCTCTCTCTCTCTCTCTCTCTCTCTCTCTCTCTCACTCAGGCAAAGAATGGACAGAGATCTCTTCCAAGCCGCGGAGCAACACACACACACACACACACACGCACACACACACACACACACACACACACACACACACACACACACACACACACACACACACACGGTGTGTGCACTCATCTCTCTTTCTCCGTTTCCCTCCCCCCTCTCTCTCGCGCTCTCCGAGAGACAGAAATTTCCCTGCTGTAGATGGGACACGCCCACACATTCCGCGGGAAAAATACACTCTAAAAAATAATGAAATCTCATGAGTTTTGCCATGGCTGTCAAACCTAAATTTATATACTTTGCGACGTTCATCATCGTTCAAATTTGGCTGGTGGCTTATTAACATAGGGTCCTGTGATGTGATTAACTCAAAATGCTAAATAATAAAGAAATATTTCTGGTTTCCAGGGACTTTAAAGTTAATTATCTCATTCATGAACACGCAGCTCAGTCAGTGCGACGTAACTCCAGTAGGTGGCGGTAATGCACAAAAAGTTGTTTGCCAACCGCCATAAAACATTAGAAGAAGAAGAAGAAGATGTAACTTCCTGCTGCGCAAAGGATTGTGGGGAAGTTTGGCTGAAGCAGCATGCATCGATGCATACTCCGAAATAGGAGCTGATGTAGTACAACATCCTGGTACTCTTGGCATACTGCATCTGACATACTATGTATTGGGACATACTAAATCTTTTTTTGCCTACTAAATAGTATGGAAGTATGGGTATTGGAACGGGGCCCCTCTCTTCTCTGCGCGTGCAGTAGAAAAGGAGGATAAGGTCAAATGACGAGACATCGTCATTTACGAAGCAAATGCATACCAGAAGTACTTTCCCGAAGAAAAGCGGGAAGAAGACCGTGATGTATTTTGCGTGGTAAATTAAAATGTCTCATCATAATTGTACGTTATTATTTCATAAGGTGGTGAATGCACGAGTCACAACATGTACACATGGCGATGTCTGGCATGCCAGCCGCAGGGCGGGCGAGGACGCGCAGTGGCTGAGCTAGCGAGCCTGGGAATTGAGTGTGCGTGTGTATATACACTTCCTTTGCAATTCTCTAGGGGTTAACTTCAGATCCCCTTATATAGAATATTCTATCACAGTTGGTGACTTTCAGTAAAGTAAGATAAAAAAAAGTTAAGCGGTTGTTGTTGTAGAGTTGATATATGTATTTCTAAACTAAAAGCTAACTTGCCGTTTCCTCTGTTCCTAGATGGACAGAACATCTCCAGACATGCCACGGTGTAGCGCTGTGGCACCCTGAGGGACTGTCACCTTTCCTGATCATCATCTACTCCACAAGCTGGGTCACGCCACCTCCAAACGTTCTTGGATGACTCCTACATTATGGCTGAGGTCAGTGAGGAGGAGTAGAGGAGTCTGGCAGAGAGCCTCAGGTCAGTGAGGAGGAGTAGAGGAGTCTGGCAGAGAGCCTCAGGTCAGTGAGGAGGAGAGGAGTCTGGCAGAGAGCCTCATGACTGAGGTCAGTGAGGAGGAGTAGAGGAGTCTGGCAGAGAGCCTCATGACTGAGGTCAGTGAGGAGGAGTAGAGGAGTCTGGCAGAGAGCCTCATGACTGAGGTCAGTGAGGAGGAGTAGAGGAGTCTGCCAGAGAGCCTCATGGCTGAGGTCAGTGAGGAGGAGTAGAGGAGTCTGCCAGAGAGCCTCATGGCTGAGGTCAGTGAGGAGGAGTAGAGGAGTCTGCCAGAGAGCCTCATGACTGAGGTCAGTGAGGAGGAGTAGAGGAGTCTGGCAGAGAGCCTCATGACTGAGGTCAGTGAGGAGGAGTAGAGGAGTCTGGCAGAGAGCCTCATGACTGAGGTCAGTGAGGAGGAGTAGAGGAGTCTGGCAGAGAGCCTCATGGCTGAGGTCAGTGAGGAGGAGTAGAGGAGTCTGCCAGAGAGCCTCATGGCTGAGGTCAGTGAGGAGGAGTAGAGGAGTCTGGCAGAGAGCCTCATGGCTGAGGTCAGTGAGGAGGAGTAGAGGAGTCTGGCAGAGAGCCTCATGGCTGAGGTCAGTGAGGAGGAGTAGAGGAGTCTGGCAGAGAGCCTCATGGCTGAGGTCAGTGAGGAGTAGAGGAGTCTGGCAGAGAGCCTCATGGCTGAGGTCAGTGAGGAGGAGTAGAGGAGTCTGGCAGAGAGCCTCACGGCTGAGGTCAGTGAGGAGTAGAGGAGTCTGGCAGAGAGCCTCATGGCTGAGGTCAGTGAGGAGGAGTAGAGGAGTCTGGCAGAGAGCCTCACGGCTGAGGTCAGTGAGGAGGAGGAGAGGAGTCTGGCAGAGAGCCTCATGGCTGAGGTCAGTGAGGAGGAGTAGAGGAGTCTGAGGTCAGTGAGGAGGAGTAGAGGAGTCTGGCAGAGAGCCTCATGGCTGAGGTCAGTGAGGAGGAGTAGAGGAGTCTGAGGTCAGTGAGGAGGAGTAGAGGAGTCTGGCAGAGAGCCTCGTCGGACAGTGAAAGGAGAACCATCTGCAGCTCAGCGTCCGTAAGACAAAGGAGCCTGTAGTGGAGTTCTTGCAACGCGAGAAGCCACCAACATCTGTCACCATAGAGATCAACACAGTGTTGTTCTAGAAGGTCTGGTCCGCTGACTTAAAGATGGATGCAATCGGATTATTTAAACAATCTTTGAGCAACAGTTGAACCAAAAGTACAAACATAAAAGTTTGTGGCTTTGTGTTGTTATTGTTGTGGAGGAATCTTACAGATTGGACCTTGATGGGATGCAAACACATGGAAAAATGGCCATGGATTCTGTTACCATGAGCCTACATAAAACAATGTAAGATAAATCAAGGTCCAAATGATTGGTAGCTTTGAATTTAGAAACTGAGATAATGTCTTATTGAGATTGTTTTAGATGGGAACCCTCCTTTGCAGTATAGTTTATTGAAGAACACACCCTGAACTCATTTGATTGGTCACTGCAACTGCTTCTTCCTGAAAACATGCGGCAGGTAAATAAAATGTGGTTAAGATTAGTGTTAGGGTGTAAAATTAGTGCAGTTTGGGGTGTCCTTGGTCTTGTGGCTTAATGGTTAAGGTGCTTGCCTTCCAATCTGAGGACTGGGGTTCGATTCCCAGTCAAACCATACACATCTTTATGAAACATTAGGTTTAGACAAGTACAACAGTTTGGGTTATACTAGTCTTATATATAAACAACTAGCCAGAGGCAAGAATGAAAAGAAAAATCTGGCCCTCTGGTAGCGAGGACATTTTTTGGTGGCCCTCTCTATCATCAAAGTTGCATCCATGTTCTAATGTGTGGTGGCCAGCGCACTGTTCTTTGTAGTGGCGTGCTTTGTGCTTTGGAAGCAACATCAAGGTGGAGGTTGCAGGCTGGATTAGGGCTGAGCGTGGACAGCCTGGGGGGCGGTAGCAGCAAAGGGTGGATGAGGTACTAACCTGAACTCCATCCTAGAGAAGCCTTCCCACCCATAGGGCTTTCACACCACCAGGGCTCCGTGCCGGTTCCGGTTCCCGAACCCAAATTTGAACCGGCCGGCGCGTTCAGACCCAATAAATAATTGGGTCGGAACCTGAAAAGTTGGTTCTGAGCGGAACCAAAAGATAGTTGTTTTTTCCTTGGGAACCGTGACATCATCAGTGGGCGTGTCTTATGCTAGGCTGTGAAAACGAGCAGGAAGGAGAAGAAGGCAGCGACAACATGGAGAAAAATAATTTGCAGTGGTCTCCTGAGGAAACCAAATGTTTAGTGGCGATTTGGGCATCTACCGAATCTCAAGAAAAGCTAGAAAGCAGTACAAGAAAGAGCAAGTCGTATGCCGAACTTGCGGAAGAGATGGCCAAGGCTGGGTTCAGTCGAACGCCAGACCAAATAATTAATAAACTTAAAAAACTGAAGAAGGACTACTGAATATGGTGCTTTCTGGTTCGCCAGAAAGCACCAAGGTTCTGAGACAGAACGGAACCAGAGCCAGAACCAGAACCAGAACCATGTCTGAAAGTGGTACCACTACCAATCTATGGTGAGGTGCAGAGAGAGTGCCCGTGCACCCTCCGCCTCAGCGCCCCCTACAGTACAGCCATCCAAACAGTTCCATATGGGAGCTGCACTGACTCAACAACCAACCATAGACTGCTCACTACATTCCTAGGCTCTGGACTAATCTACATATTTAGTCATTTGCTGTGCTGTTTTGCTCTGAACATAATCCTGCACACTATCTGCATGACACTTTCCCACTACCTATGCTATCTCCTTCCATATTCTGATAATAGTCATACTGTGAAGGGATAACAATGCCCATGCAATTTCACATGCTGCCATTTTTCTGAACATAATGGTACCTCCGTCCAAAGGAGGACATGCTTGTAGTTGTAATGGACATATCTAAACAGTACATTGTGTATACATGGATAGTGTAGTATGGTGTATATATTTATTATTATTATTTTACAACGCTAGTGTACATGCTACAACACTTTCTGTGCATAATGGCCTCCTGTAGTTATGTAGTTAGTTAATCACGTACAGTATTTGCTGTAAATGCACATTTTGCTTCTCTAGATTACACACATTACTGTATTATATTCAGCATTTTCTGGTGAGATTGGTTTTTTTCAA
This sequence comes from Poromitra crassiceps, assembly GCF_964638095.1. Lineage (NCBI taxonomy): Eukaryota > Metazoa > Chordata > Actinopteri > Beryciformes > Melamphaidae > Poromitra > Poromitra crassiceps. Next base: position 796,142 of record NC_139651.1, on the reverse strand, counting down.
AATAATGGCTCCATTATTTCCTCCTGACGGAGATATTTGTTCTTCTTCTATTAGGGATGGAACGCACTTAATTGTGCTCCACTGCAGGTGCTTTTATAAATTGGTCGGTCTTTCTCTCTCGCGTTCGCAAAGGGTGTAACGGTCACAACGGTGCCGCAATCCTTTAGTCTCTGTTTCCTAGTGTTTGTGGGTGTGTGAGTCTCTTATACACTAATGATGACTACAAACTATTTGGAGAAGGATATTAGTCTAACTCCCAAGAATCAAAGATGAAACCATTCTCTCTTTGTTGGAAATTCAAACGTGTCATGGCCATGTTTCGGTCTAGTAAAAATAAAGATTGCGCTAATATACACATTTTCAAAACACATTGTGAATTGGTTGTCTTACTTACACAGCTCAACGCAAGTGCTCAGTCCCCATGACAACAACAGGCATGTGAAAGTGATGTATTCTCTATCTCTCTAATCTTGCACTGAATATAGACTCAGTCACTGACCTTGTCGTCTCATTGTTGGCCTGTGTCAGTGACGATGCCTGCTCGTCTCCACAGTGGATCCAATACATTTCTGGTCAAAGATCACGCATGTAAAAGAATGTAACCAGGAAGATATGTGACAACTCTTAATCAATTTTAAACATGTGACTTATTGTTATACAGTACTGCATTTTGTATTTATATATTAATTTTTTCCACGTTAGAATGTGATGTCATACTGTGAATTGTAATATTGTAACATGAATCCATCCATCTATGTTATTTAGTACCCGCCCCCATACTTCCCATAGTGAGGTCTCCAGACCATAGTTCAAGCAGAAGGCCACTCACGCGTAATCCGATCTCAACGTGGTCAAAAAATCCTAGTATGACGTCTGCTATGACGTCAAACATGACGTCAGTTAATCCTCATATATATAGCAAGGGTCCTACGTCACCTCTCTCTCTCTGGCCGACCATAGCAGCAGCAGCCCACGGCAGTCCATCTCCCTTGAAGCCGGCCCCGAAGCGTTGTTTTGCACCAGATCCGCAGACCGAATCAGCACCCACAAGCCTTCTCTACCCGTGGATATTCCCATTCCTGGCATGTCGAGTTCAGTCATCGGTCCCCTGTCCCGGACCGGCCACGGAGCGTACTTGCCTTCCGAGGTGCCTGACGAAGACGTTGGCGAAGCGACCGGACCACAGGCTGCCAACATAGCCCCCCGCGCGCCACTGCGACGGCCCCGGTAGGAGAGCAGAAGACGAAGCGCCGCGCCGCGGACGCCCAAGAACGCGTGCGAGCGTGCCGGAGGGAGAGGCCGATCGGCGCGGACGTGCGAGAGGCCGCGGGCGAAGACCAGTAGAGGCAGCCGCCCCCAGAGCCGGGAGCCGCTGGGGAAATGGAGGCCGCGGGGCCGCCGCGAGACGCCACGTACTTCCTGGTCGCACTGACCCCCAGGCCGCCGGGCAGATTCACGGTGATTGACGGGAACCGGCTTGGAGAAGCGCTGAAGCCGGAGCGCCGTGGCATCTCGGGCACTCTGGGCAGACCGAAAGGTCCATGGGGCGAACGGTTCATTCTGGCGGCAACAGCTGAAATGTAGTGCAATTTGCTTCCCTTCCAAATCCAGCGACGTAAAATAATCCATTCACGAAAAGAATAAGCACTCCCAGGAATTCATGGACGATAAAAGTTTAACGTTACATGCAGTCAAGCAGAAAGTCGCACTCGGCAGTAAAACTCGCATCCATGTTCCATCCTGTTCTTTCTGTCACGAAGACTATAATCCACCAGATCACATGACGTTTTTCATCAAGTCTTTAATCCACCGTCACACTTCAGGACATCCTCTTAATCCAAAACAGAGTGTGAAAAGTAGCTGTCTCCCTCCTTGTTGTGGTGTTTGCGAAACGGAGGTTCACGGTAACCAGAGACCTTTTATCGTAAAGATGCGACAGCACACAGCCAATCCGCCATTTTGGAGACTAAGCTTCTGCCCCAGCAAGGAGCCGTATTTCAGGCCAAAATGGCCGCAGCGCCGTTTTCAAAAAGGCACTATATACTCTTGCCTTCTCATTCTCAATCAACCCCATGTGACTGATGGTGACTGATAAATTAAATTAGGAAGCTCCTGTGATGATGACAATGATAATTTCTTAACTTTAGCCGATCTGAGGGGGTTTATCTGAACAACAATCTTAAAAAAAAAAAAAAACTCCACTATCACCCCCCTTCCTGGAGCCCGACGACACCTTCATAATACCAGACTCGCTCTGTTAGTCGTCTTGGACATGGACGAGGGGACGTTAGGTTTCATAGTGACACTGCGAAATACGAATCCGGTACATAAACGGACTCGATCCGGATCCCCTCCCTCTGATGGACCTGTGCAGGCGCTCCGTGCGGGCGGCTCTAGGAAGGGACCGCCCGAGCGGAATCCACGGACTGCCCCTGCCCGCCTCTCTCAAGAGCTACCTGCTCTACCAAGGACGGGGTTGACGACCACAGCACACCGAGCATACCCCGGAGGACCAGTCACCCGTGGACGCGAAAGGACCCATGAGGAAAGTATCAGTACTTCAGCATTTAAACGGGCAATCTACCAGTCCAGTAAAATCAATTCAATTTATAAAAAAAAAAAAAAAAAAAAAAAAAAAACTTTATTAGTCCCGCAAAGGCCAATTTAAGGCATGAATACTGCAAACAAGCTGTACTCTGTACACATCCAAAAACAATACAAAAAACAAGACAATAAATACAATAAATGACACTGATAAAGCAAGATCCCTGATTACAGTGTATCCAACACCACAAAGGAATATAGGTGTCACATCAATACAAATTAATTTCAGTCAATACAATCCAAGTGCATATTAGACTTGTTCAAGGGTTCAAATCAAAAGGTCAAGGTACAGACCTAGTCTAGATAAACTGACCACTTCTCGTACTGTGGCTGTTCACCAGTCGAATGGCCTCTGGAACCAAACCAAACTTCCTTCTGCTTGTTTCGCAGGCAGGCTGTCTAAAGCGCTTTCCTGATGGCATTAAGTCAAAACAGACATGAAGGACATGCGTGGAGTCATTGATTACCTCGTGCGCTTGGCCTGCGATCTGACTATTCTACCCAGCGGGCATCTCAGCCTGCCTATCTCCGACGCCTAAGCGGAAATCGCTTCTGGCAAATGGCCAGCGGGAGTCACAATAATAATAATAATTATAATAATAATAATTACAACAATAATAATAATAACCACGCAAGGGGCCATTCTAACACCCCTGGCCCACGGAGCTTGTCTGAGCATCAGCTAGAATGAGTGTTACTGCATAACTTCGGACCGAAGCCAGACGGCCCAGGGAATGCTGACGTCTTTCCGTGTTAAGCTACCCGGTCTTAATACACCACCTCCTGTTCTTAACGAATTTCAAAGTAAAATGCCTCTGGCATTTCTTCAGAAGCAGAATCAGAATGACTTAATGATCCCAGAGGGGAAATCGGGACAGGTTACAGTAGCTCGCTCACAGTACACACATAGCTTAAAATAAAATAAACAGTAGTAAATGCAACGCAAATGCAAAATACAAAACACGTCAGGTAAGTATACATTCCGTGTCAATTATCATTATTGCACCCGGGACTATATTAAGTCGGCTTGCCCTATACGCCACACGTGGCTCAGCCAGGCACAGTTAACCTATCGGCTGGCTCAGTCTCAGGGAGACTGAGCGTCTCCGAGGTGCTCTTTAAGGAAGGCATTAAATAGACTAATGGCCACAGGCAGGAATGATTTCCTGTGCCTCTCCGTACTGCATCTAGGTGGAATCAGTCTCTCACTGAACGTACTCCTGCGTTCGACTAGCACGCCGTGGAGTGGGCGCGAGTCATTGTTCACGATGGAGCGTAGCCTGGACAACGTTCTCTTCTCTGACACCGCAGCCAGAGAGCCCCGCTGCCCCAGCACACAATAGCATACAGGAAGGCACTAGCCCCCTTCTGCCCTTTCTCGTTCATGGCTCACTACGTCAAGCTCAGGCCTCGGACCGGCCCCTCGGCTCCCCTGCTCCTCATCGCACCCTGTCACCACACAACAAGATCCCGGTTCACCCTGCACCTCAAGCAGACGCTCCAGCAATGCAACCCCCGACGAAGGACTACTCCAGCCACTCCTTCAGGATCGGAGCGACCACCTCGGCCGCCGAGCAAGGAGTGCCCTCCGCCTCCCTCCAGCAAACGGGCCGCTGGCCCTCATCGGCACATCGTCATCGGCCGGAACAATTCCCCCTTCTGCCCCTTCTCGTCCATGGCTCACTACGTCAGGCTCAGGCCTCGGACCGGCCCCTCGGCCCCCCTGTTCCTCATCGCACCTTGTCACCACATGACAAGATCCTGGTTCACCCTGCACCTCAGGCAAACGCTCCAGCAACGCAACCTCCCGACAAAGAAATACTCCAGCCACTCCTTCAGGATCAGAGCGGCCACCTCGGCCGCCGAGCAAGGAGTGTCCTCCGCCTCCCTCCAGCAAATGGGCCGCTGGTCGTCATCGGCATTCTCCAGCTACATCCGCCCGGAGCAGGCGGCCATACTGGCGGCCCAAAGAACCCTCCTCCCTTAAATCGGTGAGCATGGCAACAAACAATGTCCCGGACTTCCGTGCCCATGAAGAAAATGTCTCGTTGGTGGTGGCTCCCCGAAAGCACGGCGCCAGCAAGGCGCAGTAAACTCCCCGGCTCATTTTTGGGGGGGAAAGAGAAAGAGAGAGCAAAAAAGTCAGGGTAGTCGCGCCAAGGCAGCCAAGTAGGCCAAGCCGGGAAGCGCCAAGCTAAACTCTAATGTACCAAGATCGAAGGCCCGACCGAGTTAGGAGCGCCGGCCGCAAATAGCCGTTAGCCGCTAAAAGGTCGAAGGCCGGAAAAGTACAATCGCGAAGCGCCAAGGCGGCCAGGTAGGCTAAGCTGGGAAGCGCTATCGCGAGGTGCCCGACCGAGTTGGGAGCGCCAGCCGCAAATAGCTGTAAGTCGCTAAAAAAGGTCGAAGGCAGGAAAAGTACAATCGTGAAGCGCCAAGGCGGCCAGGTAGGCTAAGCTGGGAAGCGCTATCACGTGCCCGACCGAGTTGGGAGCGCCAGCCGCAAATAGCTGTAAGTCGCTAAAAAGGTCGAAGGCAGGAAAAGTACAATCGTGAAGCGCCAAGGCGGCCAGGTAGGCTAAGCTGGGAAGCGCTATCACGAGGTGCCCGACCGAGTTGGGAGCGCCAGCCGCAAATAGCTGTAAGTCGCTAAAAAGGTCGAAGGCAGGAAAAGCAAGATCGAAGGCCCGACCGAGTTGGGAGCGCCAGCCGCAAATAGCTGTAAGCCGCAAAAAAAGGTCGAAGGCCGGAATAGTGCAATCAACTACTGGCGCCTGCAGATCTCAATTAACCTCCGGTAATCAGATCTTCCTTTTGGGGGATCTCCTAGCCCATGCAGGCGCCCTCCTCTGCCTCAAGAGCAGCGCCACTGGCCAATGGAGTCAAGCGCCAAAGCATTTGCCATGCACGCCGATTGCTAAATAAAGTTTGTCTAATCCTACCAACTGGCCTCTCCTGATTGAAGTGAGGTCTCCAGACCATAGTTCAAGCAGAAGGCCACTCACGCGTAATCCGATCTCAACGTGGTCAAAAAATCCTAGTATGACGTCTGCTATGACGTCAAACATGACGTCAGTTAATCCTCATATATATAGCAAGGGTCCTACGTCACCTCTCTCTCTCTGGCCGACCATAGCAGCAGCAGCCCACGGCAGTCCATCTCCCTTGAAGCCGGCCCCGAAGCGTTGTTTTGCCCCACCCACCTCCCCAGTCCACCACCAACGAGTCTTGACTCCTGATCCCCCACGGGGGGGGGGATCTCCTAGCCCATGCAGGCGCCCTCCTCTGCCTCAAGAGCAGCGCCACTGGCCAATGGAGTCAAGCGCCAAAGCATTTGCCATGCACGCCGATTGCTAAATAAAGTTTGTCTAATCCTACCAACTGGCCTCTCCTGATTGAATTTGATATCTATTGTGTTCTTCTCATACTATTCTTTTGCTCTATTCATATTTGCTGATGAGCCAATTTCCCCCACAGGGATCAGTCAAGTTTTTATCTTATCTTATTATCAGAGAAGATTCTTTCAGATGAGGGCAATGCAAAAGTGTGGCTAAAAATCGTGGATGTCCACTAGGGGCAGTGAAATAGTTTGTAAGAGTGTTCCAAATGTCAAATAAAGAGAATGGTCGACAAAATAATCAATTATAAAAAGCATGAGAGCCCATGCCCCCCCCCCCCCCCACCACCCCCCCCGACACACACACACACACACATACACGCGCGCACACACACACACACACACACACACACACACACACACACACACACACACACACACACACACGTACACACAGTTATTGCACAAAGACTAATACAATCTCTCTGGTGACACTTGAGCTATGAGGAATCAATTGTGAACTCAATAGAAGAGTGCATTCTTTGAATCATCATCAGCTGGCTATATGGCTGTGGTGGTGCAGTCACTTAACAGGTGCAGATAATGATCATGTTGACCGCACCGCACAGCAACACTGCACCAGGAAAATGACTACGATGCACTTTTCACCAATATACATCTCAGGACAACGACCCAAGTACTTAATGAGAGAAAATAATCATCACAACAAGCATCGCTGTTACTCTGTGTGGTTCAGTCCAATTGCTTCACAATACAGTCTTAGAGCCTCTTGTCTTGTTCTTTTTCACTTGTGATAAGTGGTGAGTATTGAGAGGCAAAGTGGAACGTCACTTTCTGCTTCAGCACTGTACCAGAGAGTCTTCCGCAATTTATTTTCCCCATAGAAAAAAGTTTTCACAAAAATAGTTTTACTTGTTCAAACCCAAACGGTTCAGATATATTTAGAAACAGGAGAGATCGCATAACATTTCAATCATGAGAGACCAGTGGGTAAAGTTTAACAAGCGAGCTTTATTCACGAATGGCGCGGCGATTAGTTCTATGGCATGAAATGTCATGGCAACTAATTCTATGGCATGGCAGCATGGCAACTAGTTCTGTGGCGTAATGACTCCGTGGTAAGATGCCTCTCTTCTTGTGGTGAGAGAGGAGGGCATCTGCTCGGACTAGGATAGAGAATCCCCCAAAAGAACTTCGGGAGTCAAGACGTTGGTGGTGGACTGGGGAGGTGGGTGGGGTTGAAACGCAGCTTCAGAGGATGGGATACGATCAGCCCAGGTACAGCGACCATGAGGTGAAGGATCAGGGAAAGAGGACGATGACGCGCTGAGCATGGCTATATGTACTGCCACGTCATAGGGTGATGAGTCAGGAGTCACACGTCATAACGGACGTCACACTAGGATTACGCTTGACTTAAGCTGGGAGCTGATGCCTATTGTGATGTGAGGTAACGTGACTGGTCTTCAGCTTGAAACTAGGTCGAGACCAACATTTCACTCGGAAAACAAAACGTGGGGGGGAAAAAATGTCAATGTTTGTTTTTTTTAGTTTTGGTCCAAGTGAAATGTTCTATGGTCTCTCCCGATTCTAAATAGCTGAACCGCTTGGTTTGACCAAGTAAAACTATTTTTATAAGCATTTTACGAAATGTCTATGGGAAAATAAATTGTGGAAGAAAATCTCTGGTGCAGTGCTGAAGCAGGAAGTGACGTTCACTTTGCCTCTCCCTACCTGCAGAAGTATGGCTAAAGGGTCATACAAAAACTCTTGTGAAAGAGTGGGAGGTGTGAGGGAAATGAAGTGAGAAAGAAACAAAAAGAGAGAGAGACTGATAGGTACTACAGTACAGTGGAGAGAGAGAGGGGGGGAGAGAGAGAGACTGATGGGTACTACAGTACAGTGGAGAGAGAGAGAGAGAGACTGATGGGTACTACAGTACAGTGGAGAGAGAGAGAGAGAGGGGTGGGGGGAGAGAGAGAGACTGATAGGTACTACAGTACAGTGGAGAGAGAGAGAGAGGGGGGAGAGAGAGACTGATAGGTACTACAGTACAGTGGAGAGAGAGAGAGAGGGGGGGGAGAGAGACTGATAGGTACTACAGTACAGTGGAGAGAGAGAGAGAGGGGGGGGGGGGAGAGAGACTGATAGGTACTACAGTACAGTGGAGAGAGAGAGAGGGGGGAGAGAGACTGATAGGTACTACAGTACAGTGGAGAGAGAGAGAGAGAGGGGGGAGAGAGAGACTGATAGGTACTACAGTACAGTGGAGAGAGAGAGAGGGGGGAGAGAGAGACTGATAGGTACTACAGTACAGTGGAGAGAGAGAGAGAATTCTCTGTTGATCATTACCTGGAGCCTGAAGAAATTTGATAATAAAATAGAACATTGTTAATCCCCTGGGAGCTCTGTAATTGTAATATTGAGACACATCTCCTCTCTGTTAATAATTGTAATTTCTGAACATGCTCTGCCTACACAGACACGTATTCATGATTACCTGAGGGAAAGTATAGTGCCGTACTGCCTATTAAAAATGCTCTGAATTAAATGGATATAAGGTATGCTTGGAAAATGAAGGGTAGTAATGTAATGTTAAAAAAAGGCATGCAATGTAACTGATTGGGAAAGGGTTTTTACATTAATTATTTTTATTATCATCCTACTATAATTGGAGAGCTGTATGTACATGTATGTATGTCCGTATCTAAAGCCCATGGCACACCAATCGAACATTCTCCAACAAACACGAACGAACACGAACACACGTAGATGTTCGTTTGGTGTGCCATAGCTGTCTGTCCTTGTCTGTTCGTGTTCGGCAATGTTCGCCCGGATTCAACATGTTCAATCCGTGCTTGTTCGGTGTTCGCGGTTGTCTGGTCAGTTCACCATGTTTTCAGTCGCGTATCCATGGAAACGGAGCTCGCGCACACGCGCGCACACTCAGTACTAGCTAGCAGTAAACTTCTGGCTGTTGTGTTGCTGTCGATGGCTTCGTTTTGGACCGTGGAAAGAGAGGAACTCTTGGTAGAGCTGTGGGAATCAAAACAAGAGTTGTACGATGTGTCATCTCAACGATTTTCCAACCGAAACAGCCGGGCGAAAGCAATAGAAGAGATTGCTGACAGGGCCGTAGCTAGCTATGAGGACGGGGAGGTCCGGACCTCCCCTAATATTTCAGAGGAAAAAAAAAAATTTTTTTTTTTTTTTTTTTTTATAAAACAATCTGCATGGAAAAGCATGAAAAACACGGGATCGCTTTTATTTTGAAACGAAAGGCAGGTCAGGCAGGAAGTCATCTGACGCCGCGTCCGCGGTAACTTGATTCCGAGAGAGCAGTAGCATGGTGGTGAGTGATGACTGTCTGTCTGCCTGGCGAGATAATTGAAGGTGAGCGAGCTGCGAGACAGTGAGCGAAGTGAACGACAGACAGTGAGTGACACTGACAGATTTTTTAGCAACAACCAAGAAAGTAAGTGTCTAGTCTGTCTCTTAAGTAATGTTACCTGTGTGACACGTTGGGATGCTACTGGCTAATCATGCATGATGCCAATTGCCAAGCTCCCGAAGTCAGGTATGCAGGTGGCTATATGCATGGTTTCAGTTTCATGACCCAATAAGTAACAAAAAGAGGTGGTGTAAAGTTAAAAACAACAGAATATATTTTATTTTATTTTTCAATCGTTCCTATCAGGAATAAATAAATGTCCCTCTGTATGTTTTTTTTATTATCGATGATGACTTTGTGTGTTGTGTACGGCTTGGGTTGTGTACCTGTGTTTGTAGGTGTCATTTTGATATGAATTTGGCTAAAACAGTTTGTGTTTGTTAGTTACAATTATGTTGACAGGAGAGCTGAGCAGGTGGTGACATGAAAGAGAATATACTGAATAATGACATCACAACAGTATAATCCTAATGTTGATTTAAAATGATATATTACTCTAAATATGGCTTAAAAAGGGGAAAAAAAACCCTCAATTTCTTTTTCGGCGGCGCCCTAACGGGCGCCGCCGAATCCGCCTCCCCTTGCTGGACCTCCCCTATTTCGGAACCCTGGCTACGGCCCTGATTGCTGAAAGACTCGGCACCACTGGTGAGTTTAAAGTGGGCTAAGGTTAAGTAGCTAATGCTAGCGTAAGGGGCTTTAACATTAGCAAAACATGGAACACGGAAGTAAACACGGAAGTTATTTGGTCAGCTTCTTCTTTTTCTTTGGTGTTTTACGGCAGTTGGCATAGTTATTGTTGCATTACTGCCACCATTTGGCTGAAATTAGAACAACTGTTGTGCTGAATATGTTTGGTCGGTGTGTCAAACAATCTCCAACATCTGCCAACATTCACAGACAATTGTCTGTTGGTGTTTGTTGGAGAATATTTGATTGGGCTTTAGTCCCCCTAATTGCATGGGCAGGGACCTTGCAAGGCAGGCGGTGCATGGCGAGGACAGCAAGCACAATTACATTTTCGGTAAGAAATGTAGACATTCTAGTTATTATTATTATGAATAATAATAATACTTTGGATTTATGTCTTGCCTGGGTTTTCAGATTGTCAGTCCCTACAGTATAGGAATAGGCAGCATATTATATGCATGCAGTATTTACACAAACAATACTTATACAATAATCCAATTAGCAATATGATACTGTATATGCAATCAGATGTATGTTTATTTTCAAATGTTCCACGTCTATGCATCTGTCCGTGTTCAAATAAACACTGAATAAGTGAATGAATAATGCATTCATTCTAATGGACTGGAAGCCACTCAAGTTCATGCAGTCATTAGCTTACATGTTTCCTTGCAGAGTTGTCTGTGTGTTGCAGTTAAACACGAGACCATAGCACCGTGGCATTTTGGTGTCATGTTGTTTGCAGCCACATGTCTACCCGTTAACTAGGCTAAATTTTTGTCCACATTTACAAGGTATTCCAGCACTAAATTGGCCCTGATGGAATAATGTTTCACTTCCTCTTTAATGCTGAGGAGCGTCTTCTTTAATGCTGAGGAGCGTCTTCTTTAATGCTGAGGAGCGTCTCTGCCGCTGCTGCAGTGGCGTTGGTGTTAGCAGAGAAGAAGTGGCGATTCAACTTAAAGCCATTAGATCACATGGATTGACTGCCACAGGCCCGATGCACAGTGGAATTCAAATGAGAGAATATAGTTGAGAAACATTCACTGAATATGCAAAAATACCTTCTTGCACCCTTGCTATCCACACTTCAATTGTCTCAAACGCTTAAAAATCCTTCTCCAACTCGATCTGCTTCCCTTCATCTCCTCCTTTGTGATCGAAGTACATTCAATAAGGAGAATAGATTTTACCTGGATTCACCTCAACACTGTACTCCAGGACGAGAGAGAGTAAGCAGCATAGACCTATTATTTGGTGCGTTCAGTGTATATATGCTGGCTGGCTGTGGAGAAATGGAAGAGACAAAGCGAGCCACAAAAACAACAACACACCAGTAATGATAACATGACATGTGAGCCATAGCCATATGCATCAATGTGCTCTGTGAGAGAGGGTGGGTGCGCTGGGAGGAAGTGGAGGTCAGGGCCGTGCCGAGGCCCCTGTTGGGCGCAGGTGGCGCACAACTTCTGTCAGCCAAGTAATTAAGTGTCCATCACATGGAGGCAGGAGGGCTGTGCAACCCAGGAGCCACTTCCAATCTCCATCTGTGAGAAGGATGTGAGCTACAATATGGCCCTACTTATAGTATGAGCAGCTTCTATATACCAACACTTTGGAATCAATTGTGCCACCTAAAATATATGTAGTAATTTGTTTGTTCGAGAGCTCATCCACAGAAATATTTACTCATTTATGTAACCTATATAAAGCATGTAGGCTCTGTATGCAGAAACAAAAAACACATTGATAATAAAAATAATACAATTAAACTCTGGCAAAATATCACCCATATAGGTTTTGTAGACACACATCCCTCAAGCAAACACCCTACCATCTTTCAAACAGGCCCTCAAGACCCACCTCTTCAAACTCGCCTTCAGACCTGCTAACCCCATTATTTATATTCTATTTATTTTTTACCAATACAAATTTAATGATTTTGTTCTGTGTGTGAAGCGGGTTTGAATACCTAGAAAAGCGCTATATAAGTTGAATGTATTATTATTATTATACTGTAATATAATACAATACAGACATAATCAGTTAGAGGAAGCTAGACCTCAGCAAATCACTCCATTTAGAAGGCAAACAAAATTTAGGGTCTGATTTCCCTATAGCTTTCTGTTGACTATCGATAACATCAGCACTAGCTATTCCTGGGCTTCCATCTGTAATTAGATAAATTATAACGAGCTATGCACTGATGCTTGATGCAATGTGCTTCATCAATGTCCCAACTCGCCCCCCATGTCTGAAAATAGTGGCGAGTAGGCACTGTCTCCATGTTATTCTATAGCCTGTAAGTTATTATGTGGGAGCTTTCCAATGAAGTCCTTGAACTCCGATGAAGCCTTCGCTTGAGTAGCAACCCTTACAGAAAAACCACATGAACTTCACATTTGCAAAATCACATGTGATCACATGTGGAAAATCACATGTGAAAACATGTTAAATTTAACATGTGAAAACATGTGGAGCACATGTCAAACATGTGCTTTGCCCATGGGAAGCGTGTGGTTTTGGAACGTGTGAAATGTGTGAAACCCCTGTAAATTCCCATGTGATTACATGTGAAACCTATGTGATTACATGTGAAACCTATGTAAATGTTGTTTTCCACATGTGGAAAACATGTTGCTATACAACATGTGGCAAAACATGCTATCACATGTTATAACATGTTTTCCACATGTGAAAATGTTCCAAAACCACACGCTTCCCATGGGTTTCACATGTGAAATTTAACATGTGTCCACATGTGGACACGTGGTGAATGTGTTTGTGTGTTTGTGTGTTTTTTCTGTAAGGGAAAGAAGACCAACTTATTCATTTGCATCTGCTAAAGTTTGAGCCTAAAAGCAGAAACTCGCTTATCCGGGGAAAATATTTGATTTTATCCCAGTGCACTGTAATTTGCACATGCCAACTATGCTCAGGTCTGCAATGGAAGAGATGGGACAATCCAAGGGGAACGCTTAGAGAAAGCAGCCATTTCAACAGGTAATGATACCAGCTCATTTTCAAGTCAAGTCAGGTTGATTTTCCTTCAGCATCGTCTCACAGGACTTTGCAGAGAACGGGTCTACCTAGATCTAACTATCAATCAATCACCAAAGCAAGTGATGCAATAGAGCATGCTGCGAAATCAAACGCATGAAAACAACAAAACAATACAGGACACAAAATACCATGAGAAGACAAAGGTCGATGTATCCTACCTAGCCAAAGCTAGCCTACCTAGCACCAGCACCAACCTTAGAGTCTTGGTGGAGACAAGGACAAAATAATCAAGGAAAAGGAGAAAGACTGGGGGCGGGCACATGTCATTCCTCTTTCTCTCCTGGTATTTCCTGTCTCTCTCAACTTCCAACTGACTCGTAAAGGCAAATTAGAAGAAAAAATTATCGTAACAAAAAATATTGCTTTTGACTGAAGGCTATAATGTAACTCCTGAGTTTCAATGAAAAGTAACATTTTAATGATGTGTAATTTATTACTATCCGGTCGTCATATATTACAATTAAAATTATGCTGGAATCCCAAACAGATGTGGACTATAAATTGTACGTTAATATTTTGCATATTGAAGCATGCATTATTTCTGTAAAAGTCTGACAGAGATTGCAAAAAACACTGTTGGGGGTGCAGCAGCCTTGAGTTGAAAACATGACTTATTGTTTTGTACCTCCAGTATAATATTCTAGTTTCATCAAGGTTGCTGCGTAACAGGCCTGGCACTGATAAACTCACATCCAATTGCAATGTAGTCTAACATCGTTTTTGACCGGCGCCTCGCGTTGATATGTGGCGGTTAACTCTCCCTCTTAATGTAGGAACATGTGTGAAACTAATTTGTTGTTTTTGAAGATGGCGGCAATTAATCTTTCAAATGACCTGGTGGAGATGAAATGAGAAGAAAGAGAGGATGCTAGGAAAATAAATGCCAGCATTAGAGAAGAAATTACAAGATGACCTTACTGAACAGTGATTTATGGATTCCCTAGTCGAGCAATTACAGCAGGTGATACCTTTGAAATCTCCAACCATGGAAATTAAATTTGCTCCTCTGCAAACTGGGCGCTTGTCAAGGACATTTAAACTGTTACCTACATTAGGTGGCACCTCTGCAATCATCCCTCTTCCTGTGGCATCATCATCTAGATGTTACAGAGTGATCTAACATGCAGGGGGGTGGACAAAATAACACCTAACAATACATGAATAACAAGTACCTTAGAAGGAGTAAGGGCCCAAAAGCATGGATTCACCAGGGGTCTTCAAAGACTAGAAGTTGCCAATATACCCCCCCCCCCCCCCCCCACTACCACCCATACATCATTAGAATAAATGAAAAAATTATTTGCTCTTAGGAAGCATGACCAAATTAATTGCTTCTCTGATTAGTAGCGTCCATGGATATAACCCACCCCACCTACACACACACACACCCCTCCCGCCGGAAGACATTGGTTGCATTTGTGCTGCCTCTGTTCTAGGTGGACATGTATTTTTGGCCCTCCATCCAGATACATTTCTGGCCTGCCTTCATAGGAAAGCATTTGGGCACCTCTGAGCTCCAGGGATATGGGTGGTGGGAGGGGGTGGCAAGGGAGGGGGGAGGGGCCGTATAGGGGGAGTGGCACCATGGCCTTAAAGGTTTGCACTCGTTAAAGCAGACACAGACTGTTAATTGGGATTCATATTCAAATAACTAATTAGTGTAGCTGCCTCTGTAATTGTCTTTCATGTGGTGTGTTTCTGTTATTTTGTCACAGTAGAACCTGTTAAGGCACTTGGACTAGTGCACATTTGATTGCGTCAGTTTATTTAATTCTGTATATTATATTCTGATCGTGCGACATGAGGATGAACGTCACTCAGGTGTATTTGGAACACATGTCCCAGCCGCGCCATATGCCACTGAAACATGGCATCACTGGCAGATGAACATGGGCTTTCCTCGGTAATGAAGCCACTAATACTGAGCTCAAAGGGCTTGAATTCATCTGGTCCATTTGCACTGAAGGGGCTGTGAGTGATGAACGTTTTTTTTTTTTTTTTTTTTACCTTTTTTCCACCATCTTTTATCAGAACAACACATCGGTATTTGAGCACGGAACAGCAAAGGCGTCCCTTCTTCTGCTAATATCCAAGACAGCTGGCAGAAGGAAGTGTGCGGCTATACAAAATAGCAATATCAGTGGGGATATGGATTTGTTATTCAATTTACTTAGCCACAAACAAGCGCACAGCAAAGCTGGCATTCCAAACGCACCTGTTTGGTGCCATCAGGTGGGTATTTATAGCAAATGTGTTGTATGGAAAAACCCACATCATCCTGTAAGTTCTCCAATATCTAATGCTCGGTTGGCACCAAACCGGTTTTTCTGTGCTATGGCAGAGATAGGCTTTGCATCGGTGTCCACCCACACTATTAATTAACACAATACGCTCTTAATCTCCAGACATATCTTGAAATGGCTGTGGCTGTATTGCATTGTTATTTTCCATCTGTCGTTATTTTATTGTACTGTAAACTTACAGGCATTAAAATGCCGGCAGAAGAATAACAGAGGTCTAATAGGCCTTAACGCAATAGCTATTTATGTACTTGGCGTCCCATTTCTCACTATTATCATTTTGATTAAGAGGGAATGTAATATACACATATGCTTTTCAGAAGGGGAGGCGGGGGCGCGAAAATACTATTATTTTTGGCCAAACAAAACCACAGCAAGAAAACAATCATCAGTTGAAGTAGAGAGGAATAGCCAGTAAATTGTAAATGGCGCTCTGTCAAAAGCCATCCCTGCTGCACTTCTCCCACTCACTGGACATTTGATGAGGAGCTTTTGTGTGTTCCTCTGCTCAATGTCACAAAATCAGCAGGCCGCTCTGACTCTCTGATGGGGTGACGACCTCTGCTGCTGTGGGAGGGTGACCCCGCTGGGTGTGGAGGGCACCCTATCCAATCACACACACACGCACACACACACACACACACACACGCACACACACACACACACGCACACACACAGGCAGGCAGACAGAGACTCTCAGACTCGAGGGGAACAGTATGAGACAGTGGTGACTGTGGCTTTTCCAAAATAAATAAATACAACGACATAGATGAAAAAGCATGAAATGTACACAAGATAATAATCTATCCTCCTTCGGGAGGTTGTTTTAACCTTTGCTGAGCTTATGGTTAATTAGCTAGCTAGCAGCAGATATGTACAGTAGTGTCATTCCTGTTTACCTCAAGAGTTATTATTTTTATTCTACATTTGAATGCTGTGTGACACAGTAAGTGCTGTAATGATAATGTGAGTGGACTCACAGAGGAGAGGACTGGATGCGAGAGGAGGGACATGTATAATCTGAGTGGACTCACAGAGGACTGGATGTGAGAGGAGAGACATGTATAATCTGAGTGGACTCACAGAGGACTGGATGTGAGAGGAGGGACATGTATAATCTGAGTGGACTCACAGAGGAGAGGATGTGAGAGGAGAGACATGTATAATCTGAGTGGACTCACAGAGGACTGGATGTGAGAGGAGAGACATGTATAATCTGAGTGGACTCACAGAGGAGAGGATGTGAGAGGAGGGACATGTATAATCTGAGTGGACTCACAGAGGACTGGATGTGAGAGGAGAGACATGTATAATCTGAGTGGACTCACAGAGGACTGGATGTGAGAGGAGAGACATGTATAATCTGAGTGGACTCACAGAGGACTGGATGTGAGAGGAGAGACATGTATAATCTGAGTGGACTCACAGAGGACTGGATGTGAGAGGAGGGACATGTATAATCTGAGTGGACTCACAGAGGAGAGGATGTGAGAGGAGAGACATGTATAATCTGAGTGGACTCACAGAGGACTGGATGCGAGAGGAGAGACATGTATAATCTGAGTGGACTCACAGAGGACTGGATGTGAGAGGAGGGACATGTATAATCTGAGTGGACTCACAGAGGACTGGATGTGAGAGGAGGGACATGTATAATCTGAGTGGACTCACAGAGGACTGGATGTGAGAGGAGAGACATGTATAATCTGAGTGGACTCACAGAGGACTGGATGTGAGAGGAGAGACATGTATAATCTGAGTGGACTCACAGAGGACTGGATGTGAGAGGAGAGACATGTATAATCTGAGTGGACTGACAGAGGACTGGATGTGAGAGGAGAGACATGTATGGGACATATGAACAGAAACAGTGCCAGAGGCCTCATCATTCCATTTCCTTTAGCCCATCTATAAATGGCATTTTAATCCTTTTAATTATGAATCCTCGCTACAATTACCTCAAATTAAATTACTTTGCAAACCTCAGAAGGATACATGGCTAACTAAGAAGAAGAGGATCACTCTGCCAGGGATTTAACCTCCGTTTCGCTGTGACACTTTCAGCCATCATCACCCACCACCTCCCAACTCCAACCCCACATGGCATTGGGATATTTAGATTGCCTACGAGGTCATGCCATATCCATTCCAGAACCCAATCAGCCCTCAAACGCCTCCAGGTCCCCTCTGCTCCCAGGCCTGCTCTATCCCAGGCAGGGACTGGAGAGATTATAGGAACCAACCCTGCCTGGCAGGCATGCCACACTTAAATAATCTCTGGGTGAAATCCCAGAGTTAACGTGGGGGTTTCTGGATCATGGCACTGCAGTGTGCTGCGTCTCTCCGCGGCACAGTGGTGTGGGCATGCACCAGGAGGCAGAGGATGCACAGTGGGGGAGGGGACTAAGAGGCAGAGGATGTACAGGGGGGGAGGGGACTAGGAGGCAGAGGATGTACAGGGGGAGAGGGGACTAGGAGGCAGAGGATGTACAGGGGGGAGGGGACTAGGAGGCAGAGGATGTACAGGGGGAGAGGGGACTAGGAGGCAGAGGATATACAGGGGGAGGGGACTAGGAGGCAGATGATGTATAGGGGGAGGGGACTAGGAGGCAGAGGATATACAGGGGGAGGGGACTAGGAGGCAGATGATGTATAGGGGGAGGGGACTAGGAGGCAGAGGATATACAGGGGGAGGGGACTAGGAGGCAGAGGATATACAGGGGGAGAGGGGACTAGGAGGCAGAGGATATACAGGGGGAGAGGGGACTAGGAGGCAGAGGATGTACAGGGGGAGAGGGGACTAGGAGGCAGAGGATGTACAGGGGGAGAGGGGACTAGGAGGCAGAGGATGTACAGGGGGGAGGGGACTAGGAGGCAGATGATGTATAGGGGGAGGGGACTAGGAGGCAGAGGATATACAGGGGGAGGGGACTAGGAGGCAGAGGATATACAGGGGGAGAGGGGACTAGGAGGCAGAGGATATACAGGGGGAGGGGACTAGGAGGCAGAGGATGTACAGGGGGGAGGGGACTATGAGGCAGAGGATGTATAGGGGGGAGGAGTCTATGAGGCAGAGGATGTATAGGGGGAGGGGACTAGGAGGCAGATGATGTATAGGGGGAGGGGACTAGGAGGCAGAGGATATACAGGGGGAGGGGACTAGGAGGCAGAGGATGTACAGGGGGAGGGGACTATGAGGCAGAGGATGTATAGGGGGAGGGGACTAGGAGGCAGAGGATATACAGGGGGAGGGGACTAGGAGGCAGAGGATATACAGGGGGAGGGGACTATGAGGCAGAGGATGTATAGGGGGGAGGAGTCTATGAGGCAGAGGATGTATAGGGGGAGGGGACTATGAGGCAGAGGATGTATAGGGGGGAGGAGACTGAGGCAGAGTATGTATAGAGGGGACTAGTGTCCTCTAGAGAGAGAGTGGCGTCAGCGGAGGACCAAAATGCGAGACTCATTAGCCAATGAACAGGCAGGAATGGGTCTCATGCTACTTTTGCATGCTAAAATAAAGCTGATAATGTACAATTTGATTCAAGGGGGGAAAAACCCTTTCAGAGTACAACACAAACTGTCTATTTTGCTGCAACTCGACAGTGCTGCTTAATCCAGGACCTTATTTCCTGGAACTCTTGAGAGTAAAAAACTGGTCCATTGGAGTGAATGGAGATGTCGGGACTCTTCTATCTATATGGCTCTGGAGGGGACTATAGGAGGAAAGGGACTGGAAGAAGAGTGATGGAAGAGAGGAACATGGAGAACAGGAAAACAGTAAAGACAGGGAATATAAGAATCTAGCATGGAGCAAGGTGGCAGTGAAGAGACATGGGCGACAGAGGCATAAGAGAGGATGAGAGAGATAGCCGTGTGGTGGATAGATACAGTATAGAAGTAGGTAGAACTTCTATAGAAGTAGGCCACAGAGGCCTGAAGACCTGAGTAGAGCCACAAGAGGCCTGCCAAGCTCTAACTGACATGACCCTGCATGCTAGACTCTGCATGGACTTGGTTGGGTGTCCCATGTGCCAGGAGATCCATAAACCCTTCACTGCAATTCTCCTCCCTCGCCACAGGTGACCCCCATGAGCACACTCATCTCTACCAAGTATGCCCCATGCGACGTGGAAGAAGAAGAGGTCATTACGAGATGTTTCAATTGCAGAGCCGCAGTCCGTCCGCACGATAAGCAGGAAAGTGAGAAGATAGCAGATGCCAGCGAAGACGGGCGGCGTAATGACAGGATTAGTCGAGGTCTTAAAGACTTCATCGTTCACAGACAGAGGGGGGAGGGGGACGAGCGAGAGAGAGAGAGAGAGAGAACGAGAGAGAGAGAGAGAGAACGAGAGAGAGAGAGAGAGAGAACGAGAGAGAGAGAGCGAGAGAGAGAGAGAGAGACACTGACTTTTGATGAAAGAAAGAGGGTGGCCTGCCAAAAAATAATGTTCGGTTCCGAAGTGCCCCTGATTGCATGCCTGCCCTCCAAAAAGTCTGTACGTGCATAGTCCTGAATCTCATACATTAATATAATAATCAAAAGACTAACACACAAAAGCCTAAAGCTAACACTAGCTAGCACTAAAGCTCTGTTCTCTGCTACTACAAACTGCACCCCCCCCCCCCCCCCACACACACACACACACACACCCTCTGTCATTACACACACACACACACACACACACACACACACACACCCTCTGTCATTACACACACACACACACACACACACACACACACACACACACACACACACACACACACCCTCTGTCATTACACACACACACACACACACACACACACACACACACACACACACACACCCTCTGTCATTACACACACACACACACACACACACACACCCTCTGTCATTACTTGATCAGCTGGCGTTGATTCTTCTTCCTCCTCCTGGCTCCCCAGTGGAATCAACTTCCCACTCATGTCAGAACGGCACAGTCACTCACTGTAAGCTGGAAACTCATCTCTTCAAAAGACACTTCACATCCCCTCCCTGCGCCCCACATGGCATACACCCGCCTCCTGTACACCCCCCCCCCCCCCACCCGCCTGCTGTAATATACTTGAGCCTTGAAGCCAAAATAAAAGGGGAAAAAAGCCCTTATCTATCATACATACTGTGATCATTGTAGGTTCACACATTCATATTTTCATTTCATCTTTTGTCAGGGCACTATGGCTGTAGTCTGGCTGGCCAGCCTCCTCTCCCTTCCATACGAGGAGTCTGGCGCCACAGGTCTCCATAGTGGGATTGCGATGGGCGGCGCTTAGCGGCAGTGCCCTTGGAAAATAGTTTCCAACAATCCAACTTGCCGTTTTCAGCGTATAGCAACGAGGTAGCGTGTAGGTTTCTGCCGTTAGCTTGCTAGCTAGTTAGCGTTGTTGTTTTCACTGAGGCGGCAGGGCACTATTTACAGCAACACACAGGGAGGAGGGAGCTGAAGCCGCTCTGATTGACATGGTCGGAGCCAATCACAGAGTTTGTAATAAGCCGGGAGCGGACATCATCCGGCTGCCACCGAAACAGCCGCTCCAATGGGAGAGCAGAGTAGAGCAGGGGAGGGTTTATCCCAGTTATGGAGACCTGCAGCGCCAGACTCCTCAGACGGAAGGGAGAGGAGGCTGGCCAGCGAGACTACTATGGCTGTGACCCCTAGTACCCTCTTTACTGTTAGTGAACAAGGAATGTCAATATATTCTTTCTAGTGTAAATTTGCACGGGATTAGAGTGACAACTAAATGCTCAAAAGTTATTGCATAAAATATGAAAGAGTGAGGCAAATGAGGCGTTTAAGTTGTAATTACATGTAATTTGTGGCAAAGTCTGAATTCAGACTTAAATGGGGCTTAACTATTTTTGATGGTGGATCAAAGGTAGACTAGTTTGTATATACTGGACAGAAAAGATGCAACAGTCATGTTTTTCGCTCCCATTTTTCACGAGTAGAAATACAAGATCTAAGACTTTCTATGCACACAAAAGGCTTATTTCTCTCCCAAAAAATACAATTAAATCCATGATGTTAGTGAGCACTTCTCCTTTTGATGAAATAATCTCCTTTGCTAAAATAATCCATCCACCATGCAGGTGTGGCATAATCAAAATGCTGATTAAAATAAAACAAAAAACAATAAAATCTAAAATGTAAAGTGTTATCAACAGGACTGACTGGTTTCCAAAGAATGCATTATCTTTAGTCATGTGAGAGACATCATTCAGGGCCCGATAAATGTCTTCTTTGGAGATCAAACGGCACATGTGATGTTGTGTTCTTCATATTTTTCCTTCAGTCTACGTTGGACTGCTGGATAAGAAGGTGTCAGGGGCCAGACTTCTCTGAGCGGCTGAAAGCACATTCAAAGCAGCAGTAATTAAGTGTAAACGCTGTAACATAAGGTTGTGTCAGGGCCTTTGACACGTCTAATTGCATTTATTTAAAGACTTGCCCTCTAGGTCCAAGGAAAATTCATTACAAACTGAAGCACACTGAATATCCAACAAAGAGTTTGTAAAGAACACTGCGTGTGTGTCAGATGGAAGGCTGGCGTAGATCGTTGCGTGCGTGTGCGCACACACACACACACACACACACACACACACACACACACACACACACACACACACACACACACACATGTATGTGTGTGTGTGTGTGTGTGTTGGGGCGGGGGGGCAGTCAGTACCAGTTAATTAGCAAACACAAGGGGGCATCAAGAGAGGCTTGTCTAAATCCCCCCCTTCATCTGATGCCACCACAAGGCCGCTTAGATTAACCTACTGTACGCATATGATGATCTTAGCCAATGAGGGCCATCGATACACAACCACGCAGCACACCAATGGAGTGGGAGAACAGAAGTATAAAGCAGGAATATTGATCTCTGACGACAGCAGGAGGGCTTGATATGCTGTATCTGCATAAACCTACTACTGTACTATCGTTATGAGAAATACTGACACTGCTTAGACATAGAGACACTGCAGAGCGCGTCATCATTCAGAAACCACGCCCAAAACGGTGGGAAACAAAAACTCCCCCCCCAATCCTGGCATTCTCCTATGTCGCGTGTTGCACACAAAGATCATATATACGGAAGATGAACACTCCAACGTACTTCCTTGACAGCTAGATCCATATTTTTCTTCTCGCCAATTCTCAATGGCTTCCTTGCTTTGTTGTCTGCGCAGCCCCACCACACAACAGCTTTTAGCTATGTTTAATTCAAGGAAAATTACGCTGGTGTGTGGAAGCGAATGGAGAGCTTTCCCCCGTGATGGGCGTGGCCTATTTCATGCAGTGTCTCTATGGTCACGGTCAATGATAGAACGGATTTGACGCAGGGTCATAGGTTCCCTAAGACGAAAAGTACAGACCGGCTTCTCTTCAATGATGGCAGATATGTCCTTTTTCTAATGTAGTCAGGGAAAAGAACATGTAAAAAAAGCTGTTGAATTCAGTGAAGGAAATGTTTGGGATTAAGAAGTGACACCAGATCTAGCCGCTCTTGTGTCTAGATGTAAACTCGACATTGTGGATTCTATGAAAGAGCCTAAAAGAAGAGTACACATTGCATTGCATTTTGTATGTCTGCACTGGCGGTTCGCAGTTCGCGGTTCGCGGTCTTAAAGGGATACACACACAAATGAGGGATATACTGTACAGTACACGCAAATGCATTAGGTAGGTATCAATGGGTTAAATCATTCCAAGGCGTTTGGTAACTTCAAAAAGCCTAGCTAGGTCATGATGCACCAGGCTTGGTGTTTGGGCTCATTGGAACAATCTTGGCTGCATCATTTAAAATAATAATAATTTTCACAATGAGTTCGCTAATTATCGCTTTGTGCAAAACAAATTGTTATTTTTTCGCTTCTTATAATCTTTCAAATAAAGCAGAACCCTTTTCTCACTTTAGTACAAAGATCCCTTTGGGGTTTAAGGAAAACACAAGAAATATTATGCATGAGCTGAAGTGGCTTTTGTCTTTCATCTATTCAGGCCTGAGGCTCCTTCCACTGTTCTTCATATAAAGGTCTATGCATCCAAACATCTCAGCCTTTTCACTTGCTGGGCCATGGTTTGTTACAACCATGTCGCTTGCTTGCCCGCTTTCACATTTCAAAACACCATTTTTAATGTCAATGTTATGAAAAAAAATAGTTCTGTTCATTTCAACCCAAAATTGCATCAGATATTTCCTGTCTGAAGGGTAGAGCAATCTAGTAAGAGAGTGGTGTCAGCGGAGGTCCAAAATGCGTGAGTCATTAGCCAATGAACAGCCAGGAAGGAGGCTTGCGCTACGTTTGAATGCTAAAATAAAGCTGATAATATACAATTAGATTCTTTAAACGTCTGACTTTTTCAAAGTACATCACAAACTGTCCATTTTGCTGCTTAATCCAGAACCTTACTTCGTGGAACTCTTGAGAGTAAAAAACTGGTCCATTGGAGTGAATAAAGGTGTCGCGACTCTTCTATATAAACGGCTCTGGGTAGACCTAAATATTGGAGAATAAAACCATCGGCAGAGTGGCATATAGAAGACAGCAATGTTTTCAAAGCTTAGAGTTTTGAAGTGCATTTTAATTATTCCCTGACAGTTGGCGACTAAACTTTGAGGCAAAACCTATCTCCCATTATAGATGCATACTGTATATTGATAGACTGTATCTTGGACTGGCGAGGATGGGGTCAGCGGGCTGATGTTAGTGAGCATCAAGTCAGCTCATTATTTTCTGCTGAAGTTCTGCTCAACTCATATTTTCAAGACGGCATAATTTATGTTTTGCTGAGAAATCTATGTATTACCCACAGTGAAACATTTCCTTTTACAAAGAACATAAAGATCTTTCTCACTCATTTGCCTTTGCCTCCGAGTGTCTGACTTTGGACTGGAGTCGTCCAGCACATGTCCGGCGGAGTCCACCTTAACGTGTGACAGCTCATTCAATTAACTTCTCCCCTCCAAGACATGGCAGCGTGCCAAATTATGTTAATATGATAATGATCATAACACGCTCCACTTAAAATTAGACCCCTATGACCATTTTAGCTCTGGGGGAAATGATGTATCTAGTATAAGCTGTTTGCATTTTTCACAATGCATCCAAAAGCATTTAAAAAAAATGACGACTAACAAAGGCAGTACCTGTTCATCTCCAGTAGGAGGAGTTGTGGGTAGAGGTCACTTCACCAGTTATATTGTATCCACCACGTTTCTCAGCTCTTTGATCGAACCTCCTTAAAACGATACATTTCAACTAAACGTCATTTCAGTCTTCCTGCTGTCACAAATCATCCAAACCTTAAAGGGATATTCCACTTTTTCGGGAGTTTAGCACATTTGCCACATCCCCCCCACATAACCAAGATACCCCATGAATTACCGGAACTGTACGCGCAGTTTACAGTGAGCTACAGACGTGAAGTTAGTTAGTATCGCCATAGAATGGAGGCTAATGGTACAGCTGTTAAAAATCTGCCAAAACACACATCTCACGGCGCCAAAAGACATGTTGTGCTTCGGATACTCGCCACACGATTAAATATGAATCCAAAATGCCCATAATCTGTCTTTTTGGAAGGATAATATTTCATCGTGTGGTGAATATCCGAAGCACAACATGTATTTTGGCGCCGTGAGATGTGTGCAGATTTTTAACAGCTGTACCATTACCCTCCATTCTATGGCGATACTAACTGACTTCACGACTGTAGCTCACTGTAAACTGAGTGGACAGTGCCGGTAAGGCATGGTGTATCTTGGTTATGTGGGGGGGGGGGATGTGGCAAATGAGCTAAACTCCCAAAAAAGTGGAGTATCCCTTTAAGGTATAACCCCCGGCCCGCATGGGATATTTGTCATACATCATACGTTGAACTTAGGATGGAAAATTGAATTTCTTGTATTATATTTCTAGCCCCCTCGCCCTCCCTTCTACTCCGTGCTCAAAGAAACTCTCTTTAAAAGCACACTGTACATCATGCTGGGAAGCGACTCCACTTTTTTCCAATAAAAGATAAAGACGATCTTATTACCTTCCCATTAAGAACATAACATTTTGCTAAATGGACTCTATTTAAAACACTGCTCCGAGCTCTCGGCCAAATTCAATGAATCTCAGCTGGGCCTTAATCAACTCTGGCTCGGCTGTTTCCACACAGCCTTTTCATGATTAAGACGAATAAAAATTCATAGTATTTGATTATTCCCAGTCTTAATTCAAAGGAGAGCTAAAGTCCCCAAAGGGTAATCTTACATATATCTACATCCACTGTATGAAATATCAATATAATTTCCATTTCCAGGGCCAGCGGATGAGAGACACAGGTACTGTATCAGATTTAAAGACTTTCTCTCTCTCTCTCTCACCTACACACACACACAGGCCAGCATGCGCAGAACGAATTGCATGCATTAAGTAATACAGCACATCGAGTGGTGGGGAAATAATACACTGCACGTACACACACACACACACACGCGCGCACACACACACACACACACACACACACACGCGCGCACACACGGATTGGGGGTCCTTTGAAAAGCCTGAATAATTTACAAACCACTCTAAAGATGCTGCATCAATTTGACACCATATACTCCCCATTTGAGTAAACAAATAAACTGATTTGTGAACAGTATTTCTTTTATATTCTGGGGCAAACCTCCTGATGTACAGTACACAGTGTGACCACCGGGGGCCATTCTTCTCAGGCGGGACGCGGCGTTGACACATAGAGGTGACTCGGGAGGCCCTAAATGTATTACACTACTTAGCCTATCAGCCTCGATCATAAAGTGTGTGAATAGCACACTTTATGGCAGAGAAGGTTATGCATGTGGAAGGCGACGTTGTGCAAATGACAACAGTGCTGCAAAACAGCTGCATCAGCTGTTCTCTCCAGCAGCCCCAGACAGCTCTCATCCCCGAGGGAAAAGGTCACCGGAGATATTCTAAAGGCTTCAACTCCAAAGTGAGCGATATCAGGTCCCATCACCGCTGATCATGTGACACCCCAGGCAGTAACAGGCAGTTGTCAACATTAGTGCCTGTCATTTAGTCTGTCAATTCCAAGCCTGTCCTATCTTTGTCCTCTCTTAGCCCGGGCCAAAATGTCTCCGTGCAACGACGTCTGACTGGGTGCCTGTGCTGCTCAAAACGTCTTCAGAACGCTGCGATGATGATCTCGACAATAAAAAAGCATCGCAATATAAATGAATTAAGATGTGATAAGGGGATTACATCTGAAGTACTAATTGAACACCCTGCCGGTACCCTAAAAACCTCTCGTATAATTTACAACCTCACTCAAAAACTGGTTTGCAGATAAAATGTGAGGATGAAGTCATTCTTAAGTAAATTTCTCGTTAAAGGGGAAAAAAAACTCGTTTTACGATACAATATGTTATCTGCTTTGCACCATACTGTATTACATCTTCCAGTTTATAGTTTCTGTTGCTGTTTTTTTTTTGAAAGTGTACCAATCTAGAAGTCAACATCTGCCATGTTTACGCACCATGAGTTGGGATCCTATCCAAGGCACATATGGCCCCCCTGATAGGGTGGCTATACTCTTTTGTCTCTTCTGTAAGGCCATCTGCTGCTGTTGTTGTTGTTGTTACATCATGTCTTTCTGTGCGTGCACACACTTCCTTTCCTCTCCAAGCAGCCATTTTGACAAAGCAAAAGACTCATTTTACAGGATAATGGACTGGGATGTATTTAGCAAAGCCCATTTAAGCACAAGTAGGGCCAAGGAGCTAGACCGCGGCGCCGGAATCCATAAGGTATCGAGGGAGTAATAAAAGAAATGGATTCCGATTTTTGGATCAACTCCATTATTTGATGATGCGGATATTTCTATGAAGTCGGAGAATAAAACCATAGTGTGAATTCTCAAATGGTGAACCAGCTATGGTAACCGAAAATAATGAATGTGCACTTCAAAACGATATAGAACGAAAAGTTATGATTCTGTATATATAGTTACATGACACAATGATTTGTTTATTATTATGCAAATGTTCAAGGAAATGCTTGACATCACAGAAGGAGGGTACATAACGATTAATCTCTCGTTAACATTTGATATTTCTTCAGTGAGACATCACGCTCATATACGTTTTATTCGTTTCAGAGGAGGGGACCCGTTCTTCACTCGTCCGGTCAACCCGAACGAGGAGGGTGGCTCCAGCGCCGAAGTTCTGCTGGCTTCCGCCACCTGGTGCTCCCAGGTCGAACTGAACCTGGAACCAAACGACCCGAAAGTGAAAAAATTAAATTTTCTTCAACCCAAAGAGGGTATATTGGTGTAGATTAAATATGCTATGCTTCTGTAGGACGGGGAGAAGTCTGCTCCCCATAGTGAGTTAGTTATCTCACTGATTATTATTAGTAAAACCGGGGTTATACCTTACGTTTTTGTATGCCGACGTACCGGGCTTTTGTAAGCAGTCTAAACTCTGACCCGTGTATCATTTAGCGTGCAATACACATCATCACCTGGTGCTGCAAATAATGTCTGGCGTCAAAACGAGAAATGAAATCATGTTCTTCCATTCATTATATCACATTTGCATATTGTGTGTGACACTGCATTGCGTTCAAATTAGTTTCAAAGTAAAACAATATGCAAATGAGTGCCCACATCATGTCTGAGGCCATCACCACCACCAGCGACTGCCATTAGTATCCGTGACATTTCCAGCTCCTCTGTGTACAGTAAGGGGACATTCAGCCCCAAAAGCATTTTTGGAGCTGCCAGCGTCTTTCTGCAATTCATTCTCTACGTAAGGACGCGCTAGACGTGCTCCTCTTTTAATAAACGCACCTGCCGTTTAGCGCTGGTGGCGTCTGTTGTTTTTGGAGGAGCACTGTGGGCGTTTTAAAGCTGTAAAAAGTTGAACATTAGAGGAAAAGCACCCTGATCGTCTTTTTCACTCCACCTACCTTTTCTCCTCCCGAGGGATTTTCAACCTCCGCTGCTGCCAGAATTGGCAATAATCTGGCTTTCATGTTGACAGTGAACAACATCAAACAGACAAAACCAGCTGGCTACCGTCCTTGTGGTCGTTGTGTTCTGATCTGTACTGCACGCGACTGCAGGGGAAAACAAACGAAGCACAAAAAAAAACGCTCCGTGCGCTGTGTTTTGTGCACAATGGAAGCGCTCTCAACATGATTTTCATAGCGTTCTGACTGAAAAAAGCGCTTTTGGTGTGAATGTCCCCTAAGACCTACTGTTTGATGTGCTTTTCACCTTCTTGTTTCTACAGTTCTACAGCACAGTTACTTCAGAAGACCATGCAAAGTGTGAACATTCAGCTCCAAAACCAAAAGGTAAGGTGATAATATCCAAAATGTTCATGTTACAGTATCTTAGTTGTGCACGACCGCACCTTTCTGTGCTCTCCACTCTTGTGTTTGAAAGTGCCTACCTACAGTAACTACACGATAATAATGTAATAACTTACCGCACATGCTTTATCATCATCATCATCATCATCATCATCATATTCACAGATGGTGTCCCAGGAAGTATTTCACACATGTTCATTTGCAGAAGCACAATGTATTGAAGAAGCATGTTTGCTATCATTTGCTTCAATATCAAATTGAGGTATACGTATCGATCGTGATATCGGTACTGAAAATGTTCATCCAATTTACATACACACTTTGTGGAGAGATCTACTGTCCCTTTATGTTTAATAGAGTATTTTGTCTGCAGACTATAGTGTAGTCAGCTGGAAAACTGGTGAAGTGCACAGACAGGATCCTCTCTCATACTCAGACTGACCATCTGGCAATTCTGCAAAAATCCAGCTGGGCCAGCTCATTTTTGAGCTACAGGACCAAGTGTTTAAAAAAACAACTATTCTATTCTATTCTATTCTATTCTATTCATTTATTTTTGCTGGTAGGTCAAGGTCAGTGCTGTGTTGGCTGCTCTGCCACTCACTTGCAATCACAACCTATCTCAACCTATATTAATGGTGACAGATGTGGAAACCTTAGTAGAGTACATGGATATGTATTGTCAAGACAACGCCGACGATGACGATGATGATGATGATGATGATGATGGGCTTTGATGCCCCACGCTAGATCCTTCACCCCCGAGATCTCTTATTTGATTTATTGTGTGTATTTTGTATTATGTTTTGTTTTGTTATCAAAATGTATTCTGTGTTCAGGGAGTATTGTTTTCATTTGTTTCATGATGTGGGCATTGTGGCGTCCTTTGAGACTTGTAACTGTGAAAACTGTACAAAGTGTGTGCTATACAGAGGAAGTTTCACTTGCCTTTGTGTGGGTGTGTGTCAGTGAGGAAGTAACACAGAAGGGAAAGGACAAGTGATCAGGTGATCCAAGTAGACATTGTACACCTGCCTGTTCACCTGCCTTATTGGATATTGTACCTGCATCCGCAATGATGCATAATTGTATATATAGCTCTTTTTTTAATGTTTGGCTTCTTTTTTTTCATGGAAGCCTGTAAGTAAACCTTTTTATTTATTTATTAACTAAACATATTTTTTTGATAACCTATAACTCAGTTTTTTGTGCTTGTTGCGATCAAAAATGTTTGATTTTGCAGCAGCTTTTCTAAAAAAAAAATTGATGCAATTTGCGATGTTTTGTGATTTTATTGTGGTAAAATTGTGGGAAGTGGCAAAAATGGCAAGTTCCCCAACTACTATCTCACCTAATGGCAACTTTTATCAAAAATTGCAATGGGATTTGTGAAGTTTTAAGTGATTTTTATTTATTACAAAAAACAAATGGAATAAAATTGCGGGAACTGGCAAAAATAGCAAATTGAGGAACCTGTTTTGACTGCAAATAATTATTGCAGAGGTTGATTTGATAGAGAGAGAGAGAGAGAGAGAGAGAGAGAGAGAGAGAGAGAGAGACACAGGAATGTACAGTGTGGGGGAGAGAGAGGGAGAGAGAGAGAGACACAGGAATGTACAGTGTGGGGGAGAGAGAGAGAGAGAGACACAGGAATGTACAGTGTGGGGGAGAGACAGAGAGAGACAGGAATGTACAGTGTGGGGGAGAGAGAGAGAGAGAGAGAGACACTGGAATGTACAGTGTGGGGGAGAGAGAGAGAGACACAGGAATGTACAGTGTGGGGGGGAGAGAGAGAGAGACACAGGAATGTACAGTGTGGGGGAGAGAGAGAGAGAGAGAGAGACACAGGAATGTACAGTGTGGGGGAGAGAGAGAGAGAGAGACACAGGAATGTACAGTGTGGGGGAGAGAGAGAGAGAGAGACACAGGAATGTACAGTGTGGGGGAGAGAGAGAGAGACACAGGAATGTACAGTGTGGGGGGGAGAGAGAGAGAGACACAGGAATGTACAGTGTGGGGGAGAGAGAGAGACACAGGAATGTACAGTGTGGGGGAGAGAGAGAGACACAGGAATGTACAGTGTGGGGGAGAGAGAGAGACACAGGAATGTACAGTGTGGGGGAGAGAGAGAGACACAGGAATGTACAGTGTGGGGGGGAGAGAGGGAGAGAGAGAGAGACACAGGAATGTACAGTGTGGGGGAGAGAGAGAGAGAGAGAGAGAGAGAGAGAGAGAGACACAGGAATGTACAGTGTGGGGGAGAGAGAGAGAGGAGATGCAGCAAATGACCGTGGGCTGGATTCGAACCCGGGTCGCTGTGGGAAGGACTGAGCCTAATGGTACGCGCTCGACTCAGTGAGCCACCGGGGTGCCCCAGGTGAAGCTTGGAGGATATGGAAGTAGCTGTACAAAGTTTGCAGCTGTACAAAGTTTGAATGGTAAAAAAAAAAAAAAAAAAAATTAGTAGCAAATGCTGAGGACTTATAGGGACTGAAAGAAGAGATTAATAAAGGCCTGAGGCTACAAAACTATAAGGGATTGAGAGTTCAGAAATATAGGTGGGAGTCCAAACTATTTACTGTCTTGTAGGTAATCAATAAAACCTTAAAATGTAATCCAAAAGCCAATGGAGGAATGCTGTGGCCTCTTGTCCTCACTGCAGTGAAATGCCTAGCAGCAGCATTTTGAGCCAACTGACACTATACAGTATAATACTACTAATAATGTGATACCTATTAATCCCTGAAGGAGAAAAAGTCTATTTGCTTGCACCCGCCCACAGGGACGTCGGAACGAAGGGAATATTATATTATATTATATAATATAATATTATATTATATTATACTGTTTATTGCTTTAACCATCTACGTTTAGCCCATCTGCTGTTGTTTGTAGCCTAGCTACTGCTGTTTGCAGCGTTGGTATTTGTGCAATAATGAGACTAAATGATTTGACACAGTATCATAACTTGGCAGTGTTTTAATGCTCATGGTTCTCCTATAAATTGATTTAATAAACGAATGGAGGAAAAACACTCCGAGGCGTATTTCAGACCCTCTTTGAATATGCCTTGGGATCCGTTCACTAAGATGTCTGCACTTCTTAAGGCGTACAGTAGCTGAGCATGATGGGAATTAACAGAGATCGTGTCCTTATTTAGAAAGTGTTGTGCAAAATCCACTTCAGCACATATAGAGAGCCAAAGTGTAACGTCACTTTCTGCTTCAGCACTGTACCAGAGATTTTCATCCGCCATTTATTTTCCCATAGACATTTCATAAAATGCTTATACAAATAGTTTTACTTGTTCAAACCAAACGGTTCAGATATATTTAGAAACGGGAGAGATCGCATAACATTCCATTCAGACCAAAACGTAAACAAAATGCGGGTTTAAAGAAAATGTTTTTTCGATGTTGTTTTTTTAAGTTTTGGCCCGAGTGAAATGTTCTATGGTCTCTCCCGATTCTAAATATAGCGGAACCGTTTGGTTTGACCAAGTAAAACTATTTTTATAAGCATTTTACAAAATGTCTATGGGAGAATAAATTGCGGAAGAAAATCTCTGGTACAGTGCTGAAGCAGGAAGTGACGTTTATTTTGCCTCTCTATTGGCTGGTACCAAAGGAAAGAGGAGGTCCTCTGTTGTCAGACATGGTGGAGGTCTGTAGCCTGGTTCAAATCTCATCACACTCTGTTTCGCTCCATGGATCAATCTGGACTTACAGTAGTGAGCACATTTTCTAATTAATCATTTTAACAATTGTATATCTGATGCATTGTAACAATCTTCATATTCAAAGATGAAAAGTTGCAGCGCATAGTTCAATTTAGACCTATAGTTGATATAAAGTCTATCAAGCTAAAGTGGGAAAGAGACATTTTTAGTTGACAATCTTTGAAGAGGAAGAAGAAGAAAAAGAAAGAAAACATATTTTTCCGACACCATTCTTTAGTTTGGAGGACCTGCTCTGCTTTGCCATGTTGTTTTATACCCTAAAAAAGCCCCCATAAATTATGGCCCCAATGTTCCAAAATGGAGACTAATTATGTTTATGAGACGTTTACTTGTTTACCACATGTTGTGAAGATAATCTTCCAGACGTGGAAACATGCCTGCAAACACACCAGCTCTGAAAAGTGCCACCAAGCATACTTTCAGATCAAACAGACAGTCACAACTTGCACTGACTTCCTGCGTTTGCACTGTTAAGCCTTATATTGAAGAGATCATTTCAGTTCCATCAGTGTTCGTGTTCGCAAAGCTGTTTTCCTGATGAAGTTGGTCTAATTTACTCTTCCTGTGAACGAAGTATAACTTACATTACAACTACATGTGCAGTTGAATATTTTACTTAATTCGTATTTAAGTATTTACTGCTTATCTACTTGATTAGATCAAAATCTGAAGCACGAGCCACTTCATTCTATAAAACGTGCAGTTGAAATGTGCATCTCGTCATGTTGTTTTGTGTGTCAGAGTGAAAACAAACAGAACAAACAAACACAATTAAGCAGCTCACTAATTAAGGACCCATTCAATGCTCTCACAATGTTGTGATCTCAAATCAGCACGCTCCATGTCTGCCTCCCTGTCTCCTGACACATATTGTGTACTTTAAAAGTCCACACAAATGTCCACGCAAACAAGGAAGTCTGAACAGCGAAAAACATCTGAAGTCCACATCACGTCATCATCCCCACCGTGCACGAGAACAGAAAAGAAAAAAAAAATGCGTCCGCAGCTAAAAATGAAACTATACAGCGCGTATATATATTTCTGTGTGATTCAGCGGTCCACCGGTTGTGTGAGGAGCCGACAACATGCCAACCCAGTGGCGCTGTCATCTTCTTGGATTTGTTCCCTTCCTCCTCCCAACAGGTTAACTGTCCCCAGACAACGAGCCCTCAGCTCTGCTCCCAGGTCTACCAGAGGGAGGGAACAGCAGACGGAGAGACAGGCCCTTGTACCGAGGCAGAGCCTGGCATGTGTGTCCTCACTGTTTGGCATTTAAAACACCTCCACTCACTCGCGTGTCGTGGGGGAGAAAAGTGACGGAGCTGACAGGCCGGTGGTCCCGTGGGAACCTGCCTGGGCCTCTTTCCAATCTCCCTGGGTCAGTGCGGGGGCGAGACGCCGGTGAGGAGCTCCTGGCTAGGAACGCTAATTATCATGGCTGCCGCGCATTTAGTGCTACTGTGTGTGTGTGTGTGTGTGTCGGGCACACTAGGCACGGGCGGCACGCACCTCCTGGCCACACTGTCAGATACCTCACAGGACCGGCCCTAATTGTGGAGATTGTAAAAGCTATGGGTGTTTAGGTTCAGGCTGCCAAAGGGAACTCTCCACATGGCTGATTTATGTAAATAAATGGGTAAACAAACAAGCGATTAACACCGCTAGCCCAATTTGCTGTTGCCGTTGATACTGTAATGGATCGTCATTGACGCGTCTCCTTTTTTGTTTTGTGTAATATTTTATGATAGGTGAATCAGTGACTAGTCATATTTTATGATAGGTGAATCAGTGACTAGTCATATTTTATGATAGGTGAATCAGTGACTAGTCATATTTTATGATAGGTGAATCAGGGACTAGTCATATTTTATGATAGGTGAATCAGTGACTAGTCATATTTTATGATAGGTGAATCAGTGACTAGTCATATTTTATGATCGGTGAATCAGTGACTAGTCATATTTTTATGATAGGTGAATCAGGGACTAGTCATATTTTATGATAGGTGAATCAGTGACTAGTCATATTTTATGATAGGTGAATCAGGGACTAGTCATATTTTTATGATAGGTGAATCAGTGACTAGTCATATTTTATGATAGGTGAATCAGGGACTAGTCATATTTTATGATAGGTGAATCAGGGACTAGTCATATTTTTATGATAGGTGAATCAGGGACTAGTCATATTTTTATGATAGGTGAATCAGGGACTAGTCATATTTTATGATAGGTGAATCAGTGACTAGTCATATTTTATGATAGGTGAATCAGGGACTAGTCATATTTTTATGATAGGTGAATCAGTGACTAGTCATATTTTATGATAGGTGAATCAGGGACTAGTCATATTTTTATGATAGGTGAATCAGTGACTAGTCATATTTCATGATAGGTGAATCAGTGACTAGTCATATTTTATGATCGGTGAATCAGTGACTAGTCATATTTTATGATCGGTGAATCAGGGACTAGTCATATTTTATGATAGGTGAATCAGGGACTAGTCATATTTTATGATAGGTGAATCAGTGACTAGTCATATTTTATGATAGGTGAATCAGGGACTAGTCATATTTTTATGATAGGTGAATCAGTGACTAGTCATATTTTATGATAGGTGAATCAGGGACTAGTCATATTTTATGATAGGTGAATCAGGGACTAGTCATATTTTTATGATAGGTGAATCAGGGACTAGTCATATTTTTATGATAGGTGAATCAGGGACTAGTCATATTTTATGATAGGTGAATCAGTGACTAGTCATATTTTATGATAGGTGAATCAGGGACTAGTCATATTTTTATGATAGGTGAATCAGTGACTAGTCATATTTTATGATAGGTGAATCAGGGACTAGTCATATTTTTATGATAGGTGAATCAGTGACTAGTCATATTTCATGATAGGTGAATCAGTGACTAGTCATATTTTATGATCGGTGAATCAGTGACTAGTCATATTTTATGATCGGTGAATCAGGGACTAGTCATATTTTATGATAGGTGAATCAGGGACTAGTCATATTTTATGATAGGTGAATCAGTGACTAGTCATATTTTATGATAGGTGAATCAGGGACTAGTCATATTTTATGATAGGTGAATCAGGGACTAGTCATATTTTATGATAGGTGAATCAGGGACTAGTCATATTTTTATGATAGGTGAATCAGTGACTAGTCATATTTTATGATAGGTGAATCAGTGACTAGTCATATTTTTATGATAGGTGAATCAGGGACTAGTCATATTTTATGATAGGTGAATCAGGGACTAGTCATATTTTATGATAGGTGAATCAGGGACTAGTCATATTTTATGATAGGTGAATCAGGGACTAGTCATATTTTTATGATAGGTGAATCAGGGACTAGTCATATTTTATGATAGGTGAATCAGGGACTAGTCATATTTTATGATAGGTGAATCAGGGACTAGTCATATTTTTATGATAGGTGAATCAGGGACTAGTCATATTTTTATGATAGGTGAATCAGGGACTAGTCATATTTTATGATAGGTGAATCAGGGACTAGTCATATTTTTATGATAGGTGAATCAGGGACTAGTCATATTTTTATGATAGGTGAATCAGGGACTAGTCATATTTTATGATAGGTGAATCAGGGACTAGTCATATTTTTATGATAGGTGAATCAGGGACTAGTCATATTTTATGATAGGTGAATCAGGGACTAGTCATATTTTTATGATAGGTGAATCAGGGACTAGTCATATTTTATGATCGGTGAATCAGTCATGTCACAGATCTGGCACATACTAACAGCCCTACATTCGTAATGCCTCTTACAGTAGTCACAGTCAGTGTTGGACAAGTTACTCATGAAGTGTAATTGGGTACATATTACTGATTACTCCTTTAAAAAGTAAGGATCAGCCAAACTCCATACTTTTTAATTGGCTATAGCTACCTAGGACAAAAACCTGACCATGTTCTGACAACGCAGTAGTCTCATATAGCCAGACCTATCTCCAGTTTTTTCTGGCACTGTGCCAGCACTGAGAAAGTAATGCAGTAACTTGAAGTTACTTGGATTAGTAACTGTAATATAATTATTTTTTGGAAAATGTAATCCCTTACATTACTAGTTACTGGGGAAAGTCATAAAAGTACAGTAACTAAGTTACTGTAACGAAGTTACTGCCCAACACTGGTCACAGTTATGCCTCTGCGCAAACTCATGATAATTTAATAAATGCCTAAAGGCAGAGTTTGAGGCAGTGGACAAATATAAATATTAATTAACACACTGGGGACCCCGAGTAATAATATGTGAGAACTTCTCTTCTCTGCCTATTGGCTGCTGCTGCTGCTGCTATATTAAAGGACATTTCTTTGATGTAGTTTAGAATATGCATTAGAACTTCAAACATCGACTTCTTAAGTTAACAACCTCTCGCGGATATCGACGGGAAATTTAACGCCACGTGCTGCGAGTGCGCACCAAACCGAGAATGTGATGGAACCTTTTTGAGCGAGCGAGAAACGATTTATCCGACATACAAAAGCTGTAGCCATTGGCAAGTTGAGGAATAAAAAAGAGGTCTTACCCAGACTAATTTTATTTTATTATCCCTGAATAGGGTTTCTTCTCAGAGTCCCACATCCCCCTAATTAAAGCATCTGATCAATGCAAACAGAATCTTATAGTCGCTCGAAGAGCATCAATTGAAATGATGAGGGCATTACGCCTAGCCAAGCATCACTCCAGCGTTCGCTTCCTCCCTCTGCCACACAGTATACATCTTACTAAAGAGCCTCAGTGTGTCGGGACACCAAGCATCAACAATGTGCCCGTGTGACAGGTTGGAGAGGCTCTTGGAGCTTTTGCACTCCTACACTGTCTGTCTTCACAGCAACACGGAGAGAGTGGGCAGTACATATATATGACAGGCAGTTGGTGTGAAAGAGGTGGGCTGAATCTTGACATTGCCCGTTTCTCTCGAGCGGAGAGACAGCGGCACGTACCTCGAAACCAAACAATTGTCACTCCCTCAATGCTGTTGCTTAATACAAGATGTCAAAGTTAGGAGGAATATTTTATTTAGCAGGCCCCCTATCATATTTATGAGCAGGATAAGGAACAGTAAGGTGAGGTGACAGGCGAATAGTGAGACAGCCACAGAATAGGATAGATAACCCGGGGATGTGAACTCATGCTGAGTGAAAAAGGTGACAGGTACCAGGGCAGGGAAGAAAAAAAAAAAAAATCTGAAATCATTCACCTAAAGAAGTAGTGACTGTCACATAAATGGGACTAGTTTGCACCTCCCAAAGTTAATTGAACGCAGTCGGAAAGATACAGTAATCATTGAGAGCACTTGAAAATCTCTTTCTCCCTGCCTCTCTCTCTCTCAAACACACACACACACACACACACACACACGCACGCACACACACACGCACGCACACACACACACACACACACAATAGGCGATGATGACACGATAAACCCCAGCTGAAGAGGATGGCGTTTCGATCCCACGTTACAGCTCGATACTCTGTTGTCACTGGAAGGCTGAGACGTACAATAGAGGAATTTCTCAAGTGACTGAGCCGGCACAGAACAGGTGAGCTGGCGTGCCTCGGCTCAGCTTAGCTCTTTCTGTGTGAGAATTAGAACGCCTGACACAGAGAAGCAGCTCTGTGATCTCTGGTGAAGGTGAAGGCTGCAGCTCCCAGGTAGAGGAGAGGAGACAGATGAAGGTGAAGAAGGTGAAGGCTGCTGCAGCTCTCAGGTAGAGGGGAGGAGACAGATGAAGGTGAAGAAGGTGAAGGCTGCTGCAGCTCTCAGGTAGAGGAGAGGAGACAGATGAAGGTGAAGGTGAAGGCTGCAGCTCCCAGGTAGAGGAGAGGAGACAGATGAAGGTGAAGAAGGTGAAGGCTGCTGCAGCTCTCAGGTAGAGGAGAGGAGACAGATGAAGGTGAAGAAGGTGAAGGCTGCAGCTCCCAGGTAGAGGGGAGGAGACTGAAGAAGGTGAAGGCTGCAGCTCCCAGGTAGAGGGGAGGAGACAGATGAAGGTGAGGAAGGTGAAGGCTGCAGCTCCCAGGTAGAGATGAGACAGATGAAGGTGAGGAAGGTGAAGGCTGCAGCTCCCAGGTAGAGGGGAGGAGACAGATGAAGGTGAAGAAGGTGAAGGCTGCAGCTGCCAGGTAGAGAGGAGACAGATGAAGGTGAAGGCTGCAGCTCCCAGGTAGAGGAGAGGAGACAGATGAAGGTGAAGAAGGTGAAGGCTGCTGCAGCTCCCAGGTAGAGGAGAGGAGACAGATGAAGGTGAAGAAGGTGAAGGCTGCAGCTCCCAGGTAGAGGAGAGGAGACAGATGAAGGTGAAGAAGGTGAAGGCTGCAGCTCCCAGGTAGAGGGGAGGAGACAGATGAAGGTGAAGAAGGTGAAGGCTGCAGCTCCCAGGTAGAGGGGAGGAGACAGAAGAAGGTGAAGGCTGCAGCTCCCAGGTAGAGGGGAGGAGACAGATGGGGATGAGAGGTTCTGCCATATGTCTAGACGGCCTTGCTCTGTACCATCGACGTGGACCACAGGGAAAAGGGGGGTTCATATTTTTGAAATGCACAGAACCTTCAGCCAATGCCTCACACTATGACACATACGGTTTGGCACAGCACAGTCATGGTATTGTCAACTCTTCAAGCCTTCTTCAAATCCACTGTGTAACACTGACCTGAGTGATGGGTCTGTGTAACACTGACCTGAGTGATAGGTCTGTGTAACACTGACCTGAGTGATGGGTCTGTGAAATACTGACCTGAGTGATGGGTCTGTGTACTGTAACACTGACCTGAGTGATGGGTCTGTGTAATACTGACCTGAGTGATGGGTCTGTGTAACACTGACCTGAGTGATGGGTCTATGTAACACTGACCTGAGTGATGGGTCTGTGAAATACTGACCTGAGTGATGGGTCTGTGTAACACTGACCTGAGTGATGGGTCTGTGTAACACTGACCTGAGTGATGGGTCTGTGTAACACTGACCTGAGTGATGGGTCTGTGAAATACTGACCTGAGTGATGGGTCTGTGTAACACTGACCTGAGTGATGGGTCTGTGTAATACTGACCTGAGTGATGGGTCTGTGAAATACTGACCTGAGTGATGGGTCTGTGAAATACTGACCTGAGTGATGGGTCTGTGAAATACTGACCTGAGTGATGGGTCTGTGAAATACTGACCTGAGTGATGGGTCTGTGAAATACTGACCTGAGTGATGGGTCTGTGTAATACTGACCTGAGTGATGGGTCTGTGAAATACTGACCTGAGTGATGGGTCTGTGAAATACTGACCTGAGTGATGGGTCTGTGAAATACTGACCTGAGTGATGGGTCTGTGAAATACTGACCTGAGTGATGGGTCTGTGTAATACTGACCTGAGTGATGGGTCTGTGAAATACTGACCTGAGTGATGGGTCTATGTAACACTGACCTGAGTGATGGGTCTGTGAAATACTGACCTGAGTGATGGGTCTGTGTAACACTGACCTGAGTGATGGGTCTATGGGTCTATGTAACACTGACCTGAGTGATGGGTCTATGTAACACTGACCTGAGTGATGGGTCTATGGGTCTATGTAACACTGACCTGAGTGATGGGTCTGTGTAATACTGACCTGAGTGATGGGTCTGTGTAATACTGACCTGAGTGATGGGTCTATGGGTCTATGTAACACTGACCTGAGTGATGGGTCTGTGTAATACTGACCTGAGTGATGGGTCTATTGCTACAATTCCTTTTAATCAGAGCCAACATTTTATGGAGAGAGAACAATTTTAGGGGTGGAGAGACACACTTTTATAGGTGCAAGAAAATAGTCATTGAGATGGAAGGACAACATCACTGACAGGTAACTAGCTTTAAATCAGGGCCGGGGGGGGGGGGGGGGGGGTCTCAGACTTTAAAACCCCCTGGTTTTAACATAAATAACGGGAACTGAATCAGCAAATAAACAAATACATTGATGCAAAAATGATCCTTTTCTTCCTTCTGTTAATGACGTTCAACAATACTGGCAATAGCTGATTCCTTTGTGAATTACCTTTATGTGCACTTGGCACTGAGTTCTGCAGAATACACAGCACAATTGATAACACATGACATACTGTAAATACGTCCACTAACATCAATGAAAACACTTTGCAGTCTGCGAGCACTGAAGAACAGAAAGGCTTCACCACAAGTGTTGCATGTAGAATTTGCACATCCACAAGTGTGCCGAGCTTCCTGGTGCTCAGGTGGTGGAGATGCGCATGGCTGGAGGGAGCAAAACAATTAAAGGAACGAAGAGAACCGCTGAACAAATTAATTTAATCCGTTAATTCATCCGTTGATGTAAAACATCAGTTTAAAAAGAAAATCACCAAGCGATTTCTT
The DNA here is from genome assembly GCF_964638095.1 of Poromitra crassiceps. Lineage (NCBI taxonomy): Eukaryota > Metazoa > Chordata > Actinopteri > Beryciformes > Melamphaidae > Poromitra > Poromitra crassiceps. The sequence goes on along the minus strand of NC_139651.1, from coordinate 755,141 downwards.
GGTGTGTGAATGTACTGGGTGTAACAACTTAAAGCTGACTGGCTGTGTGACTTCTACCGTAATGCCTGGTGTATGAGCACACACTGGATTTCCCTTATGGAGGGGCTGTTAGGGCTTTGAACAGCCAAAAGAGTGCATACCATAATTCCCTTAAGAATTGCATATTGCAAATTCTGCACAAACAAAAGCATGAGCTGTGTGGCCCGCGCTGGAATTGCAAAAAAATATATACATGTATATAGTGCACCTGAACACACTGAATAAGTGTCCTAATAGTATCATCCTGTTTCTCTGTCCTAAGGCAACTTTGGTGGGGCTGATGATGTTCTCATGGAGGCTGCTGATATGTGATACACAAGAGCGCAGAGACAGAGATGCTGAGGTTCTGAAGCCCTGCAGGACGAAGACATCGCTGACCAGAGACATTGAGAGGTTCTGAAGCCCTGCAGGACAAAGACATCGCTGACCAGAGACATTGAGAGAGCACAGAGACACAGATGCTGAGGTTCTGAAGCCCTGCAGGACGAAGACATCGCTGACCAGAGACATTGAGAGAGCACAGAACTCAGACTTTCCATGTGTGCAGGTCATTACTGACAGCCTGTAAGGCACAGTAAACCTACCTTCACGCTACGACACCGGACAAAGAACAGAGTCGAGCAAGATGACCAGTGGGCTACACCTCCCACTGAACCAGACCAGCTGTCCAGATAAGGACCCAACGGATGCAACTTCATCCCCCCCCCCACTCCCCAAGCGCTCACTAGATTTCTGAAACCCATAAGTGAGTAAATAAATCAATACAATTCTAATTTGAATACCTAAAACCTCAAAGCATCACCATCTCTCTAATAAAGTGCAATCAGATTCTTCACATATGACACAACATCATGATTATGTTTCCATGTCTAAAATTAATGTAGGCCTAACTATTGAAGTTTCCTTAAAACTGAAAAATTATTCAAACTGGAAAATTATCCATTTGCCAACTTTACATTTATAAAGTATGCAAATTATGACAGCAACAATTGATTAAACAAAGAGGCGTGGTTGGATTGGCTTCTAATTTAATTGGAATATTTGGAAAACCATGTCTGGTTGGGAAATTGTTTTCAATTTTACTTGGATTAGCAGTAAAATCGCTAGTCTATGTGAAAGTTATGTTCAATTTGGTGGATTTAAAAGAATAAGCTTGGTCATTTACCAAGTAGGTAAATGACCAAGCTCTCTTCTCTCTCCTCCTCTCTCCAGCCTACCTCCCCGTCTGTCCTCCCTCTGGAATCGAACCTACGGTTCTCTGCATACAAAGCGGACACCTTAACCCCTAGCCTATAAAGCCTAGCTAGCTTACAATGGATCTCTAGGCAATTTTGTTACTGCTTTCCCAATGAAAGACTCGAAAAGGTTTTATCGGGATTCAAACCACAGACCTTTGGCTTGGAAGGCATTGTCTTTCACCACTGGACCACAGCCCAGCTCAAACACACAGAACATACAGCAAGTAAATAAAGATGTGGTTAAGATTAGGGTTTTCTTAGCCACGGCCATACCCTAACCCAATTGATAGGGGGGGTGCAAACACCCGGTGTCTCTTATTTCACCATACATGAGTTTGCATCCCTGGCTGGTTGTGGTGCTTGTGCTCATGGCTTAATGCATAAGGTGCTTGGCTACCAATCTGACGACTGGGGTTTGATTCTTGGCCAAACAACCTATATATATATATATTTTTTTTTTTTTCAATTTTTATAGAACAATAATAACCAAATTGATAATGGGGGGGGGGGGGGGGGTATTTTTTTCACTAATAGTAAAAGGCCCCTCTGTGAACCTCCCTACCAAAATTGCCAGCTGTAGCTGTTATGGATTCTGAGATATGTTGGGGAAATGTTTATGCTATTGTGTCTAATTAGATGAGAGATGATAATCAGAGAGTCCAAAATATCCATGACTGTCTTTTGGAGTATTTCTTGTAAGCATTTGAGGCAAATTCAGAGTCATCCTGACGTTCTCCTTACGCCGAAGGAGGAGACAAGTCTGATACAAGCATGTTGCAAATGATCTCTTATACAGACAAAACAAAACATGGCATTTGTGCAGTGGGCAGATAAGACTCGGGGTGCACCAAACTGTTGCAAACACCCGGTGTCTCTTATTTCACCATACATGAGTTTGCAAACTTGCTTTGCCCGGGGGCCACCTTCGTGAAATGATAGGAGGCCAGGGGCCAGTTAATAAACAAACAATATACATTTTTCTGTAGCGGGTTGTAGGTTTTTGGGGTGTCAGCCGGAGTTTAGTCTGACAATGTTGTGCACACAGGATAGTTAGTTAGGTTAAGTTAGTTAGGTTAAGTACATACATAAGTGCCTGGGTAGTGAGCAGACGGCGGTATTTGACAATTTAGCTGGAGCTCAGTCAAACTTTATTTCATGTTAGTTTTTATTGTGAATTAGATTCTAATTCACAATGAAATCGAACGCGAAATGATTAGAAAATGGTCGCGGGGGACCACTCTGCACCCTGTCGCAGGCCGCATCTGGCCCCCGGGCCGCAAGTTGAGTATCACTGACAGACATTAGTCTATTGATAGTATTCTGTTACATCACCACATGGCCATCTTGGTAGGAAAATAGCAGGTGATTGTGATCAATTAACAGGTGATTACAATCAAGTGACACAACCAGCCAATGAGCTGTGTGTATTGTAGCGCCACATTGGTAGGAAAATGCTTGTGACGTCATGGGAACACTATGAATAGGTATTAGTCCCACGTGTTGATTGTGATTTAAAGGGGTGGGTGGTTTGAATGAATGAATGAATGAATGAATGAATGAATTTCAATTTCCTGTGAGTTCAACCCTCGTTAAGGATTGCCCTGCGTAAATCGTAATCTTGATCTGGGTAATACTGTCCACCATGCAAAACTGCAGCTTGTAATGGAGGTTAGATGAAATGGAATCGTTCGCACCTAGTTGTGAATTCCGTAGCGGTAAGCAACAAATGGCCTGCCAAGCTCCGGGTGACAGCACCAGGGATTAGCTCCTGATGCTAAGGTGGAGGGCAGGACACAGTAGGAGGGGACAGTGGCAGAGTAGCAGGCCCCCCCATCACCCCACCCCCATGCCTCTCACACTCTCTCTCTCTCTCTCTCTCTCTCACACACACTCTCACACACACACACACACACACACACACACACACACACACACACACACACACACACACACACACACTAGAGTGAGCAGAACTCAGTATACAGTTACCCTGGCTGTGAAGCTGCTGCCAGATGCAAAGATGGAACAGATGTGCATGTCCAAACCTTCTTCACATATGAGCATGAGGAGCCTAAAGCTGCATGGAGAAGATGTCCATATGTATTACCGGCATGCACAGTATACGTGTGTGTTTGCGGAGGTGGAGAGAGACTGCACCTGGAGTCTTTCATGTGTGCGTGTATACGTCTGTATCTATAGTGTGTGCTCAGCATATGCTCCAGAGTACGTGTGTGTGTGTGGGCGCCTCTCCATGGACGTCTTGAGCTCTACAAGAGAACGCTACCTTGTTCTTTTGCTCTCTGCGAGGTTGCTCTGCAAGGTCGTTTTCAGAGCAGATATGACTGTCTGTTTGTTTTTCTGCCTTTTCCACATTGCTTCCTTCTTCAGACACGCTCTTATTTTGCACTTGATCACAATCTCATTCGGAGGCTCTTTGCTTTTGATGCCGTGTCGTAGTTCAGCTGGAGGAGAAAGGAGGACAGGAAAACAACGCAAAGAGGCAGAGTCAGATGCTGGGAGGAAGATGTTCACGGCAAGTAGGCCTTTTTCACAGCAGCCATTGGTGGATGGTGTAGACCTACAGGGTGGATGCTGCAGACCTACAGGGTGGATGCTGTAGACCTACAGGGCGGATGCTGTAGACCTACAAGGTGGATGCTGTGTAGAACTACAGAGCGGATGCTGTGGCTGCTCTGTGGAGTGCTTGGCGCTTTGGCTCAGCAGCCATGACAACCAGCTGATTCTGAGTGCTGCCAATCACCTGTCAATCCAGGGGAATTGTGCAGTGATGAATGACATTTAAATCCACAGCTTGTGGACTGAATATTCTATTCCGCCTCCTCTAATATAATGTGTGTGTGAGCGGTCGGGTAATGAATAACTCTGCATGTGGCGCGCTCTGGTTGTAATTAAATGTTGTCATAGCTGGATCCATGGCAAGAGACGCTTGATCCTGACAGCTCTGATGGCATCGTCACCAAAGTGAATTCTCCCTACTGGAAATGTGCAGGATTCCTTTCTTTCTATCCTATGTGAATTTATCATCTCGTCTCCTTCCCTTACATCACATGTGTATTCATATACGTGCCACTAAACACCATTTTTGCAAAGCCGGTAACCTGCTGAACGAGATCAGGCTATCAAAATCACTTTAAAAAATATGTTTTCATTTCACATTTACGGCTTTTATGTCGGTTTTTTTTTTACACTGCATATTTTTATTTTCGTGTTTTTTCTCTCTCTTCTTGTTCTTGCATTATGAGAGCACTATGCAGACTTCCATTCTCACTCTACAGTCCCTCTCATGCCGGTAAGGAAGGAGAATTTGCTACCCTTTTTCTCCTCAAAACTTTGTTATTTCTGCCTTTTTCTTTCCGGTCGTGTGCAAACCTACCTGCATGCATTCTGCTCTCAAAGTGATGACAGCGCTTCTCACCCTGTCTGCTCACCTTGGCTCTTCACCTGTCATCTCTCCATCCATTTTCAATGTGATACCTGCTTTCTCACCTCTTATTAGTGTGCCCATCTGCAGTCTCTGCTGAGTACTCATCTTCCCGTCTCTCTCTCTCTCTGTCACACCCACAAACACTATGAAATATCACACGTCCTCACGATCAGTGTTGGGCAAGTTACTTTCAAAATGTAATATACTACATATTACTAGTTACTTTCATTTGAAAGTAATAAGTTACGTTACAATATTACTTTCTGTGTAGAGTAACTCGTTACTTAGTACGCTACTTTTGCATTACTTTTACCAAAACAACAGCAGCAGCAGAATGACATTGCTGCCCCGGAACCATCCGAAAAAATAATTTCAACCTCCTTGAAGTCAGTGTAAACAAACAAAACAAAAAAGAGTCTAAATGTTATTCTTTTCATTTGTTATTGTCATCTATAGTGGTTATTTGCATAAAAACAAATAAGTTTGATTAGGAAATGATAGTATCTTTTTTAAATATGTGCTTTGATTTAATAAAATGTAACTAAATTTGTAACTTGAGTTACTTGAGAAAGTAACTGGTATAATATTACTGAAATCCTATAAGTAATAATTTATATTATTGAGTTACTGCTAAAAGTAATATATTACATGTAATATGTTACTTTTGTAATGAGTTACCCCCAACACTGCTCACGATTGCCTTCATAGAACGCATATGAAAATCGACGCACAACGGTTACAGTCTATACAAGTAACTTCCTCTGGTTATGAATTATAACAGTGGTGCATTGCAACCACACTTAGCGTTTCCTCTTTGCTTTTTAGACAATAACTGTAATTAAGCTTAGTTTACGCTAAGACGACACCACCATTGTTTAGGGGGATTTGGCAACAAAGAAGTGTTTATGTCGTCGTGGCAACAACACCCACTAAATGAATCCTGGTGTTAGCTCGGGGTAGTCATGCGCGCCACATTAGCCGCTCGCGTCCATTTAAGCCATCGTCTCCTCCTTCATCCCCGCGGCGCTCCTACCCGCCACACGCCGCCGTTGTTGATTGGTTGAGCCGTTACCCAGCCTCCCCTTAATCAAATCAACGTGCGGTGGTATGTTTGTGTAGGTGCGTCTTCTTGAATACGATGTTCATTATCTCAGTGATGCGTGTGTGTGTCTGCTGCTGGCTTCTGTTCTGTCAACTCTTTGATTGGAACTCCCTGCTTCTTTAGCATGCTGCTGCTGCTGCTGCATGTCTTCAGACAGGGAGGGCATGCACAACCTGTACCGCCAAACACTATTGTATAATACATTAGCACAATAGAATGGTTTTAACTTCACGCAGAGTGTTCCTGACTCAACTAGTGATTATTGTAATTATAAAACGACTATAAATAATGTATTCTAAATGACTATTGTAGCTCGCATGCATTGTAAGTGACCAGCCTCTCCTGTGGTTCTCAGCTAGATGCCTCAAAATGGGCGGACCAAACGACATGCTGATATGCTTTTCTCTGCGGATTAAATACAGAACTTAAAGGGACAGCTCACCCTAAAATGCAAAATACATATTTTTCCTCTCACCTGTAGTGCTATTTATCTATCTATAGCGTTTTGTGTTAGTTGCCTGAGTTTTGGAGATACCGGCCATAGAGATGTCTGCCTCTCCAATACAATGGAACTGGATGGCACTCGGCTTGTGATGCTCGAAGCACCAAAAAAATACATTTGAAAAACTCAACAGCATTGTCTCTTTCCAGAAATCATGACCCGGTTACTCAAGATAATGCACAGACTTTGTTGTGAGCAGTTTCATGTAGGAACTATTTTCTTTTGCAGTCTCATGTAGGAACTAGCTAGCAGCTAGCGGGTGTAGTTCGGTCAAAAGAAAATAGTTCCTACATGAAACTGCTCATAACAACGTCTGTGGATGATCTTGAGTAACGGGGTCATGATTTCTGGAAAGAGACATTGCTGTTGAATTTATCAAATGTATTTCTTTGGCACTTTGAGCACCACAAGCCGGGTGCCATCCAGTTCCATCGGATGCAGGTGAGAGGGAAAATATGTATTTTGGATTTTAGGGTGAGCTGTCCCTTTAAGACTTTAGAAACAGAATATTTTTTATTTTATTTTTGTAGTTAATTACGGTCATAGTAAATTCAAAGCAGTAATGATTGACTGCATCATGCCTGTATTTCACCTTCACGGTCTTTTAATTGCTCGTTGGTCTCGTATCCGTTCACTTCAGTGTTTGGCATTGTGTGCAGTACACAGCAGCGAGAGGTTAGACAGACTATACAGCAGTGTTCAAGGCTAAACTATAGCGCTCGGTGCTTTAGTAAATAACACAAAGGCTCATTGACTCATTTGATTAATCTCCTCCAGTATGTTTTGCTTGCACGCTTCAAAAAATGAATTAATTACTGTACGTCAATACAGCGACGGGCCTGAAATGCATTGTGCTCCCGGTTAGCAAGTCTGAATCTTCATTTTTATGTGCGTTCGTTGGTTCGTTCGTTGGTTCGTTTTTCTTGTGCACAGCTGTATCGGCACCATCAGATACTTAGATTTCTTACATGTGGTTTTTAAATGTGACCTGTATCCGGATAAGTTATCTGAGTGTTATCTGGATAAGGAAAAATGCATGTTAATGCATCGTGCTCAGGATGTGATCAGATCTCCCTGACCACATCTGGAGGTAGTCTGGCTCACATTGTGTTCAGATCTCTTTCACCCCATTTACACCTGGTTTTTAAATGCAACCATTATCCAGATCATTTGTTGTTTATTTGTCTTGATAAGAATGAAGGACACAATTATCACAATGTAAACATTGAAGTAATGCTGTAGAGATGCAAATTCACAATACTGTATCTCCATCATAAACAAACTAAAAATCCAGCATATAGACGGTTTTCACCAGAGCGCAACCCCACAGCACTTCCTTTTTCTCAGCATTCGACAAACTGCAGAAATATTCACTCGACATCGTTTGTTTTGTTTTCGCCGCTCAGCTGTATAGACGGTTTTCACGGAATGGTCAGTTCTGCACTTGAATGTTTTTTTTTCTTTCATGTCCATAGCAAACACTGCAACAGGAAGTGAGCGGGGGTTCAATTTACAATGTTTTTGTTGTCAAGTTAAAACCGTCTATAAGTTTCAAAACTAACCCTTATTTCTGACACCAGGAACTGCTCCAGACAGCATGTTCTTTTTCTTCATGTTCTATTTGAAACATGAAGTTGAGTTCTTTCCTGATGGCAGATCCTTCTGCCATGAACAGTTGGTCTAAGAAGAGAACTCCCCCCCCCCCCCTGTCTTAAATGTTAGTGATCAAACCTCCATTTGGCTTGTATGTTAACTCTCTGTCCTCTCATGTGCAGCCATTAAGCACTAATTCTCTCTGCTAATTGACACCTTCCAAACGTCTGCTCCAATCGTCAGTGTCAGACTGCCGACTTCTAAATTGGTAAATTCCCGCAATTAACCAGGAAGCATCAGTATGATTCCTGGTGGATTTCTGCGCTAGCTAAACGCCATATGTTTCCCTCTGAAAGGCACTGTGTAGAAAGACACACACACACGCACGCACACACACACGCGCACACGCGCGCAGTCGCGCACACACACACACACACACACACACACACACACACACACACACACAACACACGCGCATTAGGATTCCATCCCAGTTTGAAATGATGTCTGAAAGGATTCATCACGGTGACAGCATCACTTCAACACATTTTTCAGTTTGTTAGAAGTCTCTCTTCTCGCCGGCTTCCCCTTGGTTTCCTCCAGTGTATTTTGCTCTGAGTCGCGCTCAAAGCGCACAGCGGGGATTAGTCCCCCTATCACAGTGCTCAGTTCAGCAGGGTTAAGGTGCAGCTTTCTCTGAAGATACCCTTTTCTCTGCCACAACTCATCGTGTTAGAGAGGAGCACCAGGCACGCTGGAACTTTAATGCCACCATAACCCATTTAAGTTGCTGTCTCAGTACAAATACTGTAGTCTCTCTCTCTCTCTCTCTCTCTCTCTCTCTCTCTCTCTCTCACTCACAAACACACACAGTTCAGTTCAGTTCAGTTCAATTGAGCTTGCATGATGTTTTGATTAAAAAAAAGTGACCAAATCAGACATTGATGACGATGACGAATTGAAAACGATGATAAATGAATAAAGAGAATATTGAAAATTCAAAATAAAAATGACTAGAGGCCATCTTGCACTTTTGGGCCAGGGGAGGAAGTGCGGGGCATAAAGTGCTGGGATCATAACCCATTTCCAACTCGACCTTCATTTTAAATAATCAGCTCCAAACACCTGTAAAGTTTCACGAGTGCATCTCGCACGGTCTTGACGCTGTCGCGGGGACAAAATCTGTCCACAGCACAGACAACACCTGCTGAATCTGTCCACAGCACAGACAACACCTGCTGAATCTGTCCACAGCACAGACAACACCTGCTGAATCTGTCCACACAGCACAGACAACACCTGCTGAATCTGTCCACACAGTACAGACAACACCTGCTGAATCTGTCCACACAGCACAGACAACACCTGCTGAATCTGTCCACACAGCACAGACAACACCTGCTGAATCTGTCCACACAGCACAGACAACACCTGCTGAATCTGTCCACAGCACAGACAACACCTGCTGAATCTGTCCACACAGCACAGACAACACCTGCTGAATCTGTCCACACAGCACAGACAACACCTGCTGAATCTGTCCACAGCACAGACAACACCTGCTGAATCTGTCCACAGCACAGACAACACCTGCTGAATCTGTCCACAGCACAGACAACACCTGCTGAATCTGTCCACAGCACAGACAACACCTGCTGAATCTGTCCACAGCACAGACAACACCTGCTGAATCTGTCCACACAGCACAGACAACACCTGCTGAATCTGTCCACAGCACAGACAACACCTGCTGAATCTGTCCACACAGCACAGACAACACCTGCTGAATCTGTCCACAGCACAGACAACACCTGCTGAATCTGTCCACACAGCACAGACAACACCTGCTGAATCTGTCCACAGCACAGACAACACCTGCTGAATCTGTCCACAGCACAGACAACACCTGCTGAATCTGTCCACACAGCACAGACAACACCTGCTGAATCTGTCCACACAGCACAGACAACACCTGCTGAATCTGTCCACACAGCACAGACAACACCTGCTGAATCTGTCCACAGCACAGACAACACCTGCTGAATCTGTCCACAGCACAGACAACACCTGCTGAATCTGTCCACAGCACAGACAACACCTGCTGAATCTGTCCACACAGCACAGACAACACCTGCTGAATCTGTCCACACAGCACAGACAACACCTGCTGAATCTGTCCACACAGCACAGACAACACCTGCTGAATCTGTCCACACAGCACAGACAACACCTGCTGAATCTGTCCACACAGCACAGACAACACCTGCTGAATCTGTCCACACAGCACAGACAACACCTGCTGAATCTGTCCACACAGCACAGACAACACCTGCTGAATCTGTCCACAGCACAGACAACACCTGCTGAATCTGTCCACACAGCACAGACAACACCTGCTGAATCTGTCCACACAGCACAGACAACACCTGCTGAATCTGTCCACACAGCACAGACAACACCTGCTGAATCTTTCCACACAGCACAGACAACACCTGCTGAATCTGTCCACAGCACAGACAACACCTGCTGAATCTGTCCACAGCACAGACAACACCTGCTGAATCTGTCCACAGCACAGACAACACCTGCTGAATCTGTCCACAGCACAGACAACACCTGCTGAATCTGTCCACACAGCACAGACAACACCTGCTGAATCTGTCCACACAGCACAGACAACACCTGCTGAATCTGTCCACACAGCACAGACAACACCTGCTGGCCAAGGTACTCAAAACAGCTTCTGTGCTACAACGTCTCCAGCAGCACATTTTACCATGACGACACACAGACTCACAAGGTGAAAACAATGGCAGCCCCCGCTGTCACAGCTGGTAAATACTGTCTAATCTCTCTCTCTCTCTCTCTCTCTCTCTCTCTCTCTACCCCTCTCTCTCTCTCTACCCCTCTCTCTCTCTCTCTCTCTCTCTCTACCCCTCTCTCTCTCTCTCTCTCTACCTCTCTCTCTCTCTCTCTCTCTCTACCCCTCTCTCTCTCTCTCTACCCCTCTCTCTCTGTCTCTCTCTCTCTCTCTCTCTCTCTCTCTCTCTCGAAGCACAAGGACCTGCAGATTTGTTACGGCATGGCAACAGACTGTGGTCCAGTCGAACAGGGTTGGTCCGTTGTGTCCCCACAAAAGTAGACCAATCACAGCTCACGTTGCTACTACGTGCATGACGTCACGTGTCACGTGTCCGACACACCACACGTCAAACAGCCCCGCCAGTGTTAATATCTGTGCAAATAAGCATGCAAAAACGACACACAAAAAGTAAATATCGAATGGAGGCCATGTAATTGGCTCGTTATAACTGGCTCATTGCTCGTTTCCTGGCCGGTAAGTACGTCACGATATGGAAGTTAGATACTCTGGCAATGCGCCGTTGAAGCGATCACCATGGACGTGAAGAGATATTACAATGAGCCAAGGACATAGTCCCCCCGCATCCACTTTGCATCCAGCAATGGCTTGGAAGCCACACTATTATTAGACGTCTTGTTTATTACTGCTTGATATTGCAAGGTAGACTGATCATATTTATTGCCAAAACACTGTGGGGAATGAAATGTGAAAAAGCGGAAAAATTGGCCTCACTAATGCAACATTAGTTATCAAAACAATAATACTATCCCCGTAGCCAACTGAAAATGTATGAACAGGCAGCTCTCTCTCATCTCATCTCTCACCCACGGGGACGCCCTCAAAAAGGCCAAAGTATTCATCAAAATGGAGATGAAAAGAACACTCTCGCTCCGTCCTCTCTGTGTGACTGGGGAACTGGGAAAAAGGCTCGTCAAGTTGTTTTCCCATTGTGAATATGTTTTCGCGTTATTCGCTAACATAATGTGAAGGTGACCAAAACAAAAGGAATACACCGTTAGCTATACCTTACTTATGGCATAGAGTCGACCATTTACATTCAGATACTTCAATAGATTCCCCTTCCCCATAGAGACACTGCGGAGCTCATCATCATTCAGAATCCATCACCAAAACGGGGGGAAACAAAAACTCCCCCCAATCCTGGCGTTCTCCTATGTCACGTGATGCACACAAAGATCATATATACGAAAGATGTACGGGAGTACAAAAAACTTTAATTCGCGTTTTTTTTTTTTTTTTACATTTGTTGTGTGCGCAGGCCACCACCAATTGCTTTTAGCTATGTTTTAATTCAAGGAAAATAATGCTGGTGTATGGAAGCGAACGGAGAGCTTTCCCCCGTGATGGGCGTGGCCTATTTCATGCATGTGTGTCTCTATGGTGACTAATGATGAGAGGATGGCTCACTCTGACCCTGCTCACTCCTCAGCCCCAGCCTGGCTGGTTTGGCACCGACTACCAGACGACTCTGAGACGATGTCTAGTAGCTGACAGCAGCACCCTGCTCGCTCTGTGTGCTCCAGCAAGCTTTTCCATTTAGCTCACTTCTGAAGCGCCCGGCTAATTTCTCTTTGGAGACAGAAATCCTTTAGAGCCATTGTATCCTGGGGCAACATATTTACTGAGCGCTGGCTTTCCAATACCTGAGAGAGATTAACACAGCTCCCTGATTTATGAATCCGTGCCACCCACCCACCGGCTTGGTCAGGCGCCCTACTCTACCCTGCTAGCTCCTCTTCACACAATGGGATTTAGTGGGTATCAGTAAGCACACACACACAGATACACGCACGCACACGCACACACACACACGCACACACACAGATACACGCACACGCACACACACACGCGCACACACACACATGGAACACACTGTGAGAACTGCGTTTAAGGGGAGCACATGCTGCGAGTATGCATAGATCATCCCCGTGAATTGTTCTTAAAAGGGACAGCTCACCCTAAAATCCAAAATACATATTTTTCCTCTCACCTGTAGTGGGATAGTTGCCTGAGTTTTGGAGATATCGGCCGCAGAGATGTCTGCCTTCTCTCCAATACAATGGAACTGGATGGCACTCTGCTTGTGGTGCTCGAAGCACCAAAAAATTACATTTGAAAAACTCAACAGCAACGTCTCTTTCCAGAAATCATGACCCGGTTACTCAAAATAATGCACAAACTTTGTTGTGAGCAGTTTCATGTAGGAACTATTTTCTTTTGCAGTCTCATGTAGGAACTAGCTAGCAGCTAGCGGGTGTAGTTCGGTCAAAAGAAAATAGTTCCTCCATGAAACTGCTCATAACAAGGTCTGTGGATTATCTTGAGTAACGGGGTGATGATTTCTGGAAAGAGACATTGCTGTTGAGTTTATCAAATGTATTTATTTGGCACTTTGAGCACCACAAGCCGAGTGCCATCCAGTTCCATTGTGTTGGAGAGAAGGCAGACATCTCTGCGGCCGATATCTCCAAAACTCAGGCAACGAACACAAAACGATATAGATGGATAAGTAGCACTACAGGTGAGAGGGAATATATGTATTATGGATTTTAGGGTGAGCTGTTCCTTTAAGAAAGAAAAGAGAACAAAGACTGGGCAGGATCAAATTGGGGGATACTGGTATAACTAAGCAAATCTCATATTTCTGCTGGCAAGACAGTCTCACTTCAAACTGATTTTCCCAATTATGCGAGGACATGTTAGACGGATAGAAGCCTTAAATATATCGTGGACAGGAGGATCAGATCTATAATGAACGGTTTTGGGAAAAGCGTAGATTGCTTCAACACGTTGATATACAGTATATAGTATAATCTTTCGAGGACATGCACGCAGGTAGGTCTCTCTTTGCAACAAGAGAGTCCACTGCTCCTGGCAATCCCACCCTTTGGCTGACATTATTGACTGGGTGTGATTGAAGCTGTCTTCCGGGTGGCTGAGCGAGACTGAGTGACAACCTCCTATTTGTTTGTGACTAGTGAATCACTGGGCATCTGTAGCACAGCAATAACAATGGTGCTGCTACACGGCTTTACTGATTCACTGGATGTGCCCGCTACTCGTTAAATTGGGAGAAAGCTTGCAAATTGCCCTCATTTTCTGTCCAAAACTGACAGATATTTAACTAGCTGAATTATTAAACAGCTCCTCTGCTCGCCGTGGTATTGTATGACACGCAATCAAGGCGTGCGTTACACACATCACACATTGTGTTATTTGTTTGCCCTCAGTTGCACCAGGATATTGTGAGTTCAACCTTTTCATTGAGATGACAATTAAGTATAATTACATATTGCGATAAAAAAAAGGGCGCCCCAGTAGGCCACAGGGCCCCTGGCCTCATAATAGCCATGAGTGCGCGCACGATAATCATAATAATAATGGTGTTAATGATAATAAACTACATTAACACATTTACAGTATAAAAGAATCGTAAAAAAAATAAATAAGAAAAATGCTGAAGTGCAAAGTGCAAGTGAATAAATTAAATTAACATACAAATACTGAAAGATAGAAAGAAACACAGGTGCTAGAAACTGAAAATGATAGGGGCAATTATAAAGCTAACAATATGTTTATAGCTGCCTGTATTATCTGTCATTAGCCCGAGGCTAATTACAGCGGTCATGTTTACAATGAGGACAGCAGCATCACTTGTGGCACTGTCAAAACAAACAGCGTTTGTTCTTCTTCGGTACACCGTTAACTATTTCATGATTATGAAGGCAACACTTTCTTTAAGTTACGTGTAGACTACTGTTGTTGCACGAAGCTCACTTTGTGCCAACAGAGTCCTTAACTGCAGCAGCACCCTCTAGGGATGGGAGGATACATCTACAACTCAATATATCACAATACAAAAATGTGACAATAAAGCATGGTGGGGCAGAGAAAATAATCACAGTATCCACTTCCATTTTATTCTGTTGTAGTAATCATAAATGTGCAACGTATTCTTGTTAAACGCTCGTATATCATCTTATGAAAAGTGTTTTCATAATCGTGTGTAATCTATGAATATCCAACGCAGCCCTGCAGCAGGGAGGACAGCCTGGTGGTGAGCGCGGGGAAGGCTCGGTGCCACAGGAGGCGTAAAACGGGCTCAGTGGGATATTATTATTATTATTATTATTATTATATGAAAGTTGCGCTCTCGTGGCGTCCATTTCAGACGTTGAGAATGAGTTGACATTGCGTGGGTTATATACGGATTATCGTGCGTTACTTTATGTAGGTTTTAGTACGAACAATGGATGACGTCACAAGAGGCTGAAATGACACAGCTTGCCCATCATCGATTTCATACTCTCCATCCAAATTATATTATTTCCACTTTGTAATATAATTTTTGAATTGTTGTTTACGTTCCAACAAGCCAGTAGCCTACAGTACCATCGCGAGAAAGATTTGTGGGGCTCAGATTAGAATACTTGGTTGTCATTGCACTTTTTAATCATCGTATTGTGGTGGTATCGAATCGTGAACCCCATCGTAATATCGAATCGTATTGTGAGATGCTGCATCCCAAATTCCCCCATGTCCCCCCTTTTCCTTTACTCTCACCACTGGCTGCCTGGAAGCTCACATTGAACTGAGAATGCTGCTGGTGACGGTGCTCAAGACTGCTATGGGACATAAGTTGCACAGGTTCTTCCCCTCCATCTGTCTCACCACTGTGTGACAGGTGTCAGGTGTCAGAGGTGCACTCTGTCTCATGCCTTCTGGTTCTCCCCTTCACTGATGGGATTCTGGGCCAAAATATTTCACTGGTACTCTAAGGCCTACAAAATAACCCTTCAGCCGGAGGCAGAACTCGCCATCTTCGGCTGCTCGGAGACCTCTCTGGACTTCCCCACAGACAGACAGTGCAACAGTCTCTGACACTGGGGACAACTGTTGCCAAAAAACGACTTCTGAAAGAATGGAAGTCCCCCTCTTCACCTTCTTTCCAACTGTGGTTGACGGACATGATCTCCGTTATAAGGATGGAGAGGCTCAGATCCTTGAGAACCAACTCACTTAAAAGGTTTCTAACTATTTGGGAGCAGTTTCTAGCCTACCTCGATGAGGTTAAGGGTGGTGGGTGACTTGCCCGGCTGGTTTCTGTTGGACGCCTTGCGTGGGACCCCATGCACAGCATCTCTTACAAGTATATAAGCACCTTATATGGATGGTAAAAAAAAAACACATTATGATAACTGTTGATATATTTATTTATTTTTTCCGTTATTGTGTCTGAGCTTGTTCATTTTTGTTCATATATATTGCTAAAATTGAAGAAAAAAAATACTGCTATGGGACGCACCCTCATCATGGCTTGATAGGCCTTCTCACCAACCTCTGCGCTCTGCTACCATCATCCGATTACCTCTGCCTTGGCTAACCTGGTCATCCCTCCACCTAGCCTCCTCATCCCTCGCTGAGACCTTCTGACTCCTGTGTCTTCTGCAGCCAGATGAAAACTCATCTGAAGAAATCAAATAAATGATGTGCAGCTCTGTCTTCACTATCATGGGATCAGGGTCACGGGAAGATTTTGTTACCATCTACTGTCGCAGCACTATGGG
The DNA here is from genome assembly GCF_964638095.1 of Poromitra crassiceps. Classification (NCBI taxonomy): domain Eukaryota; kingdom Metazoa; phylum Chordata; class Actinopteri; order Beryciformes; family Melamphaidae; genus Poromitra; species Poromitra crassiceps. Next base: position 738,771 of record NC_139651.1, on the reverse strand, counting down.
TCTTAACCCTTTGTTACGATCTATTGTCGCAGCACTATGGGTCTTAACCCTTTGTTACGATCTATTGTCGCAGCACTATGGGTCTTAGCCCGTGCAACCTTGCACAGAGGAGAGAGTGCTATTAGCTAAATGCCTACAACTTTAAAATGTAAATGTAGCAGGCCAAGTCGGCTGCTAAAATTGTTACAAGAAAAGACATATTCACCAATAATGTTTTATTTTCTATTCACCTTATGTTCAGACCTTACAGTGGGCCAAATTCTTCCGGGTCCTTTTAACACTTCCGGCGGTCACTGTGCAAAATAAGAGCGGACAGTGCAGGGGGTAAAATAAAGAACGTAGCCTACTACTTTGAGCTCGGTACACAGCAAGCAAGCGAGTATCCACTGTTAGCCAGGTCAGATAACATTATCGTCGACTATGACGAGCACTTTCTTGTAAAACATACCTGGACTCCAACAAAGAAAGCTTCAGATAGTTGTCTCTCCTCCGAGCGCAGCTCGAGCCACTTACGTCTATAAGACCCGCAGACGTTAACGTAATTCCCTGGAATGCGAGACTTAACGAGCCAGTTACATGGCGTTGCATTCTTAGACATTGCCGTTTGCTTTTATTTGGTATGTTACATACAATTGGCTAAATTATTAGTTAATTCAGAGTTAGATGATATTGGAGCAGCGCAGCCATTTTTTATTTTATTTTATTATTATTTTTAGCCGGAAGTTTTGATACGGCCACACAACCGGATCAAATGGGCGTGGCTACATAAGGTGAATAGTGTTTAACAAAATGCTGAATTAATTTGAAAAAAATCTTTTCAAATGTATTGAGCATTTTGTTCAGTGGCGATGTAACATCAGATGTAATGGTGTGTGTGTGTGTGTGTGTGTGTGTGTGTGTGCATGCGTGCGCGTGGTAACGGTAAGTGGTAATTTTCACTTCCTAGTACATGTAGATCCAAAGCAAAGTGTTTTTCTCTCGCCTTCGCATTGTGCCACACATCATTTCATCACCTGCGCTACGGAAAGCAATTTGATCTATTTTGAGATGACTTTTTTCTGCACACACACACACACACACCCACCCACCCACCCACCCACCCACCCACACACACACACACACACACACACACACACACACACACACACACACACACACACACACACACACACACACTCTCACACACACACCGTCCTGGCCTTTTCGGAATCTGCCAAAGTGCTGGCTGGCTGTTGATTGCTGAAAAATGGCGTTCACCTGAATTGAGAATTGGATGGTGTTGTTTGTTTTGTGTGGAGAGTGTGGAGGGAACGGCCCACAGGAGCCTGTGAATGTTCTTGCATGTACTTGCTAAAATTGAGTTTTTAAAAAGAGGTATTGTTAATCCCTTGCAAGGATGGAAACACACACACACACACACACACACACACACACACACACACACACACAACCTGTAATACTGCAGTTAGCATTTTCCATCCATTGGCCAAGTTTCCCTGGTTGCTCAGCTCTATATGGGAGATGAATGGACTTCTGATGACTTGTTGATTGTATTGCTTGCAGTGTGAAGCCACGCTAAGGGCTAATGTACACCGCCTCCGGAGCAGATGTGGTACGGCTGCCAACAAACCCACAGTCAGACGGATGCGGGATCCGGCAAAAATAGGACCGGCTGCGTCATTTTTCCGTACCGCATGTATCACCCATCAGTTAACATGGGCGAGAGTCCGCAACGCAGCCGTAACGCATCTGGTGTATATTGCCTGTAAGACATTATGAAATGATGGAAATCTATATCACATGATACAGTATGTGAGCTGCAGTCAGCAGTCATACTCTCTTGGTATCATTGTTTGCTGACAGAATTAGCTTGGTGAACTCCTGAGCAGAGTGGAACGTCACTTCCTGCTTCAGCACTGTACCAGAGATTTTCATCCGCCATTTATTTTCCCATAGACGTTTCGTAAAATGCTTATACATTTTTTTTTTACTTGGTCAAACCAAACGGTTCAGATATATTTAGAAGCAGGAGAGACCGCATAACATTTCACTCTGACCAAAATGTAAAAAAAAACTGCACATTTAAAGAACATATTTTTCTATGTTGTTTTTTGTTTTGGTCTGAGTGAAATGTTCTATGGTCCCTCCCGATTCTATGACAACACGGGTGTTGTCATCCCTAGTTAGTTCACATAGACCAGCAGGTACTGTAATTACATTCAACTGGTGTAATCAAGGGCTGAATGACACCTGGGACACCAGGGCAATGTGAGATCAACTGCAGGGACAATAGAACACCAGCAGGGCGGTGGTACTGTGGCGCCCCCTCAAGCCATTAGCTTTGGAGTCACATGAAAAGCACAGGGGAAGGTTACAGAATTTTTAAAGTGCTTTTGCCAAAGAGAAATGTTAAAGCGCATTTTTTGGGGGGGCAGTTCTTTGGTTTCAAAATCAGAGAATAATAGAGAGTCAAGTGATTTGGACCCAGATGCAAGCTTTGTATGAAAAAATATTTTTGAACAAAGAATACAATAGCCAGAGAGAGACTTCCACTGATGTCTAGTCACAGAGAAGATACTTGCGTACATGTGTAACAAGGGCTGCCAAACTCCACAGAGATGAGCCTCACAGGTTTATCACACGGCACGTCTGGCCCGATACAAGGTGGGTCCATCCACAAAATGTAGTCAAATAATTCATTATTTCCCTGGATTCACAAGGTAAGACATGGGGGAGTCGCTATGACAGAATATGCTTGAGCGGGGTGTGGAGGCACATTTCCAGCTATATGCCCTATGCTGTGGCTCAGCAGGTACAGCGCGTCGTCCACCAACCAGAAAGTCGGTGGTTCGATGACCGGCTCCTCCAGTCCGCATGTCGAAGTGTCCTTGGGCAAGACACTGAACCCCAAATTGTTCCCGATGGCTGTGCCAGCACCCTGCGTGGCAGCTTGCCGCCTTCGGTGTGTGAATGGGTGAATGTAGGCACCCATTTGCTTTGGATAAAAGCGCTATATAAATGCAGTCCATTTACCCTTTTACCATTATACCCCAAACAAGTGACCATCACTGGCACAATATCGTGCCAGATTTCATACAGGCGCACAAAAAGGTTCTGTCTGTTGTGGGTGGGAACATGTGGAACGGCCTCCCACCTGCAATAAGGGAATGACTCAACCTACCCTACATTCAAAATAAAACTCAAGGAATGGCTCAAAACTAATCAAGTATGCACCCATAACCCATCTTAACTCCCTATTGGACATTCTCTTATTGCACTCTGTACTTCACCGTTTTAGTTTTGTATTAATTTGAGTCTGTATTTATCCTCTTGCTGGCATTGGTTTTAGTAGTGTATTTTAGCATAGTTTTTAGTATGGTATTAGTACTGCTTACCCTTTTGTTGTTGTCGTTTACCATGCTTTGTCTCATTGTATGTTTCTTTTTATGTAATGAGGACTGCGGATGAAAATTAGCTCCTGCTAACTCCGGCATATTTACAGTTACCCTGTATTTCTATATAGATGGCTGTTCATGAATGTGCACTGTCCTGTCGAAATAAAGAATTAATAATAATAATAATAATAAAACGCTGATCCTAATAAAATATGGAGACAATATCATGATATGAAAAAAAAAGGTTGACATCGCCCAAGTGTGCAAGCACGGGTTGATTAACACCAGTGTTACAGTGATACCCGACGGTTAGAATCGCACACTATTTCTGCATTTTGTGTGACGTTTTCGCAAATCAAGCGCCCAAATTAGGCGATCATTCTTTTTTCATATTAGTGTTAATAGTTACTATTGGAAACAATGTTTGTGACTTCAAAAGATGCGTGGAGCGCTATCAGACAAAGAATGGAATGGAGCGTGAATACCTCAACAAGGGAGTTATCCATCATCTCCTGGACATCAATGATTAAAGGCTTAAGTGCTTCCATTTTCATGCTAGAGAACATCACAATGCTGCATGTTGTCCCCCTCTACCAAGTCCCTTAACAGCTAGTAGCCCTCCCAGTCAAATCATGCTATTTCAACAAGCCGCCTGTCCATTCGCCCCCTCCTCCCCTCTGCTTCCTCCTCTGCTCCTGTCAGTTGGATAGATGCATAAATAGCGCCGCCATTTTGGTGAACCTTGTTCCTGTTAACATCACTCATCTTCAAGGAGCTGCTGCAGAATCACATATACAATTCAACTATAGCGCTTGAATAGCTACCCAAGCTGCCCTGCCACAGAGATCTTTCACTCCGGTATTTCGTGGATTTGCAATTGCAAGAATCAACAGAACGGTAAGAGCGTGCAATTTTGCCCAATCATAGCGCAATTTGCACAAAAATGCTGAAATCAACAAAGTAACCGACTAGGAATGTTGACATAATATTTACAACGAGCGCCTCTGAAAAGCACTCAGGACGCGGCGCGGTGCGAGAAGCGTCCACAAGCTATCGGGACTCATGCGAGTCACCTTTTATGAGGCCCTAAACGTGTGATTCCAGGCGTTAGCGGTTCGCTTAGCACAAATTGAAATCGTCATTTGAGTCCTGAAGGGTGTTGTCACTGATGTGCCCACTGAGTTTCGCGTTAATAACGCCAGAATTCCTAATGTCATTGGCAGATATAAAGGACTGCAGAGAAGTATGAGGATATGCAACCTTTGTAGTGACAAAATTGTGCGAGATGAGTATCACATTTTGTTTGAATGTAAATATATTGCATTTTAGAGAAATATACTTGCCTAAGTATTATTTAAAATCATCCATCTATGTTTAAACTGAAAGTTGTAGCTGTAGCTAATGATCGTAGCTGAGTGTATAGCTATTACAATCAGCTAAGCCAAAAGTCATGTGTAAACTAGGTGCTTTCCTGAAGAATGCCCTGCTGTGCTCTAGCCATGTGATTATGATCCCGTCACATAAATAAATACATAAATGAAGAAGTAAAAAATTAAATCAAATGAAACCTCCTTCATCTCCCTCGTCCAGCTCTCCGACGACTCAAGGTCCTGGTGGGTCTCTGCTCGGCCTGACACCACTTTGTCACGCTACTTCATAGCTCTTATAGCCTTTTATATAGCTGGTGCTCAGCGGCAATAGGTCCACAGGGGTTTGGTGAGCAGAGTTGCGTTGCAGGGGGCCAGGAAATGAGAACTTCAAGCTCCTGGAGCTCCAGCCGGGTGTCGCGACCCCTCCCTCTCCCTCTCCCTCTCCCTCTCCGTAGCTATTTGATGCCACTTATATAAGCTGATGTGTTTTGGTGCAGAAGGCTCAGCAGTCAGAGTCCTGTCTTCCATGTTAGCAGCACTATTGACCAAACTACTGGTTCCAATCTAGAAACATGGAAGCTGCATGTGTTTTGTTTCTGGCAATAACTCGCGTGAGCTTCAAGTCTCGGCACGAGGGAGAGGAGCATCCCATTCCCATCCATTCTAATTGACACCCTATTCACCTTATGTAGCCCCGCCCACTTGACCCAGTTGTGTTATGACTTCCTGTTCAAAACACCGTCTGTTTTACCTGGTCACTAGTACTGTACTGTCATATATATATATATATATATATATATATATATATATATATATATACATATATATATATATATATATATATATATATATACATATATATATATATATATATATATATATATATATATATATATATATATATATACACATATGTGTATATAGCAGGGGTCTCAAACTCAAATGACCTGGGGGCCGCTGAGTGTCCAGTCTTGTCACAAGGGGGCCACTTCATGTATTTAAAAAAAAAGAGAGAAAAATGCAACCGTTCGAATTCTCAACATTAACAATTTATTCATTTATTTGAGGGACAATCTATTTTTTACATTAACAATTTATTTGTTTATTTGAGGGACTTTGTTTTCTTTTTTAGGGACAATGCACATTACTAAATTAGGCAGTGTTAATTTTCAACAG